>NC_136519.1:83978775-83981275 GCF_053919585.1 Euprymna scolopes
ACTATTTTGATTTTCTTCATCATCCAAATCCCTTTTAACTCTCTGGCTAGCTCTGTGTATTTGCTTCATTTCTCCTTTTCTTTCATACTCACCCTGTGGTCAGCTGGGACAGCAAAGTCTACGATTTGACAGGGTTTTTCTTTCTTGTTAATTATTACATCTGGTCTTCTTGCTTGGATGGGTTTGTCTGTCTGTATGTCCATGTCCCATAGGATTTTGTGGTTCTCGTTTTCAAGTGCTGTTGCGGGTTTATGCTTGTACCATTTGTCTGTACGTTCAAAATGCAGTCGTTTGCACAATTCCCAGTGCACTGCCCTCCCCACTTGGTCATGCCTGTTTTTGTATTCCTTTTGGGCCAGTTTGCTGGATTCACTTACTATATGGTTTATCGTTTCGTCTCTCTGTCCACATCGTCTGCATTTGCTGTTTTCTTGTGTTTTATTGATACTTGCTTTAATATGGTTGGTTCTTATCGGGTTATCTTGTGCTGCAGTTATTAGAGATTCAGTTTCTCAGTTTATATGTCCTTTTCGCATCCATGTCCAGGTGTTTTCGTTATTCTCATCTTTTGTCATTCTTATGAATCTTCCGTGGAGTTGTTTCTCTTCCCATTTCTCTTTTCTTGTTTGTCTCTCTGTTTTCTGTTTTGTTTTTTTTTTTTTTCGTTTTCTCTCGCTTCCATAATTATCCTTTCAGTGTTTTGCATTATGTATTTTTTCTAGTTCTTTTTTCGTGTCCTTCACACAGTCTTCTATACAGATCAGTCCTCTCCCGCCGTCTTTCCTTTTCACGTAGAGTCTGTCAGTATCGTCCTTTGGGTGTAGTGCATTATGCATGGTAAGGAGTTTCCTGGTTTTCTGGTCGAGTTGTCTCAGTTCTTCTTTTGTCCACCCTATAAACGGTCCAGAGTATCTTACTAGTGATACTGCCCATGTATTTTATTAGGTTTTTGCTATATAATTTCGTTTCCAGGAGTTTTCTTGTTCTCCTGAGGTATTCCTTTCCAATTTTCTCTTTCATTTCTGTTGCTCTGATGGTGTCCGCTTCCAGAATTCCCATTTGGATATCTTGGCTGAAGATTCTGGTAGTGTTGATTAGTGTCTCTAGCTCCTTTTCGGTCCTTGCAAAAAGTTTCAGATCGTCCATGTACATCAGGTGGTTCATTTTTTTCCTCTGTATTGGAGAACTTGTATCCGGCTTGGCACTTTCTCAGAAAACTGTTCAAGGGCATCATGGCTATGATGAACAGTAATGGTGATAGTGAGTCTCCTTGAAAGATGCCTCTTTGTATGTTAATTTCTGTTATGTGTTGTCCATCAGCTGTCAGTTTAAGTCTCCATGTTTTCATTGCATTTTCTATTACATCGGTGATCCCGCTTGATATTTTATACATTTTTAGACATTCTATTATCCATGCTTTTTTGTAGTCGATCCATGCCATGGCTAAATTCTTTCTCCTCCTTTTTACCTCCTTTAGGATTTTTTTATCTATATATAACAGGTCATGTGTTCCTCTTTTTCCTTTTTGGCATCCTTTCTGCTCCTCAGGAATGAGTCTACGGTTATTCAGGGAGTGGTAGATTTGTTCGCTCAGTTGCGTTGTCAGTATCTTCCATATAGTTGGTAAGCACGTGATTGGCCTATAGTTGCTAGGGACGGTTCCTTTCTCCGTATCCTTCTGTAGCAGTGTGGTTCTACCTTTTGTCATTCAGTCTGGTACGCTTGCTTCCTGTATACATCTTCTCAGGTTTTGGGCTAGCCTTTCGTGTAAGGTTGTGAATTTTTTGAACCAGTATGCATGTATCCCGTCGTGCCCTGGTGCTCTCCAGTTTGTCATTTTTCCTATGGTTTTCTTTATGGTTTCCTTGTTGATTTAATTCACTGTTCCTTCTTCTATTTGTTGTAACTCTTCTTTCATGTCTTTCAGCCATTCGGCATTTCTATTGTGATCTTGTCGCTCTTCCCATATTTTACTCCAGTAGAGTTTTGTTTCTGTCGGATTTGGTTGTTCTGATTTTGTTTTTCCTCCGTTCACATTTTGGTAGAATTGGCTTTCATTAGTTTCAAATGTTCTGTTTAGTTTGCATTGTCCAGATTTATATCTATATTGTCTCAATCTCGCTTCTTTTGCTTTTATTTTTTGGTCCAGTTCTTCATGTTTCTTGTTTAGCCTCTCCCAGTTACATATCCAATGTTCCGTTTTCTCAACATTGATTTCTTCATGTTAATCATTTTGGCTTCGTTTTTACGTTTGTGTATTTGGGTTTCTAGTCTTATTTCCCATTCAGGTTTTGTCGGTCGGCTTGTTGTTTTACTGATTTGAGATTCATACTTACCATTTTGGCGCCTGCGTAAATTAGGTTGTTTAAGTCTGTGATTGTATTTGTTGGGATATGTGGGAGGATCTTGTTAACCTTCTCTGTTTCTGTTTTTAGTTTCTTCTGCTCTTGGTTCCGTAACGATGGGAGCTTTGTTTTTTCCTCGTTCATCAGTTGTATTA
>NC_136519.1:83986275-84103775 GCF_053919585.1 Euprymna scolopes
ATAGCATATTATCTGTGTTAATTTTGGCCAGCAGGGCCAAGGGTCAACATACAATTATTATTATTATTATTATTATTTATTAATTTGCTGGATCGATTATTATGATAAGAAAAATAAACAATTAGATTGGAAAAAATGATTGACAGCAAATAATAATATCACTACAAAGGAATGTGAAACTAGAAAATAGATGTAAACATGATTTTTGGTTTCCATAAACAAATAACTAGATTGAGGTTACATCAGCTGTTGGTGTGAGACACGTAATGAGATTTAGATTTAGGGAGATTCCAGAGTCGTTAGCTGGACATCAGAGAGAACGGACGCAGAGAGCGGAGTTTCTTCAGGCAGCCAAGATGTAAAGACGTTGTAATCTTTAAAAATGTCAACGGAGATCATGAAAATAAACGTTTGTATATAATCCTGGTATATGTTGTATTATTTACATCTGTTAAAAAGAACTGTTTATCTACAACTGTTTCAACACGTTCACGTCAATCGTTTCCTGTTAGAACTGTTGCATAAATGTTAAAATATACACACTAGACGATCAACTAAATGATACGACGTATATACATACATACATTTACAAGTACATGAATATACAGATAAAATATAAAACCCAACTATTCAACGTGCACGTCGTTATGAAACATATTCATATACACACACAACGTAATATAGGCCTTTTTGGTGCTCGTTGCCAGGGAACCCATACAAGGGTGCGGGAAAAAGTCGAACTTAGAGGCTAGTAGGGTGAAAAACAAACAAACAAAAAGTACACACAACGGAGAAAAAAGGAATGGTCCTGTAAAAATTGATTGGGCACTAGACATAAAAAAGAAAAGATAAAGAAGATTAAAGAAAGAAAGAAAGAAAGAAAGAGAATCATATTCACACACGTAATAAAAAAAGAAAGAAAGAAAGAGAATTCACACGTAATAAAAAAGAAAAAGAAACTGGGTATATACACACACAACGTTGGAAGAACGGTTTTAGATAAGATAGAACATTGAAAAAAAAAAGAAAGAAAATAGAATAAGAAAACAAAGGAAAAGTGTACTAGACACATACGCACCCGTCTAGCTGAATCCACTGTGAAAAATTTCCCCCACTCTCTATCTGTTCCTAAATCAAAACGTGGATTCCATGAACAAAGCTTCTTTTTTATAACTGCACTTTCTTAGAACTGCACGCCTGTGGAACTCTGCTCCGTCTGCCTGTTTCCCACCTGACTACAACTTGGATGTGTTCAAGTCCAACGTTAACAAATTCCTAATGAACCGCCCCCTTAAGTAAACACTTCATCAAATCTCCACACTAACGTAATGTACTTGCAATAACCCCTCTCCCTGAGTGGCTTCCGGGCCTTGATAAGTGGTAACCACTGTGTAAAAAAAAAAAAAACACACACACACACACAAACACTACTGATTCTGGTCTTAATTACGGATTCTGGTCTAAATTCCCGATTCCGATTCAATTACAGATTCTTTTTAAATTTCCGAACATTTAATTGGATAATTGTTTTTTTTTTTTTAATATTTTTTCGTTTTTTGAATTATTGCAAAACCTTAATGTTATTGCCAGCATATATTTTCGTAAACATAAAAAATATAATTGGTGGGTTATATTCATTTATTTACGAGTGTACGAATTAGTTCAATCAGGTCATAGAAGGTTAACATCTACGTCATAGGATCTCCGTGGTTCTGGATATGACCTTAAACTATATCCGATGGTGAGGGCCTAGCTTGTAGGCTTTGGGGAGTGTGGAGTCACTCTTTAATTGCCATTGCTCCCAGCCCCACTCTGACCTGGAGCGGTAGTACCTGTTAGTGTCCCAATTGGTATTCTATGAATAGATCTTTTTAAAATATTTTTTTTCTCAAATCCTTTCGTTGTAATTGTAATTGATAGAAAATAGTGAAACATTAAAAAAAATACATTTTATTATCTTTAAAACAAAGTCGATATTTGCTTGTTATTAGCTAACGAAACGTTATTTGAATGTTTTCATAAACCATTGAAAATAGTTGATGACTGGCATGCAAAAATAAAACAAAAAAAAAGAGTAAAGAAAAAAAAAACAATCAGTTTTTCAGTCTTATTTTAATTATGAATTATTGAAAATACTTTTTGCAATTGTGTTTTATCTGTTTAATTTTGTTAATTTTTATTGTATATTTTTCAATAATGTCCTTTGTTTATATTTTATTTCAATAAATCGCTTCACAATAGAAATACTGAAGAACAATAAAAATGAAGAGACTGATTTGCCTTGTCGCAGCTACACTGGAAATTAGGAAGTACATTAGCTGACTATAACTGAATAAACAGAAACGTTAACATGTTAAGAATGAGTTTCTAAATAACATGGTTTCTATTGAGGAAAACATTCTTAACCTGAGGAAAACGGGGCGGGGATGTATTGTTAACTATTCTGTTCGTTCTCTCTACCAAAGAATGTTCATGTTTTCATCCTGAATTTTAAAGATTTGGTTGGTTATTGCTGCTGTCAATACGGCAAATAGGTAGTAAATTGATTTGTTTTAATGCAAAAAAAAAAGAAGAGATTCAGATAATAGAAATACAGCTATTAACAACAATATCAAATTTGTAGATTAACATCCTCAGATAAAAATGAGATTTTCTTTTTGTTTTAGGTGATTACATGTTAACAGTTTGAAACCGTGGCGGAAAGAAAAAAAAACACACACATACAATAATTTTAGATTTAAGACAGGCAGTTAAATTTATGAAGTTAATGTAAAATGATCTGTGTTCGTTACAACTCTACTTTCAACCGAGTCGTTGTTTGTTTCGTTCACCACACTCTTTTTTTCTACCTCTTCTTTTACACACGTTCGTTCGCTTTAGTGACTAAAAATCGTCTGTCCTCCCGCTTTCCTTTCCTCGTTATTTATGGAACCAGGGTACGAGATTCTCCGAGACTCCCCGAGATTCCACGAGACTTTTTTTCCACATAAAAGCATGCGGGCGCCATCTTGATTCTCAATTTGTGCTCTGCAGGCATAAACGCGCAGCCGCTTTAACGGTAAGCCACTTCTTTCTCCACATGATCATTATTTCTAGAATAGTTTAACTTTGTAGGGATGTTCACTTGGATTTATATTATGTAATCTACATTCTATTGCACTTAAAAAAATCATAGAAAATTTTATATCTATATCATTAATTGCTAGATGAAAGATAATGTTTTTAAATTGCAACAAAATTTACATTACATAAAATAAATCCAAGGTAATTTTTTGATTCAATTTAAATTACATTTTTATACTTTACTTTGTAAAATTTATAAAAGTGTATTTTGAAGATAAATACATTTCAAATTGAATCTTCTACCTTTATTTTTAAAGCCTATAGTAAAAACATTTTGTGTAACAATTTTCATGCCTTGGATGAAATGCTTTTCTAACTTGTATCTTATCTTTTCAAGATTATATTTTAAAACTCTCCTTCTCTCTATTTCAGTTTGTATTTCTCCTCACACCACAACTCATTTTTGCAAACCCCTCTTTATATTATTACAGGTCTGAATATTCTGTCTGTTCCAGTTTGTATTTCTCCTCACACCACAACTCATTTTTTGCAACCCCCTCTTTGTAGTACAGGTCTGAATAATGAGAAAATCATTTTTTTTAACAAAAAATTTAAAATAACTTTAGATTAAATTTTTTAAAACTTCTTTCAGAATAGAAAATCTTTAAAATTTAATAAGGAACATATTTCATATAGGTTTCATTAACAAATATTCAGTACATGCCGAGAAAAATACAGATGCAAATTTCAAAAGGACTGTATAACTGGTTACGGTCAATAGTAATCCTCGCCAGCGAAAGTCTTTGTTATTGTTATTCTATTATTATTATTATTATTATTATTATTATTATTATTATTATTATTTAAAAAGTTTTGTGTCCTGCTCTTTAGTGTTGGGACGATTAATCGGAATCGGAATCGAGAATCGGAAAAATCGGAAGCTTTGGGAGTATCGGAATCAGAAAAATTGATGCCTATTTTCTAATGCCAAAACGATTCTTTTAATTGTCTTTTTTTATTCAATTTTGTTTCAGCCAAAATTTTCCATTGCTGGTAATAATGATAAAATAATAAATATTTATTGATTTTAAATTACCAATAAAGCTAAAATCGATAGATTATCATCCACAAGTGTAATTTTACGTTTAGGAAAATATCTGCATATTTAGGATGTGTTTTTTACGAAAATCAGGGGAAATAACAATCTTGTAGTTAAATAATTAGAGATTTATAAAGAATCGAAATCAGAATCGGTAATTGTATCGGAATCGGGGAAAATATTGGAATCGTTCCATATATATATATATATATATATACAAAAAATTGATGACGAAAATGAAATGGATTATGACATTTAGAATTGGTAACTGTATCGGAATCGGGAAATTAGTTCGGAATTGGGGAAATATTCGAATCGTCCTATCACTACTATATATATATATATATATATTTACAAGGAGGTCACCACTTATCAAGGCCCGGAAACCACTCATGGATAAGGGTTATTGCATGTACAGTACGTTGTACGTTAGTGTTGAGATTTCATAAAGTGTCTACTTAAGGGGGCGGTTCATCAGGAATTTGTTTACGTTGGATTTGAAGACATCCAAGTTATAGTCAGGTGGGAAACAGGCAGACGGACAGAATTCCACTGGCGTGCTGTATATATATATATATATATATATATATGTGTGTGTGTGTGTGTGTGTGTGTGTGTGTGTGTGTTTGGGAAAATACGTTTTTGCAATTATATTTCAGTCTTTGTGTATATGAATCCTTTTTGTTTTGAAGCTCAATATTTGTTGAATGTAACAACAGAGCATGTATAAATAAATCACAGTTTCACATTCCAAGGTTTATTTTTTATTTTACAATCAATTCTTTCAACATAATTTCACCTGTCATTCCGTATTTTAAAATATTGAATCGCCCGATCACTGAAGACAAGATTGAAGCAATAAAGCAGACATGGCATCCCGTTTTTTAAAAGATAGAATCGACTGATTGTCGAAGACAAGGCGCAATAAAGCTAGCTAGATTCACAGTTTTATTATATATATATATATATATATATATATATATATATATATATATATATATATATATATATATATATATATATTAGACGTAATAAGAAAGTGAACGATGTAAAAAATGCAGAAAGTATTAACAATTGTTTATTTGGATAATTTAAATGCGAAAAAAAAATTCGGACGCTGAAAACGTACACAGTACAACAATACGTTTTATTGTCGCGTTGATTATTTGTTTATGTACGCATGCACAACCGGAAGACGCAAACGAGATGTTGGGTTACAACACCTGTTACAAGGTCATTTGAGTTTTATAATATATATATATATATATATATATATATATATATATATGCACACGCACATACAGATTGGCCCACGTAAAAGTATCCCAATAAAACGTAGTACAGAGGAGGAGCATTCTTTTATTGTTTAAATGACGTGTAGTGTTATAAAAGATGCTGGAATGTTCCTCTTTGAAATCTATCCATTTCTGGGTATGTTTAACAAGGGTTGCAGATATTGCCTGTAGATATTCTCTGGTGGTTCTCCTGATAGCGTTGGTCTAGGTTGTGAGGATTAGTTGCTTAAACTTTTTGTTTTAAATTCCTCCAAAGATAAAAGTCACATGATGACAAGTTCGGGGAACGTGGTGGCCATAATCCTTTGCTTATTGTTCTCTCTTTCGTAAACATGTTATGAACTCGTGTCAGTGATCCGTGAGACGTGTGGTATGTAGCGCCATCTTGTTGGAAAAAAAAATTGCATTTTGTATTGTGCTGTTAGTTAATCTTTCAGAGAAAGATTAAAGTAATTGGGCAACCCTGTATATTTAGAATTATATATATATATATATATATATATATATATATATATATATATATATATATATGAGAGAGAGAGAGAGAGAGAGAGAGAGAGAGACATGTATTACATCATCGCTACACTAAGCATGCTACTGCGCTTCGGTGCAAATTGGTGAATTTGTTACAATAACAGAAGCCTGTTCTTGTAAGTGAGTAAATATGAAAGAGGATAGTCAAGATTCGAACGAGCGAAGCTAGATTTGGAATTGAAAATTCCAATCATAAGTTAAAATGAATACAGAATGTTATTGAAAATAAGGAATGTGGAATCGCATTTTTATTGGAAAAGGAATGTAATGATGAAATTTTTTTCTGTGAAAATTAAAATAAGGAATTTAATCGTAAATTGAAATTGTAAACATATTTTGTAAAGAGGTTATTCGAAAAATAGGTTACTGAACTCGGGGTCATGTCAAGTTTTGCAACATGACGCATGTCAAGCCAACGTGCTCGATGAGCACATGTTTAATCATCATGCGATGACGTGACGAGTTCTCAAAATAGGTAGAGTTTTAGATTTTTTTTTTTTTTTTACACAGTGATCACCACTTATCAAGACCCGGAAGCCACTCAGGGATAAGGGTTATTGCAAGTACATTACGTTAGTGTGGAGATTTGATGGAGTGTTTACTTAAGGGGGCGGTTCATTAGGAATTTGTTAACATTAGACTTGAAGACATCCAAGCTGTAGTCCGGAGGGAAGCAGGCAGACGGAACAGAGTTCCACAGGCGTGCAGTTCTAAGAAAGAAGCTTTGTTCATGGAATCCGCGTTTTGATTTAGGCACAGATATAGAGTGGGGGAAATTTTTCACAGTGGATTCAGCTAGACGGGTGTTTTTCGTGAAAGATTGGCGAGGGGGGGCCAGGGATTGGAGTTCAGACGAGCACCTGCCATTAAAATAACGATAAAACAAGGATACTAGCAGTTTCTTTGCTCGGACCTTATGTACTCTTCATCAGGTTATGTGCATATGTATATATTAAAAAGTATGAATATGTAAAGTAATTTCTTTCTGTATAATAGTCTTCCTTAATTACCAGAGAGAAAAGACAGACATCTTCATTTTTATAGATAGATAGATAGAAAGATTGAATGCAATATATAGTAATGATTTAAAAAGTATTTAAAAAAAAAAAACTCATGCGCCACCACCGAGAATCTAAACCAAAATGTTCAGCTCACGATTTATTTTGCCTCTGCCGTCAATGACTGGGCTATGAAAATATGTTTAGTGCAAGACTAAAAATTAAATCATTAACCAATAGCTACTATGTCATACATTTGTAATGCTGGCGTTCGATCTTCACTTAGCAAATTTTAATTTTTTTTTATTTTTCACACTTTTGCACCGAGGTATCCGGGCTAAAACCTAAATATAAAGTTTTGCATGGATTCAAATAGTTTCATGTCCGCAGACAAAAAACTCTAGGAGTTTGGTAGGTAAAATTTGTTAAACAAAAATATATACGTATACATAAATATATATGGAAACAATTTTGTGTTTACTATAAACTTTTTACGCAAATATTATGCAAGTATAAATCATGTAGAATATCCGCATGAATATAATTACACATAATAGTTGACTAAAGATGATCATTCCATAAGAAAAAAAAAATAATAGGGATTTAATTAAAATGAATGTTTTAAAAAATATGCAAATTAGCTAGATCTTTTGCTAGTGAATGCAATTCCACAACCAAAATACAAGAAAGTTGTATTTTCTTTTTAAATAAATACAAAAGAGGGGTTTTGATATGAATATCGATACACACAAAAGAAAAAAGAATTCATAGGAGTATATATATATATATATATATATATATATATATATATATATATATATATATATATATATATAAAGCTGAATGTATGTGTGTGTATGGGTGTGGTCACGAATAGGCGCCTATATGGTTGATTATTTAAAAAAAACTGATTGCATATAATGATAGATGTATCGAGACATAGTAATGGGTATGTTTGATCTGGCAGAACGGTGGTTCATTAAAATTTTTGGGTCGGCGTTCGCGCTTGGTCCACAAAGTATGGAAATAAAAAAAATTAAAAATTAAATAAAAACGTTTACAAGTGTTTTTGATATGGATGTACATAAGAATACTTTGATAAGTATGTTTTAACTTTAATAGGGATGGTATAAAAAAATTGTGGCGTCTGCGTTCGTGCCTGGCCTCCATAGAATGGAAATAGGCACAAACTTTAATAAAAACTTTTCATATCTATCTGCGTAAGTATACTTTGATAATTATGTTTCAGTTTGAAGAAATCTGGTATAATAAAATTATGGGGTCTTTGTTCGCGCCTGACCTCCATAGAATGGAAATACGTCACAAAGTTTAACAAGGCTGTTTAATATAGATCCACAGAATATTGTGAAAAGTGTTTCAGTGTGAACAGGTATGGTGTAATAAATTATGGGGTTTATCTATTTTATTTTTATTTTCATCATATTTTGCTTTGGTTTTGATACCCCCAAATTCAACCCAAACTAACAACCCTTACTTTTCATAACCTATCATGCTTTCATAAATCAGAGTCCATTTTCTGTAGACTGTTTTTGAACCCAGTCAACGACGGGTACTTTTGCTAGTATATATATATGTATATATATATATATATATCCATGAAATATCAAAATAAATTATAATACATAAATAAAATCTGTATCATTATTCATCACACTACCGTTCTCATATTGAGTGTGATTCTCACAACGTTTCTGTCAATGTAACCTCCGACCTTCTTCGGGTGTATCTTGTCGAACTTCGGGATGTTTTTTGTCGAACGTGGCAATTTGAACGGAATTTCGAACGAAACCTTTTATCTACTTCACGGGGATAGCGTACTCTTGTTCCGTCAGCCATGACTGGATAGAGTTGGGGGAGTCGACAAGATACACTTGAAGAAGGTCGGAGGTAGTCCGATGAATAATAATGCAAATAACCAATCCTCATCTCAATCTAAAAAATTCAGAAATAAAATTGTTTTATGCTTCTTACACCACCTCTCCGAAAACACTTCTCTAGAAGCATACGTGGAATAGCAAACACTTTACATATATATGTATATAAGTTCTCGGAAAGTTTATATATATAATTCAGAATTTCCCACGATATATTTGGATGAATTATTTGCATAGCTGATGATGTTGACAGCCTCCTTGATTTCCCGAGGGATGGTTGCTGTATAAAACTCGCAATGTGGCCCTGGGGGTGAACAGATAAATAAAGAACTGAAACGGAAGTACATTCGCAATAAACAAGAGATTTTGATCGAGACAGCTTCATTAAAATATTTCGTGTTATCATCTACATAATACTTACCACCACCACCACTACCAGCACCACCACCATCATCCATCCATCCATCCATCCATCCATCCATCACTGCCGACGCCACCTCCTCTCCAATTCCTGTATGAATTTGTTTTCCATTCATATTAAACACAGACAGCGCAAAATGCTTTCTTCTCCATCAAACATTTTTTGTCTTTTCCTCCGTGCATAGTTTTAAATATGAGAGGACTTTTGCGATTATTCAAATCACTGTTTTCATCTTGAGTGTTAGTTTCAAAACGTTTCGGTTGATGTAACTTCCCGCCTTCTTCGGACGTTTATCAGGAATCTTTCTATCAAACCCGGGGAATCTTTCAATCGAACCCGGGGAATCTTTCTATCGAACACAGGGAATCTTTCTATCAATCGGGGAATCTTTCTATCGAACCGGGGGAATCTTTTTTTAACAAAAGCAAAAATTTTCTATCGAACTCGGGAATCTGTCTATCAGACTCGGGAATCTTTCTATCGAACCCAGGGAATCTTTCTATAGAAGCCGGGGAATCTTTTTTTAACAAACACAAGAATTTTCTATCAAACTCGGGAATCTTTCTATCAAACTCGGGAATCTTTCTATCGAACCCAGGGAATCTTTCTATCGAACCCGAGGAATCTTTCTATCGAACCCAGGGAATCTTTCTATCGAACCCGAGGAATCTTTCTATCGAACCCAGGGAATCTTTCTATCGAACCCGAGGAATCTTTCTATCGAACCCAGGGAATCTTTCTATCGAACCCAGGGAATCTTTCTATCGAACCCGGAAATTTTTATATCGAACCCAGGGAATCTTTCTATCGAACCCAGAGAATCTTTCTACTGAACCCAGGGAATCTTTCTATCGAACCCGGGGAATCTTTCTATCAAACCCAGGGAATCTTTCTATCGAACCCAGAGAATCTTTCTACTGAACCCAGAGAATCTTTCTATCGAACCCGGGGAATCTTTCTATCAAACCCAAGGAATCTTTCTATCGAACCCAGGGAATCTTTCTATCGAACCCGAGGAATCTTTCTATCGAACCCAGGGAATCTTTCTATCGAACCCGGAAATTTTTATATCGAACCCAGGGAATCTTTCTATCGAACCCAGGGAATCTTTCTATCAGACCTGAGGAATCTTTCTATCAAACCCAGAGAATCTTTCTACCGAACCCGGGGAATCTTTCTACCGAACCCGGGGAATCTTTCTATCGAACCCAGAGAATCTTTCTACCGAACCCAGGGAATCTTTCTATCGAACCCAGAGAATTTTTCTATCGAACCCGGGGAATCTTTCTATCAAACCCAAGGAATCTTTCTATCGAACCGGGGGAATCTTTTTTTTAACAAACACAAAAATTTTCTATTGAACTCGGGAATCTTTCTATCGAACTCGGGAATCTTTCTATCGAACCCAGAGAATCTTTCTATCAAACCCGGGGAATCTCTTTTTAACAAACACAAGAATTTTCTATCGAACTTGGGAATCTTTCTATCAAACTCGGGAATCTTTCTATCAAACCCGGTGAATCTTTCTATCGAACCCAGGGAATCTTTCTATCAAACCGGGGGAATCTTTCTATCAAACGGGGAATCTTTCTATCGAACCCGGGGAATCTTTCTATCAAACAGGGGATCTTTTTTTAACGAACTCGATAATCTTTCTATCGACCTCGGGAATCTTTCTATGAAACGCGTGAATCAGCACAGAATTTCTAACAAACCCGGGGAATCTCTTTTTAACAAACACAAGAATTTTCTATCGAACTTGGGAATCTTTCTATCAAACCCTGGGAATCTTTCTATCGAACCTGTGGAATCTTTCTATCGAACCTGTGGAATCTTTCTATCGAACCCGGGGAATCTTTCTATCGAACCCAGGGAATCTTTCTACTGAACCAGGGGAATCTTTCTATCGAACCCGAGGAATCTTTTTATCGAACCCGAGGTATCTTTCTATCGAGCCCGAGGAATCTTTCTATCGAACCCGGGGAATCTGTCTATCTAACCCGGGGAATCTTTCTATCGAACCCAGGGAATCTTTCTATCGAACCCGGGGAATCTTTCTATCAAACGGGGAGTCTTTCTATCGAACCCGGGTAATCTTTCTATCCAACAGGGGATCTTTTTTTAACGAACCCGGGAATCTTTCTATCGACCTCGGGAATCTTTCTATCAAACTCGGGAATCTTTCTATCGAACCCTGGAAATCTTTCTATCAAACCCTGGGAATCTTTCTATCAAACCCTGGGAATCTTTCTATCGAACCTGGGGAATCTTTCTATCGAACCTGGGGAATCTTTCTATCGAACCCAGGGAATCTTTCTATCAAACTCGGGAATCTTTCTATCGAACCCAGGGAATCTTTCTATCAAACTCGGGAATCTTTCTATTGAACCCTGGAAATCTTTCTATCAAACCCTGGGAATCTTTCTATCAAACTCGGGAATCTTTCTATCGAACCCTGGAAATCTTTCTATCAAACCCTGGGAATCTTTCTATCGAACCTGGGGAATATTTCTATCAAACCTGGGGAATATTTCTATCGAACCTGGGGAATCTTTCTATCGAACCCTGGGAATCTTTCTATCAAACTCGGGAATCTTTCTATCGAACCCTGGAAATCATTCTATCGAACCCTGGGAATCTTTCTATCAAACTCGGGAATCTTTCTATTGAACCCTGGAAATCTTTCTATCAAACCCTGGGAATCTTTCTATCAAACCCTGGGAATCTTTCTATCGAACCTGGGGAATCTTTCTATCGAACCTGGGGAATCTTTCTATCGAACCCAGGGAATCTTTCTATCAAACTCGGGAATCTTTCTATTGAACCCTGGAAATCTTTCTATCAGACCCCGGGAATCTTTCTATCAAACTCGGGAATCTTTCTATTGAACCCTGGAAATCTTTCTATTAAACCCTGGGAATCTTTCTATCAAACTCGGGAATCTTTCTATCGAACCCTGGAAATCTTTCTATCAAACCCTGGGAATCTTTCTATCAAACCTGGGGAATATTTCTATCGAACCTGGGGAATCTTTCTATCGAACCCTGGGAATCTTTCTATCAAACTCGGGAATCTTTCTATCGAACCCTGGAAATCATTCTATCGAACCCTGGGAATCTTTCTATCAAACTCGGGAATCTTTCTATTGAACCCTGGAAATCTTTCTATCAAACCCTGGGAATCTTTCTATCAAACCCTGGGAATCTTTCTATCGAACCTGGGGAATCTTTCTATCTAACCCTGGGAATCTTTCTATCAAACCCTGGGAATCTTTCTATCGAACCTGGGGAATTTTTCTATCGAACCCGAGGAATCTTTCTATCGACACCAGAGAATCTCTCTATCTAACCCGGGGAATTTTTCTATCGAACCCGGGGAATCTTTCTATCGAACCCAGAGAATCTTTCTACCGAACCCGGGGAATCTTTCTATCGAACCCGGGGAATCTTTCTATCGAACCCGGGGAATTTTTCTATCAAACCCGGGGAATCTTTCTATCGAACCCAGGGAATCTTTCTATCGAACCCGGGGAATCTTTCTATCAAACAGGGAATCTTTCTATCGAACCCGGGGAATCTTTCTATCAAACAGGGGATCTTTTTTTAACGAACCCGAGAATCTTTCTATCGACCTCGGGAATCTTTCTATCAAACGCGTGAATCTGCACAGAATTTCTAACGGAATCACCAGAGGGGGTTGCATGTCCTCATTCTATCAGCCATGACCGAGTAGATGTCTTAAATAAATCGTCATCATATTTCCAGTGTCGCTCGCCCTTAGGATTAAACCTTCAACCTCCAGAAGAATGTAACTTACTAGCGAATCTTACCACATACTTTATCCACTACGCCATCCGAAGTCGGTCAGAGGTTAAATCGAGTGAAACTTTGTGAAAATAAAACTCAAGATTCGATGAGAACAGTAGTCTGAAGAATCGAAATAATATGAATTTTCAATCCTCATCTAAAAAATTCAGATGTTGATCTGAAAATGAAATATATCCCGCACAGTCTACCAAGCTCCAGCCTCTGTCTATCAAAACAATGTGGCATTTTTGTGCTTGTTTTGGTAGTACTTCCACGAAACATGTTTTAACGAATATGCTATGCTTGTTCTCCCTCAATGTAAATACGCCGGACAAACCCGACTGGCAGCAAAATCCCACCTCTTCACTGTAGAGGTCCATAAATTGCTAAAAAAAAAATCTTCTCTAAGAGCATCTTTCATCAAACTGCTTGCATTTGGAATTCCGCCCTTTCTCCCTGTTTTCCAGATTGGGTACTGGTGCAATCTGTGAGTCAGAGGTATCTCAAGCGTTCGCTCGATTTTGGCCGGAATATGACGTCATCAGGCGGATTATTCCGAGCGTCACCGATAATACTATAACAACGCTTTGCAAAAGAAAAATAGCAGAATAGATAAATGTAAAATGTAGAAACCAAAAACAAGAAAGAACGACCTACCGTAATTTGGTGTTTTACAATTCATTTTTTTTTTTTTAATAATAGCTGTTAAAAAAAGGTGAGAAAAGGTGAAATTAATTTGGGGAGGGGTTAACTGATTTTAAGGAAATGTTTTAAGAAAAGGTTCTAAGACATCTTTTTTCAAATATCGAACCCGGGGAATCTTTCTATCAAACCCGGGGAATCATCTTTCTATCAAACCCGGGGAATCTTTCTATCAAACCCGGGGAATCTTTCTATCAAACCCGTGGAATCTTTCTATCAAACCCGTGGAATCTTTCTATCAAACCCGGGGAATCTTTCTATCAAACCCGGGGAATCTTTCTATCAAACCCGGGGAATCTTTCTATCAAACCCGGGGAATCTTTCTATCAAACCCGGGGAATCTTTCTATCAAACCCGGGGAATCTTTCTATCAAACCCGGGGAATCATCTTTCTATCAAACCCGGGGAATCTTTCTATCAAACCCGGGGAATCTTTCTATCAAACCCGGGGAATCTTTCTATCAAACCCGTGGAATCTTTCTATCAAACCCGGGGAATCTTTCTATCAAACCCGGGGAATCTTTCTATCAAACCCGGGGAATCTTTCTATCAAACCCGGGGAATCTTTCTATCAAACCCGGGGAATCTTTCTATCAAACCCGGGGAATCTTTCTATCAAACCCGGGGAATCTTTCTATCAAACCCGGGGAATCTTTCTATCAAACCCGGGGAATCTTTCTATCAAACCCGGGGAATCTTTCTATCAAACCCGGGGAATCTTTCTATCAAACCCGGGGAATCTTTCTATCGAACCCGGGGAATCTTTCTATCAAACCCGGGGAATCTTTCTATCAAACCCGGGGAATCTTTCTATCAAACCCAGGGAATCTTTTTTTTAATAAACTCAAGAATTTTCTATCGAACTCGGAAATCTTTCTATCGGACCCAGGGAATCTTTCTATCGAACCCGAGGAATCTTTTTACCAAACCCGGGGAATTTTTCTATCAAACCCGGGGAATCTTTCTATCGAACCCAGGGAATCTTTCTATCAAACCCGGGGAATCTTTTTACCAAACCCGGGGAATTTTTCTATCAAACCCGGGGAATCTTTCTATCGAACCCAGGGAATCTTTCTATCAAACCCGGGGAATCTTTCTATCGAACCCAGGGAATTTTTCTATCGAACCCGGGGAATCTTTCTATCAAACCCAGGGAATCTTTCTATCGAACCCAGGGAATCTTTCTATCAAACCCGGGGAATCTTTCTATCAAACCTGGGGAATCTTTCTATCAAACCTGGGGAATCTTTCTATCGAACGCGGGGAATCTTTCAATCGAACCCGGGGAATCTTTCTATCGAACCCGGGGAATCTTTCAATCGAACCCGGGGAATCTTTCTATCGAACCCCGGGAATCTTTCTATCAATCGGGGAATCTTTCTATCGAACCGGGGGAATGTTTTTTTAACAAACACAAAAATTTTCTATCGAACTCGGAAATCTGTCTATCAAACTCGAGAATCTTTCTATCGAACCCAGGGAATCTTTCTATAGAACCCGGGGAATCTTTTTTTAACAAACACAAGAATTTTCTATTAAACCCGGGGAATCTTTCTATCAAACTCGGGAATCTTTCTATCAAACGCGTGAATCTGCACAGAATTTCTAACGGAATCACCAGAGGGGGTTGCATATCCTCATTCGATCAGCCATGACCGAGTAGATGTCTTAATTAAATCGTCATCATATTTCCAGTGTCGCTCGCCCTTAGGATTAAACCTTCAACCTCCAGAAGAATGTAACTTACTAGTTAATCTTACCACATACTTTGTCCACTACGCCATCCGAAGTCGGTCAGAGGTTAAATCCAAGTCCTTGCAGACGACTTTTGGAATTCAGTACGCCGCATTGTGATTGGTCGATTGGCGTGTTACATCAAACAGCAGCAAAGCCCAAGCTGTTGCTCGGTATAATCCGGCTGCGGACGTCATGTTCCGGCCAAAATCAAGCGAACGCCGAGTCATGTCTGGTTCACAATATTTATCAATTTTGAACTGCCAGTAAAATTTAAATTTTAATCACTCTCCATACAATGATTTTTTTTTTCATTTCATGTTGAATGTAATCCAAAAATTAAAATCAAAGTCTAAAGTAATACATAGTCAGAAACTAAGGAAGAATCGGATCACTAGGTGTATTAGAATCAATAATTATATCGAAATCGGGGAAAATACCTGAATCATCCCATCACTAATACATATATACTAGACTACCCGTGACCCGTTGGGTCAGTATGTTAGATTAGCTATGGAATTAATGTATGAGCATGACACTTGTGACGTAAAGAAAATAGTTTTTTGTGACATAACAAAAACATTTCTATGAAAGTATATTAAAATGAAAAAAGAATATAGATAGATTTCTACGAGTCGTTCTGTTTATAATTGTTTATTTTTTACATAGGCATCACCACTTATCAAGGCCTTGAGGCCACTCGAGGATAAGGGTTAACGAGTGTACTGTAGAAATTGGACAATATAGTAATCGTTAGTAATGGAAATTTGGTAAATTTGTTAACTTATATGGAACGGCTCATCAAAAACTTGGTTACGTTAGACTTGAACACAACCATATTGTAATCAGCTGGAAAGCAGGAAAACGTAAGACAATTCCACAGGCGTGCAGTTCTAAGAAAGAAGCTTTGTTCATGGAATTTACGTTTAGGTTTAGGCACAGATAAAGAGTAGGGGAAATTATTGATAATGATTTCTGCTAGACGGGTGTTTCTTGTGAAAGTTTGGCGAGGGGAGACCATAGATTGAAGCTCAGCCGAGCACTTGCCATGAAAATAACGATAAAGCAGAGACAAACTCGCAACATTTCTTCTGTAAGAAAGAGGTTGCAGGGAAGAGAAAAGGACATCTCCAACGAGGCTACGAAGTCTATTTTGAACTCTATCAAGGCAGGATAAATCCTTTCTAGCAACTCCTGCCCAGATGTGGCAAGAGTACTCCATCCTTGGACGTACCTGGCGCTTATATAGATAGAGAATTGCATCAGCAGTGAGATATCTACTGGATCGATAGAAGGATTCCACCATTTTTCCAGCGGCCTTGGCAACGGATTTAATGTATGTGTTCCACTTAAGATCTGGAGTAAAAGTCAAGCCCAGAAGCTTGTCAAAATATGAGGCATCCCCAAGACAAGAGCCATTCATTTCAATTGATGCCAGATAGTAGTGTCATCAGCATAAATGTTTACGAATGATGTAAGGATGTGATTTGGAAGATCATTAACGTAGACCAGGAAGAGAGTTGGGTCCAGGATGGACCCCTGAGGCACTCCAGCATTAATACTGTGAGCTTCTGATTTTTGCCCATCAACTACTACTCTTATGAACCTATCAGACAGAAATGATTTAATAATTGAGAAGACATTTCCAGCTATACCGTAGCTGGAGATCTTGTGAAGTAAACCTTTATGCCATACCCTATCAAAGGCCTTTGATATGTTAAGAGTAATTGCCCTAGAAAAGAAGCCTCCGTCAAGAGATTCACTAATCCTATGAGATATAACTGTAAGCACATCTGCTGTAGATCTAGCAGAACGGAAACCATATTGCATGTCACTAAGAAGGTTATTTTTGTTGAGATTGTTGATTACTTCTTTATTTAACACAAATTCCAGCAACTTACTCATGATGCATAGGAGACTTATTGGCCTGTACTGAGCGGGGGATGAGCGATCACCTGAATTCTTAAATACAGGGCATACTGATGAGATTTTCCAGGGTGATGGGAAACAATTCTCCTTAATACAACGTTTAAACAGTTTTGTAAGGATGACCGCTAGTTCTGGTTGAAGTCTTTTGAGTACTATAATTGAAATATTATCAGTTGCTTTACTGGAATCAAGGTTTTTAATTAACTTGGAAACATCACATACAGATATTTGTATATCACATAGCGTGTTTTCTGATACAGGAGGAAATATTGGAGGTTGGTGGCCTTGGTCGCAAAGGGTAGAATTAACTGCAAAGTTCTTGGCAAAGAGTCTGGCTTTGTTTGATGCTGACGAGATTAACTCAGGTCCATTGATGATAGTTGGGATAGAGCACACGCTTCTGTTCAGGATTCTGTTTGCTATTTGCCAGAACTGGTGGGAACCAAGCCGCTGCTCATTAACTTTGGACTTAACGGACTTAGCATATAACACTCTTGCGTTCTTTACAACTGTTTTTACAGTGGTTCCTGACAGTCCTGAAAGCAGCTTTAGTCTAAGTACATCTATGACGTTGGAAGCAACGGAAAAAGTGATTTCTGTGCGCAATGGCAGCAGCACAATCCGAAGAGAACCATGGCTGGTTGTTAGGTTTTTGCTGGAATTTTTTCGAGGGTATGAAACTGTCTATACCTACAATTAACCATTCCGTCAGGTCTGATACTATAGAGGACACATCCTTTTTAAATATGGAACGCAGAGTTAGATCTAATATAAATGTACGGAAGCTATCCCAGTCAGACATAGAGTATCGATATACTGTACGATGGAGAGGTACATCTGAGGATTTATTACATTTCGTTTTTATTTTAACATTGCAACAGAGTGGTCAGAAGATCCAAGTGGAGACAGAATGGAAGTTGAACACAGTTCAGGGCAAGTTGTGAGAAAAAGGTCTAGGAGACTTGCATACTTGCCGTCAGTACCGAACACACGGGTGGGTCCGTGAACAATCTGATTGAGGTCATAAGCAATAGAGAAATCATGACAGAACCTCCACTCATCATCAGTCTTTTTGAGTGAATCAACCATTCCACATTGTGAACATTGTGATTGACTGATGGGCGTTTTTCGTCAGACAGCAGCAAAACCCGAGCTGTTGCTCGGCATTATTTGGCTGGTTCACAGTATCAGTACACCAGACTGTACCAACATGCAGAAATTTAAAATTGATGTTGTGGTGGCGGTGCGTAGAGGCCAATATATAGGCGACTGTAACAAGCATTCATCCGCTGCAAAGTGAACCTCAAACTATTTGATTTCAGGGTGACGGTCGAATGCGTGTGATTATACAAATGATTTACCCCAAAAAGGGTTGATATATCGGTAAACAAAACAACCAGACGGAACACCATGAATAAATGTTTGAAGATATAAATAACTTGAAGCATAATTTTTTTTTTAATTACCAGAATTTGCTTTAAATATCCTAACAAGGGTTGATATGCCGAAAAACAAAACAACCAAACCAAACACCATGAATAAATATTTGAAGATATAAATAACTTGAAGCCTAAAAACTTATTTTTCAAAATTTATTGGATTTGTCACTAAATCACCCCCAAAAAGGCTGTACAACAAAAGAAACCAAGCCAAACACAATCTTCTATAATATAAATCTCACATGTCTGTTTAAATGTATGTATGCATGTATGTATGTGTGTATGTATGTCTTGTGTCATGTCATATGCTACTGGTACCATGTAACCCAGTACTACCTGCCTCATGGTCGGGTCACCGGCGACTAAACTGGTTCCCCCACCAAACTTGTTTGGCGAGGAGGGTGGCTAGTCTCCCTGAAGGATTAAAAACAAGACCTTCCAAAGGGCGAATGAACCCTTTTTCGGGGTCAACGGCCAACTAGCACCGTGTATATTTGTGTGTGTGTATATGAGTATTGGGGTGGAGAGGGCTCCTTTAAGCCGTAGTGAAGGCAACCTTTCTAGGAGAAGCAAATCTCTGATTTAAAAAACCATAAAGCGGGAGACCAGTACCCGTATTAAGCTGGTCTGCAGTTTAACTTGTTGCAGGCTATCTTGCTCTTGCTTGTTGCTGGATCTCAACATTTTGAACCGAGAGAGAGACTTAGCTCTCGTAGAAAGCTAAGACTCTGTAACATCATCTGTGTATAGATACTCCCTCAGGGATTTGTCTATTAAAATGGTCCTGTGGCGATGGAAGTAATTTTTGGTCTCATGGACTTTAAACGTTTGAGGGAGTGGAACTCATCTGACAAGACGTTGCAATCATCATCATGTATGTCTGCCTATATTATTTTGATGCTCGTCCCTTCGGACGACAAATATCGAAAAATTGGACAAAAAAATTAATTTCTTCATACTCAACTAGGCTCTTTTCTACAGGGAGAGGTCGCTTTTTTTTGGGCGATATTTTCGAAAGTCATCCCCTCTTTTCGATTGACTAGCCTTAATTTATACCTACGTCACTTCTGCTTTGGCGATGGGCACAACGGCAAAGACATCTCGTTTTTTTTTGTTCACGTTCTTTTCCTCCTTCGCAGAACGGGTTCGAGCCTACCTGCTTATTAATAGTTTTTGTTGTGCTCAACAAACACCCCCAAACACCCGGGTAACACCGGGTACCCAAGCTAGTTTATGCGTATTGGATTATACAGGGTATCCAAATAGTCACTGAAGGGCTGAAAATCTTGGTCATTTTCCTATTAATGATGATTTTTGTCTCTATTTCAGATATTTTACAGATAATATTTTACAGATAATATTTTATAGATAATATTTTACAGATAATATTTTATAGATAATATTTTATAGATAATATTTTATAGATAATATTTTACAGATAATATTTTACAGATAATATTTTATAGATAATATTTTATAGATAATATTTTACAGATAATATTTTATAGATAATATTTTATAGATAATATTTTACAGATAATATTTTACAGATAATATTTTACAGATAATATTTTATAGATAATATTTTATAGATAATATTTTATAGATAATATTTTATAGATAATATTTTACAGATAATATTTTACAGATAATATTTTACAGATAATATTTTACACATAATATTTTACAGATACTATTTTATAGATAATATTTTACAGATAATATTTTACAGATACTATTTTACAGATACTATTTTATAGATAATATTTTACAGATAATATTTTACAGATAATATTTTACAGATAATATTTTACAGATAATATTTTACACATAATATTTTACAGATAATATTTTGGAAATTAATTATGAATAAGTATAGCATTGAACAACGTACGCAAAATTATGAAATCAGGGGTCAAGTTCAGTGACTTTTTGGACACCCTGTATAAACAACTTGAACCATAAAAGTTTTTTTTATTACCAGATTCGGCATCTAATAACTCGATATATATTAATATGCCGTAAAAGAAGGAAAACGAACCAAATCAAGTATATTGAAATCGTGAATCAAACTAAAATAGACGCGTTTGACAGTACAAAAGATTGCAACAAAACGAGTACTTTTTGAAAAAATATTTTTATTCACATCTTTTTTTTTGGGGGGGGATACCCCGCAGCTAATATCGTTCGTGCATTTTTTGGATATGTCGTCGTTAATATCTTTTTGCTTTTAGTTGCTGCTTTTTTTATCTAACGTATCATATCACTATTGAATTGAACTGAAACGAATACTGCTGCCACTAAAAACTCGCTGTTCTTTAAGCGGTAACACCCTCAATAAAATAATTGTCGAACGCAAAAGCACGGAACAAAAAACAAAACAACTAAAGGATTTATCTGGACAGCCGTAAGTTGGACTGTGTCCAGTTTGAGAAGGAATAGGAGGTTCTTTGGGTCTGTCAGTCAGGAAGCCACTCTTTGTGTAATCACAGGTTGGTAGCAGTTATTTTCGGTGAATACCATCGATGCTTGAATGTCGTGTAAACCGGGACGAGAGAGAAAGAGAAATGTCTGGCTCTGAGACTGGTCTGGTTTCCTTTGCTGTGTTTTCTAAAAGGAGTTAGAGAAGTTCCGTAGGGGACAGATGAATCAATGCGCCACTCTCGGCTGATTATACAGTGTGTGGCCAAATCACTCAGCGCGGGGAGGGTTGATGTGAGAATTTTTAATTGGTTGACTTGTCGAGGGTAGGTCGGTGGGGAAGAAAGGAGTGCTGGTAGCTGTGACCAACACGGCCGGTGGTCCGTTAATCAAAGAACCTGAGTGCATATTCCTTACAAGTTAAATAGACATTTCAATCACGCGTGATCTCGTTGACTGAGGGAGTAGATAAAAAGGGGTGGCCGCTCTACTGTTGTTGTTGCTGTCTTTTAGACAAATTACACTTCGACCATCGTTACCCATTTGCTACTTTTACAAGGAAAGACTGCTTGTAAGCAACGTCGACATTTCGTTGCAAGACTTAAACCGTCTTTTCTTCCCCCCCCCCTACTCGTCGGTATGCTAATTCCGACATTGGTGTACAAGAGAAAATGGACCATTTGTGACTACAACAGTTCTATTTTACTAATGAAGATACTAGGTTGTCCCAAAAGTTCGTAAACACTTGAACCCCCCCCCCTGAAATTTTACTGGCTAAGTAATGAATAACAACAAAAAATAATTAGTCCTCAAAATACATTATTTTCCAAGACTTTCTGCCATCGATCTGCAAGCTTCCGGATCTGGTCAAAGTACCATTTAACCGGCTTCGAATTCAAGAATTCTTGACACGCTTCGTCGACGTCATCAAACGAGTTGAATCGGCAGTTCTGAAAATGTTGCATTGAACAGAAAAAGGCGTAATCCGATGGAGCATAGTCAGGACTATATTCTGAATGTGGCAGAACTTCAACGCTAGGTGTATCAGAATTTTTGTAGGAATTTTCGACACCCCTAACACAAAACTGAATAAAATAAAAAAAAAAACTCGTAATTTCTCTTTTAAAAGTGGGTTGTTTATATTCTTTATGGATTATACTTCCAAAATAAACTATTAAAGTTGTTTTAAAAGTAATAGAAATATATTTTTTTATTTAAAAAAAAAACACTAATGAATTTTACGAACTCAATATTTTTCAATTTTTAAACTTTAAAAATCTATCAAAATTTTTCTATTGATTCTATTTTTACGATATTTTCAGTGTCAATGTGAAATTGTATGCTGTTTCCAATAAACCGAATATAATATTTTAGACAAACGTTTTATTTTTAAATTCACGCCCGCCCCCATTTTCAAGTGTCCATTAAAAAGTAAATAATTAATTTACTCACCAAAGTTTTATATATCACAAATTGAAGAGAAAAGGTCAATAAATAATATATTCAAATTTAAAACAAAAAAAGTAGTGTTTTTTAGAAATTTACCTGTAAAGTTCGAAGTTTAAAACCTTTTTTTTTTAAACCACGTTGTTTGTTTTTTTCTTTTGTCTTTTTTTAATGAAACTTTGGTCCTTGCTCCTTTAATTGAAAAAAAATTAGGGCTTGAATGACATTTTTCGAGTAGTTATAAGCTTGGAAAGACAGGGGGTCGAATAATTCACGCCTCACATTTTGAAATGTCTATTAAAAAGTAAATAATTAATTTACTAACCAAAGTGTTATATATCACAAATTGAAGAGAAAAGGTCAATAAATAATATATTCAAATTTAAAACAAAAAAAAGTAGTGTTTTTTTTAGAAATTTACCTGTAAAGACCGAAGTTTAAAACCTTTAAAAAAAAAACATGTTGTTTGTTTTTTTGTTTTTTTTAATGAAACCTTGGTCCTTGCTCCTTTAATTGAAAAAAAAAATTAGGGCTTGAATTACATTTTTCGAGTAGTTATAAGCTTGGAAAGACGGGGTGGAATTATTCACTATTTTTCACGAAATTTCTGACGCACCTACTTCAACGCCATCCAGCTTTTCAAGCTTGTATTTGGTCTTCCTGGTGGCATGTGACTGCACCAAAGCGCACTTTCGGTTAATCAGAGCCAGGTGATTTGCTGAAACTGTTCAAAGACCCGCTCCAGTTGCTTACAGTAAAGTTCGAAACTGGTGGGACGACATTTAGAACCAACTCAAAATGCTCGATTCCTTCCAATTTCCACCAAACACACAGCATGATTTTCTTGTCGAATCGATCTTGTTTTGGAACCGACGGTGTTTTTTTGTCTTATCTGAACCCAATGCTTTTCTTGATTGTGCGAAACCAGTTAGACCCATTTTTTGTCCACTATTACAATGCGCTTGCAAAAACGCTCGTTCAATGGATTTTTGTTCTTTCACAAAAAAGTTATCACGTATCAAGGCCTGGGAACCACTCGAGGATAAGGGTTAACGAGTGTACAGTAGTCAATGGGACAATATCGTAGTAATCGTTAGTAGTGGAAATTTGGTAAATTGGATTGTTTACGGAGACAGCATATCAAGAACTTGTTTACGTTGGACTTGAAGACAACCATATTGTAGTCTGCTGGAAAGCAGGAACACGGAAGACAATTCCATAGGCGTGCAGTTCTAAGAAAGAAGCTTTGTTCATGGAATCTACGTTTAGGTTTAGGTGCAGATGAAGAGTGGGGAGACTTATTTATAGTATTTTCAGCTAGACGAATGTTTCTCGTGAAAGCTTGGCGAGGGGGGCATGGATTGGAGCTCAGGCGTGCACTTGCCATGAAAATACGATAGAGCAGAGACAGACTTGCAACATCTCTTATGTGGGAAAGAGGTTGCAGTGAAGAGAAAAAGGACATCTCCTACTACGGAATCTATTTTGAATTTTGTCAGGCAGGATAAATGCTTCGAGCAAAGATATGCAATCAATTTTTGTTTTAAACCTGAAGAAAAAAAGGCCACAGAAACGTATGGAATGCTTCAGACTGCTTTTGAACCATTTTGCATAAATCGAGTATCAGTTTTGAGTGGCATAAGAGATTCAAGGAAGGCAGAGAATATGTGAGAGATGATGAGATGGGTAGGAAGAGTAAGGATGTCAGAACATCGGAGTTGATTGGCCAAATAAAGAAGATAAGATAAGGACCATCTGGCGTTTATAGAGACAAAAAGTGCCCCATTTGATGCCAGTATGGGAACTATACACACAATTATTTGCGAAGAACTGAAGATGTGCAACATTTGCATGAAGTTTGTCCCAAGAGTGCTCCATCCTTGCCACAGACTAATGGACATAAAGAGAATTCCTCATCCTCCCTATAGCACAGACCTTGCTCCCTGTAACTTTTGGTTATGCCCTAAGCTCTAGGAAAACCTTAGAGGTTGTCGTTATGAAACAATTGCGGAGATATAAGAGGCTGTGATGCAATTCTCTATCTATATAAAAGCCAAGTACGTCCAAGGATGGAATATTGCTGCCATATCTGGGCAGGAGCTGCTAAAAACAGCCTATCCTGCCTTGACAGAGTACAAAATAGACTTCGTGGCTTAGTGGGGGATGCCCTTTTCTCTTCCCTGCAACCTCTCTCCCACAGAAGAGACGTTGCAAGCCTATCTTTGTTTTATCGTTATTTCCATGGCAGGTGCTCGTCTGAACTCCAATCGCTGGTCCCCCCTCGCCAATCTTTTACAAAAAACACCCGTCTAGCTGAATGCACTGTCAAAAACTTTCCCCACTTTTTATCTGTGCCTAAATCAAAACGTAGATTCCATGAACAAAGCTTCTTTCTTAGAACTGCACACCTGTGGAACTCTGTTTCGTCTGCCTGCTTCCCTCCTGACAACAACTTGGATGTCTTCAAGTCCAACGTAAAAAAAAATTCCTGATGAACCGCCCCCTTAAGTAGACACTTTAAAAATCCACACTAACGTACTGTACTTACAATAACCCTTATCCCTGAGTGGCTTCCAGGCCTTGAGAAGTGGTGGCCACCTTGTAAAAAAAAAGAAGGTCATTGACACTCTCACACAAGAAGACTTTCATGGGGCCTTTCAGAAGTTGAAGAAACGATACAACGAGTGCATTGCAGTTGGAGGAGATCACTTCGAAGGAGACTAGAGTTAAAAGTTCCCATACGAAAAAAGAATTGAAACTTTTGAAGGCCTTTTGTATTTTGATTTACCTACCACCCTATTTATCTGAAGGCTCACGTCACCATTAGAATTGAATTGAGACGAATACTGCTGCTACTAAGAACGAACTGTTCTTTTTTTGGTGAATAAAACAAAGAAAAAAAAAACAATTCAGCACGAGAACAAAACGACTAGGAGTCACCACTTATAAAGGCTCAGAAGCCACTCGAGGATAAGTGGCTTAGTGGGGGATGCCCTTTTCTCTACCCTGCAACCTCTCTCCCACAGAAGAGACGTTGCGAGCCTATCCTTATTTTATCGTTATTTCCATGGCAGGTGTTCGTCTGAACTCCAATCTCTGGTCCCCCCCTCGCCAATCTTTCACGAAAAAACACCCGTCTAGCTGAATCCACTGTGAAAAATTTCCCCCATTCTATATCTGTGCCTAAATCAAAACGCGGATTCCATGAACAAAGCTTCTTTCTTAGAACTGCACGCCTGTGGAACTCTGTTCCGTCTGCCTGCTTCCCACCGGACTACAACTTGGATGTGTTCAAGTCCAACGTTAACAAATTCCTAATGAACCGCCCCCTTAAGTAAACACTTCATCAAATCTCAACACTAACGTAATGTACTTGCAATAACCCTTATCCCTGAGTGACTTCCGGGCCTTGATAAGTGGTGATCACTGTGTAAAAAAAAAAAAAAAGGGTTAAAGAGTGTACAGTAGTCAATGGGACAATATCATAGTGATTGTTACTAATGTAAATTTGGTAAATTGGATTACTTAAGGGGAACAGCTCATCAAGAGTTTGTTTACATTGGACTTGAAGACGACCATATTGTTGGTTGGTTGTTTTTGTTTTACAGCATATCAACCCTTTTCGGGTGATTTAATGCCGAATCCAAAGATTTTGAAGAAAACATTTTTTAATAGAATATATTTGTTGTTTTCAAGTCGGTTTCTATTTAACCCATAGTTGGAACCCTAACAGGTACTACCACTCCGGGTCAGAGTGGACCTGGGAGCAATGGTAATTAAGGGGTGGCTCCACACTCCCGAAAGCCCGCAAGCTGGGGCCTCACCACTGGATATAGTTTAAGGTCATATCCAGGACCGCCATTGAGGGACTTTTACCCTCTGCAGGGGGGCAGTCGGCGTATTCTAATGCCCCACCGACAGGGCCACCAGCTAGGAAATGAGGGAGATAAAAAGAAAGGAAGAGGAAGTGGGAAGAAGGAAAAGGGAGAAAATATTTTTTTGTTTGTTTTTGGTTTGCAAAACATAATTAAGTTTTGTCAAAGGGAAATAGAAAAAAAGGATAAATGTTAGATGCATTTCGTCTCAGTAAGCCAATATCTTCAGACAACCTGATTTGGTAGCACCATGCGTTATTAGGGATTGAATAATGATCAACTAATGTTTAACACTGCCATAACCTTTGCGCCATCGAGATCGCTGAAATCAACCATTTTAAATCAAATCAACTGATTTCCTGCTCTAGTCGGGGGCCCATCAGAGTGCACCGCGAGCAAGTATAATATTCCTCCCCGACAATATATCGTAGGCCGCATATTGTAGTGAGCTGGAAAGCATGTAAACTGAAGAGAGTTCCAGTTCTAATAAAAAAGCTTTGTTCATGGAATCTACGTTTAGCTGTAGGCTCGGATAAAGAGCGGGAGGAAATTATTGATAGTGTTTTCAGCTAGACAAGTGTTTCTCGTGAATGTTTGGCGAGGGGGGGACCATAGATTGGAGCTCAGACGAGCACTTGCGATGGAAATAACGATAAAACAGATGCAGGCTCGCAACGTCTCTTCTGTGGGGGAGAGATTGCAGGGAAAAGAATGAGGCATCCCTACGAGGCTATGAAGTCTATGTCGAACTCCGTCGAGACAGGATAAGGTCTTTCTAGCAACTCCTCTTATCACAGTAGTTCTTTTCGTTTTCGTCTCAATGGAAATATGCCTTGTATGGAATGTATAAAAGTACAAAAAAAAGGTAACGAGATTGTTTGTGCTGTGGGGGCTATGGGAGAAAGAGGAATAAACGTTATGTGTAAGAATCTGATGCAGTTTCGCGGTGGACGATCTTTTCATTCTTGACTCAGTTCAATCACCAAAACTCAAAAACAAATCGATAATGAAGACATATCTAGATTTTATTAAAATCACGAATTTTAGCAAATTTTTAATATTTAAATATCTAATGTTTTCTTTTGAACAGAACATTGAAAAACTACATTACAACTATTTTTGACTTACTTTCCATCAATCGAATAAAAAAAAGGATATATGTAAAATTTAAAAAAATAAAAAAAAATTTCCCCCACATTGGCCAACTTTTAATTTCTAGATATTTGATGTTTTCAATTGAATAGGCCATTGAAAAGGTACTTTATAACTATTTTTTTTTTACTTATCTTCCACGAATCGAATGTAAAAAAAATATATATATGTAAAATTTAAAAAAAAGAAATATAGAAAATTGTGAGATATTCGGACCTTAGAGAAATTGCAATATTAGGCAATTTTTAATTTTTATACATTTAATCTTTTCTTTTGAATTACAAAAATGCTAGACTTGAGCTAACGTAAAAAAAAATCAGAGAAAACAAAATCGACAATCTCAACAGATTCACGAAAATTACGAATGTTAGCAATTTTTTAATATCTACAGATTTAATGTTTTCCTCAATACAGAACATTTGAAAAAAGTACTTTACGGCCTTTTAAAAAATATTTTTGCATCAATATAGTGTTTACTGTACAACCAAAATAAAACTAAAAAAAAAAAAAAATAGATAATCACGAATTACCTGAACTATACAGAAATTGCAAATTTTAGCAAATTTTTAATATTTAGACTGGCGTTAAATACATTTAAATATATTTTAATTTACGCAAATTTCGTATCTATTATTACCAGACCCAATTCTTTATTGGATATTATATTGTACCTAATATATAATACTGATTTCGAAAGTTAAAAAAAAATATATTTGGGTGCTATCAGCTAGAATCGAAACCAAACCATTTAGCGCTCCAGCCGTGTTCCCTACGAATGTAGCTTGTGCTGTTTCTTATTTTATTTTTCTAACACACACGCATTAAAATTGATATAAATTACAGCATTCAACCACATCAAACCCCTCGGGCCAAAAAGCAGGACGCTTGAGAAATTGCTGACGTAGCTGAAAGCACGTTTTTTTTTGTTTTTTTTGTCAAAAATATGAATTTTTTACCAATCAGGTGGTTGGTTGTTTTTGTTTTGCGGCATATCAACCCTTTTCAGGTTATTTAATGCTGAATCCAGTGATTTTGAAGAATAATCTTTTAACAGAGTATATTTGCTTTTTTTTTTTAAGTTGGTTTCTATTTACCCCATAGTTGGGACCCTAACAGTTACTACCAGTCCGGTTAGTTGGTTGCCTTTGTTTTACGGCATATCAACTTTTTCAGGTTATTTAATGCCGAATCTAGTTATTTTGAGGAACGATTTTTAATGGAGTATATTTGTTTTTTTTAAGTCGGATTCTATTTAACCCATAGTTGGGATCCTAACAGGTACTACCACTCCGGGTCAGAGGGACCTGGGAGCAATAGCAATTAAAGGGTGGCTCCACACTCCCCAAAGCCTGCAAGCTGGGGCCTCACTATCGGATATAGTTTAAGCTCATATCAAGGACTTGACCAATCAGGGCTCGATTTAAAAAAAAAAACAACTTATTTTTGCAAGCCTCTAAAAGCCGCTAAAGAAATATAAAAGGCGCAGAGAACTTCTCTCGTCAAAGATAACCGACACGAACATCAACGCTCGCCGATTGAAATTCAGTAGCTGAAATGACAGCTTTTCTCACACCTCAAAAAACATTGCTTGACTCTCTCTTTCTCTCTCTTCGCCACAAAGCATAATCAGGCTCTTTCTCTCACGCTCTCAAGTCTTCCCCTTATTCCTCCCTTACTTCTTTCATAGAGACTGCCACCTTTGCACACAGTAAAAAGTAATTTTTCTTTTAACGAAAAATAAACAAAAGTTTATTTTACATTAGTTGGTAATTCTTTTTATTTATTTATTTCAGGGGATTTGTGCAAGTCGCCAACTATTGTAAAACCCGACGTTCGTCTCCAAGCTATCGAGAAACAGATCAGAAATATATATATATAATTTCTGATCTGTCTTTCTATCCGTTCCATTTTCCTTCGGAAACTATTCTTATGTGGTAAACATTTTTATGGGCTTTTATTATGATGAAGTGCTGCCAACTAAATAGTGTGGTATCCGGTCGATGCACAGTTAAGTGTTCATAGGGATTAATAGGGTTAAGTCACCATAATGTCACACCCACATCTATCTCTATCTCTCTCATATATATATATATATATATATATATATATATATATATATATATATATATATATATATATATATATATATATGTGTGTGTGTGTGTGTGTGTGTGTGTGTGTGTGTGGAGAGAGGGAGATGGGGACAAAAAAAGTACACACGACCATGACTACATAATTAAAGATTGGAAAATTGATTTAGATAATTGGTTATATATATATATATATATATATATATATATATATATATATATATACTAGCATTTCTGCCCGGCGTTGCCCGGGTGTTTGGATGTGTATGTTGAGAAAAAAAAAACTGGTAGTAGGAAGGCAGGCTCGAACCCGTACCGCAAAAGGAGGAAAAGAACGGGATAAACCTAACGTTTATGCTGTTACGACCACTGCCAAACCGGGAGAGACATTTTTAAAAATTAAGGCTAGACAATCTAAAGGAGACCATAGCTTTAAAGAATATCGGCGAAAAAAGCTAACCCCCCCTGTAGAAAAGTGCCTAGTTGAAGGGAAAGATATTAATGTTTTTAGCCAATTTTTCGATATTTGTCGTATGAAAGGTCGACCTTTAAAATGATACTGATCTTGATAAAATCCGTCGCCTCTGTTGAAAGTTTAAGGCAGACATGTAAACATACATACATACATACATTTATATATTGGTAACTAAAAATTTTCGACGCAAAATGATGAAAAAGCTTGCCTTATCTTTGAATACCCTTTATGTAAAATTTCAAATATTTAGACCAGAAATTGTCTGAGTAATTTGGAAGAGACCGCAGAGGTCAATTTTTTAAAACTTTGACCCCTTTTTTGACCCCTTAACATTCATTGCTTTGCGCTCAAATGAAATTATTAAGTTAGATCCATGTCCAAGGAACGTATATCTAACCTTTCAAGTGTGTAGACCCAAAACTGTCGGAGGGGTTTGGTAGAGCTCTCAAAGGTTAAATCGTTGAACTTTGACCCCTTAATCGCCAAATTTCTGGCCAAAAACCGATCACATCGATTTTCCCAAATCTCACTACCCTGTATATCAAATTTCGAGTCTGTAGACTAAAAATTGACAGAGTTATTGCGTAGAGAAATGTACACAGACACTTTCACTTTATATATATATATATCACTATATATATATATATATATATATATATATATATATATATATATAAAGTGAATATATCATTTTATATATATATATATATATATATATATATATATATATATATATATATATATATATATATATATATATATATAAAGCTGAACGTCTGTGTGTGTGTGTCTGGTCACGAGTAGGCTCCTATATGGTTGACTATTTTAAAAAACTGATTACATATAATGATATAATGATAGAAGATGTATTGGGACACACGAATGGGTATGTTTGTATCTGGCAGAACGGTGGTTCATTAAACTTGCAGGGTCTGCGTTTGCGCCTGGTCCACAAAGTATGGAAATAAAAAATTTAAAAATTAAAAAAAAAAAACGTTTACAAGTGTTTTTGATATAGATGTACATCAGAATACTTTGATAAGTATGTTTTAACTTAAATAGGGATGGTATAATAAAATTGTGGGGTCTGCGTTCGCGCCTGGCCTCCATAGAATTGAAATAGGCACAAACTTTAATAAAGACTTTTCATATCTATCTGCGTAAGTATACTTTGATAATTATGTTTCAGTTTGAAGAAATATGGTATAATAAAATTATGGGGTGTTCGTTCGCATCTGACCTCCATAGAATGGAAATGTGTCACAAAGTTTAACAAGGTTTTTTAATATAGATCCACAGAATATTGTGGTAAGTGTTTCAGAGTGAACGGGTATGGTATAATAAATTATGGGGTTTATCTATTTTATTTTTACTTTCATCATATTTTGCTTTGATTTTGATACCCACAAATTCGAAGCTATCTCTTTACAACCCTTCCTTTTCATAACCTATCATACTTTAATAAATCAGAGTCCATTTGCTGTAGGCTGTTTTTGAACCCAGTCAACAACGGGTACATTTACTAGTATATATATATATATATATATATATATATATATATATATAATTTTTATAAATATTTATTTTTGAAATATATAAGAAATTATGCTTTCAAAACAAAAATTTATTTTAGCATGACACCCAATATGGCTGACATGTACAAAATCAACCTTTTGACGAGTTGGTAAGAACAGGACATTTTTATGGACACATAAAATCATAAAATTGCCATCCCATTAACGAAACGGCTGTAATGAAGAAATCCATGGACGAAATAAACAAAAGTTACAAAAAAGAAAAAATGTAAGTCTTTGAATTTCAACAAAGTTTTGCAATATATATATATATATATATATATATATATATATATATATATATATATATATATATATTACAAATAACTATTTTCTTTACGTGACAAGTGTCATGCTCATATAGTAATACCATAGCTAATATAACATACTGACTCAACGGGACACGGGTAGTCTAGTATACACATATATATATATATATATATATATATATATATTGGTCGTTGGGTCAGTATGTTATATTAGCTATGAAATTAATGCATGAACGTGACACTTGTTACGTAAAGAAAATAGTTTTTGTGACATAACAGGAACATTTCTATAAAAGTATATTAAAATGAAAAAAATAATATAGATAGATTTCTATGAGTCGTTATGTTTATTATAATTGATTATTTTTGAAAAGAAAACTTAGTCATTTAGTGGTTTGCTATACTTATAGGTAAATGTGCACTGAACAGATATCATAATACTTAAAGTTAAATTCAAATTTTGGTATATCTTTTAATTTAAACACAAAAAAACAAAACAATTGGGACGCTGAAAACGCACACAGTAAAACAATACGTTTTATTGTCGCGTTGATTATTTATTTGTAACTCAAATTAAAAAAAAAACTATTTTCGGGGTTATTTATTTTTGATGGTTGTGTTGAAGAAAATGTATGAATGTTTTTTAAGAAAGGTGTATTAAAAAATGGAGAATAAATTAAAAAAAAGGAAGGTGATCGGGAAATCGCCGGTGTTAATTGTTCTCATGGTTGTCAACGGGTCAAAGTTAATTTATTTGAAAGAAAATTGCGACGGTATAGTTGTAATACAGAATAGTTGCAAGATATCCCGATCCTTCCCATGCTAAATAATAATTTTTAAATAATAACGTTAATATTTCAGTGCGCAGGTCAAATTCTGCAAAAGTAGCGATTTGTGTTTATTTGTTTACGCTGTTATAGGGTAATGTTTATATACGCATGTGCAACCGGAAGTCATAAACCGGATGTCTGGTTACAACACCCGTTACAAGGTCATTTGAGTTATATAATTATATATATATCAAAGCAGAGAAAATAAAAATGCACACGTGGCGAGGGCTGAGAAAAAAAAACATTGGTGTTCGCAGTTGTGTGTAGAATATTGCTAGGGTGAGCAAGCTAATCCAATGAAGATGTTGTGCTGAATGGATACGATAATTGACAGAGTGTAGTTCCTGGCAGAAGTCTAAAACAGTAAGACCCCTGAATGCCAGAGCAGCTGGCATTTGTAGCGTGGCACCTGCCCTCCTGGCATGTTTAGCCAATCAGACTCCTCAAAATAGAACAATCCACCATCCCTGACTAATTGTAGGCTGGTCCAATGGCAATTAGCATACCACTAATTGCTACTGAATAGATATGTTGAAATTAGTTAAATGGTCCATAATAGTGGAGAGGGAAGGTAAGCGCATTCTTGATTCTACAATTTGAGTTTTATAATTATGTTAATAGACATATACATGTATAACTTAAGTTCCCTTTGCTATAATCGAAACCGAAACCAGAAGTTATGAAGAATTCTTAGTATAATTATTTATATAAAAAACTAAATGACTTGAGTGCCATCATCTATAATCGAAACCGAAACCAAAACTTGTGAAGAATTCTTGGTATAGTTATTTATATAAAAAACTAAATGACTTGAGTGCCATCATCTATAATCGAAACCGAAACCAAAACTTGTGAAAAATTCTTGGTATAGTTATTTATATAAAAAATAAATGACTTGAGTGCCATCATCTATAATCGAAACCGAAACCAAAACTTGTGAAGAATTCTTGGTATAATTATTTATATAAAAAAATAAATGACTTGAGTGCCATCATCTATAATCGAAACCGAAACCAAAACTTGTGAAGAATTCTTGGAAAAATTATTTATATAAAAAAATAAATGACTTGAGTTCCATCATCTATAATCGAAACCGAAACCAAAACTTGTGAAGAATTCTTGGAAAAATTATTTATATAAAAAAATAAATGACTTGAGTTCCATCATCTATAATCGAAACCGAAACCAAAACTTGTGAAGAATTCTTGGAAAAATTATTTATATAAAAAAATAAATGACTTGAGTGCCATCATCTATAATCGAAACCGAAACCAAAACTTGTGAAGAATTCTTGGAAAAATTATTTATATAAAAAAATAAATGACTTGAGTTCCATCATCTATAATCGAAACCGAAACCAAAACTTGTGAAGAATTCTTGGAAAAATTATTTATAAAAGGAATAGATGACTTGCGCGCCATCTGTAGGATAATTTGAATTACCTCCCTTTGACTGTTAAACCATTTTTGCTCTTACTGAACTCTTCTTAGAAAAAAGACAGAAAAGAAAAAAAAAGACATTATCAAGATCCACGAGATCTGCGAGAGTCAGTCAAGAGATTATGTTATTCATTTCGTTTTTCGCCTTTAGTCTGTGTTTTATAACAAATCCTTCCAAACATTACACCATCATTCAATTACACCATCAGCTGTAATCGAAAACAAAACCTGTGAAGAATCATTGGCAAAATTATGTATTCCAAGAAATGAAAGGTCTAACAACTAAACGATAGTCACTCGAAAGAAAAAAAGACGTAAGCTGAACACAAAATAATACACACGCTATCATATTAATATAGAGACTAGTGGGACCTGTGGAAATTCCGCAGGACACTCATTCATATGTAAAATATTGATGTTGGCATTCTGTAGATGTTCAGTGTAAATGGAGACGCTCTGATATTATTGTAGCTCTTTTGTTAAAACTGCAAAGTAATTTATCTAAGTTAGCCCGGTAAAGCCCGGTCGTAAGTACACTTAAATATGATATTTTAATTCTTGCAGATTCCATATATATATTATTATAGAGTTAATGTTCTATCGATTCTTATATATTATAAAGTTGCGATTAAAAAAAAAATATATCCATATGACTTGGATGCATTAACCGGAATCGAAACCAAAATAAAACTCATGATATATATATAACTTGAGTTCCTTCAGCTTAAATCGAAACCGAAACCAAAACTTATGAAGAATTCTTGATAAAATTATTTATTAAAAAATATAAATGATTTAAGTGCCATCAGCTAGAGTCGAAACCGAAATTATGAAGAATTCTGGTTGGTTGGTTGTTCTTGTTTTACGGCATATCAACCATTTTCAGGTTATTTAATGCCGAATCTAGTTATTTTGAGGAACGATTTTTAATGGAGTATATTTTTTTTATGTAAGATTCTATTTAACCCATAGTTGGGACCTTAACAGGTACTACCACTCCGGGTCAGAGTGGACCTGAGAGCAATGGCAATTAAAGGGTGGCACAAACTCCCCAAAGCCCGCAACGTGAGACCTCACCATCGGATATAGTTTTAGGTCATATCCAGGATCGAAGAATTCTGGGTAAAATTATTTATGGCAAGAAATAGAACATAATAATTAAACAAAGCTTACATGCAAACCTCAGTATGTATGTCTGTCTGTCTGTCTGTCTCAATTTTTTTCAAAGTGAATTTCCTCCAAGACACAGAGCAACGCGAGTCTGGTCAAATGATGACATCTTTTGTAGACTCTTGTTTTATATATATATATATATATATATATATATATATATATATATATATAAAATTGACCTTGGTTGTGTGAGGAACGGTCTGTGCAAATATACATTTATGTTGTGTAGTGGAGGTTCATATTGCTGAATAATTGGGGTACATATTGGTGACGCAGAGGGGGGGGGCTTAGAACAGAGGATTATAATGACATTTATATTCTGAGAAAGACATTTATAACAGAGCTGAGAGAGATGCGAATTCATTATTGAAGGAATGTGTAGTACAATTCTTTTGGATCGGAGGGAGAGGATCATTGCTTATGATGGAGAAGGCACATTACTTGGAAGGCGGTCATACAGGTTCGTTTAAGATGATGATAGACGCAACACATTTACCTTTCAGTTGGTGGAATGACGACACGAAGACAAACAATTACAAAACATAGATTGTGACTTTTATTCATCAGCCGGCCGATTGACGACTCAGGAATTCAAGCTTGTATGATCTACTCTTCTCCCCCTTCGCCTCTAAGGGCATCAGCTTCTAAGTCGTTCTAATTCTAATTCATTGTCCGACTCTCGTCTCTAACGGACTCTATCACTGTTACGGTCATTGTCTGATCCCCTGATTGCCTCTAACTTCGAACCCTGTCTCAATAAATTGGGAATCCCCTTTCTTTATGATGCTACAAGTGTGTTCAACCAACGTGACATTATCACGTTTCAATTTACCTTTGCGCATGTACCTAACACACTTCTCATATACAACAACAGAAATCCGTAAATTAAATTGTATCATTTAACCTATTTGTTGCATAACATTTTCAACTTTGTTATTGTCCATTGTTTTAACTGACATATTTAATATTCAGTTATTTCTAAAAGAATGGACAATCACTATCTTTGACATAAATAATATTTAGTTATTTGCGAGAACAATGCGAATCGTTCTGCATTCCTAGGATTTCAATATCTATTAGCTTTTAACACTTGCTTACTGGGTTCGATTCTAGCCTTTTCCTAATATTATTTTCAAACTTATCTAGTTTAGCTTCCTTACTTACTTCCCCTTTTCGTATCATTTAAAATCGGTTCATCTAAACTATTTCTTGATGAACAGTGTGATTTGGTTTCAATTGAAGCTTCTGGGTTTGTCCTTTACTCCTGATCTGAAATGGAACACGTACATCAAGTCTGTTGCCAAGGTCGCTGGAAAAATGGTAGGTTCCTTCTACCGCTCCAAAAGATACCTCACTGCTGATGCAATTCTCTATCTATATAAAAGTACGTCCAAGGATGGAGTACTGCTGCCACATCTGGACAGGAGATACTAAAAACAGCCTATCCTGCCTTGACAGAGTACAAAATAGACTTCCTGGCTTAGTGGGGGATGCCCTTTTCTCTTCCCTGCAACCTCTCTCTCATAGAAGAGACGTTGCGAGCCTGTCTTTGTTTTATCGTTATTTCCACGGCAAGTGCTCGCCTGAGCTCCAATCTATGGCTCCCCCCTCGAAAAACATCCGCCTAGCTGAAACCACTGTCAATAATTTTCTCCACTCTTTATCTGTGCCTAAATCAAAACGTAGATTCCATGAACAAGGATTCTTTCTTAGAAGTGCACGCCTGTGGAACTCTGTTCCCTTAGCCTGTTTTCAACCTGACTACAACTTGGATGTCTTCAAGTCCAACATAAACAAATTCCTGATAAACTGCCCCCCCTTAAGTAAGACACTTTATCAATTCTCCATTACTAACGATTACTAGGATATTATCCCATTGATTACTGTATACGCAATAACTATTATCCCCGAGTGGCTTCCGGGCCTTGATAAGTGGTGACTACCATGTAAAAAAAAATGACACCCAAGTCATATATCTTTTTTAAGTATTTCAGAAATCACGATTATATATTGGATACAATACAATAATTGATATAGAATTGACTCCATAATCAGAATCAATTAAAATATCATATTTAAGTGTATTTTACGATCGGGCAACGGCTGGGCTCTCGGCTAGTAAAGTCTATAAGATGTATTGATTGACGCATATTTAGTACAATAGAATAATTTATGATATCATTTCATGTTGATAGAAATAATAAGTCATTTAACGCAAAAAGAACGAAAGCACCAACGTTGTTGCATTCAACGTGAATGGAAACAGCGGTGTATTTTTTTTTTTTCACGCGTACCGTGTTCTGTTGCTGTCGGCTTATTTCCGTATTGATTTCTGGCGATTTGCCTTTGTTCTCCGTGAATAGGCTTACAAGAAAAGCATCGCAGCGAACCTTCCTGTCTTTCAATTAAGAAAATAGCTGATTAAGGATTCACGGAGCTTCGTGAATTATTAAGAATACTGGTGCGACCCGTGGAAATTCTACGGCGCTTAACAATTTTTTTTCTCAATGTTCCAAAATATATGAATCTGAGAATATTATGTATGTATATATATATATATACATAATGCACATGTATGAATATATGTACAAATGTTTACATATATGTATATCAATAGTAGTACGTGTGTGTGTGTGTGTGTGTATATATATATATATATATATATAGTAAGTTATAATATATATATATGGCGATTAAGCTACACTGAATATTCCGCGTTTCATCCACTCTAGGACTCTTCAGGCTTATACGCGGAATATTCAGTATAGCTTAATCGCCATATATATTTTATAACTTACTAACTAGCTCTACCTACGTATTGAGCACTTTTGAAGTAAATACTTAAAGTTTACGTATAAATTTATACTTTCGTATATTAATTTAATGTGAGTAAATGAGGTAGTTATATATATATATATATATATATATATTCCAGAGGAAGTCTCGAAATAAAGACGAAACGTTGATGAACACATACTACGGTTTGTTCCTTTTTATTTCTCTATTTTGTCGGAATACTATTTTCTATTATTTTCATCATATATATATATATATATATATATATATATATATATATATATATATATATATATACTTCAGAATAATTTTATTTAACAATCAGCTAGTATGGAAACCTGTGATTATAAGGTTTACAGAATATCGCTGGTAGTAATATTCTATAGTTATTATTACATCTAAATAAGAATTGCTCGATATACAAGATAGAGCAAATAAATTAAATTATAGCGATTCAATGAATGTCAAAAAACCTTTTTGAAATGAAACATTCGAGTTTCATATCAAATATTTTTTATTATTCTAAGCAAGACAAAGAATACTTTAGAAAATTTTATCTCCTTAACCTGTAGGGTTTCGATGTCTCCTATCTCTTCAGAGGAGAAAATATTAGCAAATCTTTATAAAGGTATGCACCCTATTTGCTAAAGTCAGTGAGACATGGAAAGTCAAAGTAAAAAATAATTGATTAATCAGAAGTCATATAACAGGGGAACTTGAAGAAAAGGATATAAAAATTTTAGATCCAAATTGTGTGGTAAAACCATGGTGACTGTTCTTTAAAGCAGGGAGGTAATAAGATCCAAGGGTAATTGTGCTTAACTGAGTAGAAATCCGGGTCGGGGAATAATAAAAAATCTTTGATATGAAACTCAAACATTTCACTTCAAAAAGGGTTTTTTGAAATTCATTAAAACACTACAATATATATATATATATATATATATATATATATATATATATATATATATATATATAAACGTTACAATAAGTTTACTAAGGTAATCCAAATGGTAAACTTAAAATATATTATAAATATTAAAGAGGACTATCCACTTATCTTGTGCTTCCTTTTTTAAAATTAAATTTGTTTTTAACTCTTTTTCAAGATGTCTTTTAACATGCTTTATTAATCATTTGTTCATATATATATATATATATATATATATATATATATATATATATTCAGTTGAAATAAAAGTCGGTCAATTTAGCTTGCATGCACATATAATCATATAATGATTAGACCACTCTGATAGACGTTAAAAACATTTAAAAATGAATGTTTAAATTTCAACTGCATTTCTCGCGGTTAACGGTGGCCAAATGGATTGGTCTTTGCTAATAGAGTCAGAAATGGCTTCGTTGCCGGGTTCGAATAGGTCGACCGGTGTTAATCGTGACACCTTGCACTGATGATTCCCGAAAGGATGAAGCACTCGTATCTGAAGGTATTTAAATATAGTCTCTCTCTCTCTTTCGCTTTCTCTTGCTATATATATATATATATATATATATATATATATATATATATATATAGCAAGAGAAAGCGGAAGAGACTATATTTAAATACCTACAGATACGAGTGCTTCATCCTATATATATATATATATATATATATATATATATATGTATATATATATATATATATATATATATATATATATTTATAGCGAGAAAGCTATCGAGAGAATATATATATATATATATATATATATATATATCTATATATATTGTATATTTATAGCGAGAGAAAGCGGAAGAGAGAGACCATAATATTTAAATACCTACAATAATACTATAATACTTAAATACATATATATATATATATATATATATATATATATATATATATATATTGTATTTTGTGTACAGAAAGTTGTTAGATGAGATAAGACATTGGTACCGTCGGTTTCAAGCCCGATTATCAGAACCGTCTTAGATATCCATATCAAGCTCTTTTCAGTAAATACTCATCTATTTTCATAACCGGAAATGGAAAATATATATACATCCTGAGTTCTCGTTGGACTCTCATCTAACAACTTTCTGTACACAAAATACAAAATATGAATACGCTCTTATATTTCAGATTTTCCTTTTAATTGAGCAGTCTGTTGGATTTCTTAAAAAAAAAATACTAATGATATATATATATATATATATATATATATATATATATAAAGCTGAATGTCTGTGTGTGTTTGTGTGTGTGTGTCTGGTCACGAATAGGCTCCTATATGGTTGACTTTTTAAAAAACTGATTACATATAATGATAGAAGATGTATCGAGACATAGTAACGGGTATGTTTGATCTGGCAGAACAGTGGTTCATTAAAATTGTGGGGTCTGCGTACGCGCCTGGTCCACAAAGTATGGAAATAAAAAATGTAAAAATTAAAAAAAAACAAAACGTTTACAAGTGTTTTTGATATAGATGTAAATAATAATACTTTAATAAGTATGTTTTAACTTAAATAGAGATGGTATGATAAAATTGTGGGGTCTGCGTTCGTGCCTGGCCTCCATAGAATGGAAATAGGCACAAACTTTAATAAAGTCTTTTCATATCTATCTGTGTAAGTATACTTTGATAATTATGTTTCTGTTTGAAGAAATATGGTATAATAAAATTATGGGGTGTTCGTTCGCGCCTGACCTCCATAGAATGGAAATATGTCACAAAGTTTAACAAGGTTTTCTAATATAGATCCACAGAATATTGTGATAAGTGTTTCAGTGTGAACATGTATGGTATAATAAATTATGGGGTTTATCTATTTTCTTTTTACTTTCATCATATTTTGCTTTGGATTTGATACACCCAAATTCGAAGCTATCTCTTTACAACCCTTCCTTTTCATAACCTATCATACTTTCATAAATCAGAGTTCATTTTCTGTAGCCTGTTTTTGAACCCAGTCAACGACAGGTACTTTTGCTAGTATATATATATATATATATATATATATATATATATATATATATATATATATATTACTTATGATAGTACATTAGGTACCAACGCGCGCCACAGTTTTACATCGTGTTAACATTATCGACGCTTCAAAACAACGTTCCTTTGTAGTGATGATTTTGAAGCCGTAAACACACACATGTTTAAAAAATCTAGCAAAACATTAACGAATGGTCAAATTTTCATGAAATGTTCGATATTATTCATTTTTAAATTAATTGCCATATTAAAAGTACATTTCGTTAAATATATGAGCGGAAATATTTTTTAGGTGCTCAACCTCACTACATTTCATATTACCAAAACTAAACAAAATAAATGTAGGTCCATTAAAATTGCAACATTTTATATAGCTGAAGTGTTTAAATAATTGAATATTATATATATATATATATATATATATATATATATATATATATATATATATATAAGTTCAATGATTGAAGTTAAATTCTGTAGATTAAAATATATATATACGAACATATTCAAGTTAAAAATTTATTGTTTAAAACAAGGAATATATGGAGAAGAATTATTTTTATTTCCTTAATCCATGGATTTTCAATAATGGCTCATATCATCAGAGGAAATGAAATGCAATTAGCTAAATGTTCAGCTATGAATAAACAAATATTTTGCTCATCAGAAATATTGAAAATGTTATATAAATGGTACTTAAGAGTCATAGAAAAAAAACTATTGAACTCATTCTGATATTAGACTGGCCAGGTTGTAGGATATCCTTTTTCTATGACTTTTAAGCACCATTTAAATAACTTTTAAATAACAGTTTCAATATATGTGCTGAAAAGCAAAATATTTGGTTATTTATACAAGGGGCGTGCAATAAGTAATGCCAGTTGTCTGATTTAACTGAAATTTTGTATGTGCAATGATTTCTATCTTCACGGGTTATGTGGCAAATTACAGCTCTGAACTAATTGTAGTTTCTGTTTTACAGGTGTTTGAACTGAGTCAGGTGTGAAATGGAGCCTGTTGAATGTCGAGCAGAGATCCAGTTTTTGTATTTGAAAGGACGCACACCACAGGAGACTTTTGATGAAATGAAAGAAACTTATGGTGATAATGACCCATCATATTACCTTGTAAAACGCTGGCATTGTGAATTCAAACATGGCTGGAAGTCTGTGGAAACAGCTCCCAGACCTGGTCGCCCCCCTTCTGCTATTGATGAGGCATCTGTCCGTCAAGTTGAGGCTGCTATTCTGGAAGATCGGTGCATTACTATTCGCCAAATAGCCCAAGATGTCAAGATTAGTACAGGGTCTGTGGAAACTATCATTCATGACCATTTGCATATGCATAAGGTGTCTGCCAGATGGATTCCCAGGTTGCTCACACCATTCCAGAAGTGAGAACTCGTCGAGTGCTCGAGGATGAATTTGGAGATGTGCCAAGAAGATGAATCAAAGGTTTTCAAAAGACTGATTATACAGGATGAAACCTGGGTCTATCACTATGATCCAGAGACCAAAGCCCAGTCAATGCAGTAGAAGCACTTGGACTCACCACCTCCAAAGAAGGCAAGGGTGCAGCACTCTACTGGCAAGGTCATGCTCACAGTCTTCTGGGACCAGGACGGAGTAGTGATGACAGATTTCCTGGCAAAGGGTACCACAATTACAGAGCCTTATTATGCTTCACTTTTGAGGAAATTAAGGGAAACTATCAAAATCAAGAGGTGGGGCAAGATCAGCAAAGGTACCCTCTTCCTGCAGGACAACGCTCCGATCCACAACTCACATGTCGCAAGATCAGAAGCACGGGCGTGTGGCTATGAAATCCTCTCCATCCTCCTTACTCTCCTGACCTTGCACCCTCTGACTTTCACCTCCTCCTAGCCATGAAGTTGTTTTTGAAAGGAAAGCGTTTCCCAGATGATGTAGCCTTGATTTCTGAAGTCACGTTGTGGTTGGAGGACCAACCTGGGGTGTTCTACAAAAACGGTCTCCAGAGCTGTGTCAAACGATGGGAGAAATGCATAAATCTGGATGGTTCCTATGTAGAGAAAGACTAATAACTGTGCCAAATTTCGTTGCTCTACTGCTATGGGGAGTGGGTCAGGGGCATTACGTATTGCACGCGCCTCGTAACTGAACATTTTGCTAATTGCATTTCATATCCTCTGATGATAAGAGCCATTATTGAAAATCCATGGATTAAGGAAATAAATATAATTCTTTTGAGAGAGCTTAGACGCTCGAGGACAATGCCTAGTAGGCATTTTGTGTAGTTCGTTAAAACGAAATCCAAATCTATTTGCTTTACAAAAGGTAAGCCTTATATAATTTTTAAAAAACATTTACCATAAAAAATTCATAATTTTTTTTTACTGTAAATTCATAAATTTTTTGCATAAAACGCACAAAAAGTTTATCGATTAACATACAAATTTTGATTGCTTTAGTTTTTTTTTTAGATTGACATTGATATGATTAACATTGACTATGTTTTGTGTAATATATGAGAAATTACTTTTTTATGCACTTATGTTACCGGGCTAAACTAACAACATTATCATTAAGAAAGCCATTCTTAATATGAGAAGGGGAGGGAGTTTTGTAGTTATTTTGTACTCTCACCTAACAATGTCATAAAAATATCGTAAAAATCAAATTAAACTTGAAAATACAATTTTAAAAATAGCACGGTAACATAAGTGCATAAACATACTTTTTATTATTCACATCTACGATTTATTTAATGAAAAATAAACATCATTTTAGTCTACTTTTATTTTCGCACCTTATTTTTCAATGACTAATGTTCGAATGTTAATATTTTATATTTAATATTCAAATGTTTAAATGTTCCCTAATTCAATGATTAATTAATGAATAATTTCGCAATAAGAAACTCATATTTGTAAATAAGCAACTTATAGTAAAAAAATAAACAATATTAAAAAAAAAAAACTATTACTGATATAGTGGGGGATTGTATTTAATAATATCGGCAAACGAACAGAATAATTGATTAGATATTAAGACATATATTCGTACATGTACACCATTTATACATAAAAATATACATGTACACCATTTATACGTAGAAACATACATGTACACCATTTATACATAGAAACATACATGTACACCATTTATACGTATAAACATACATGTACACCATTTATACATATAAACATACATGTACACCATTTATACATAGAAATATACATGTACACCACTTATACATAGAAATATACATGTACACCATTTATACATAGAAATATACATGTACACCATTTATACGTATAAACATACATGTACACCATTTATACGTATAAACATACATGTACACCATTTATACATAGAAACATACGTGTATACCATTTATACGTAGAAACATACATGTACACCATTTATGCATAGAAATATACATGTACACCATTTATACATAGAAACATACATGTACACCATTTATACGTAGAAACATACATGTACACCATTTATACATAGAAACATACATGTACACCATTTATACATAGAAACATACATGTACACCATTTATACGTAGAAACATACATGTACACCATTTATACATAGAAATATACATGTACACCATTTATACATAGAAACATACATGTACACCATTTATACATAGAAACATACATGTACACCATTTATACATAGAAACATACATGTACACCATTTATATATAAAAACATACATGTACACCATTTATACATAGAAACATACATCTACACCATTTATACATAGAAACATACATGTACACCATTTATACATAGAAACATACATGTACACCATTTATATATAAAAACATACATGTACACCATTTATACGTATAAACAGACATGTACACCATTTATACATAGAAACATACATGTACACCATTTATACATAGAAACATACATGTACACCATTTATACGTATAAACATACATGTACACCATTTATACATAGAAACATACATGTACACCATTTATACATATAAACATACATGTACACCATTTATATATAAAAACATACATGTACACCATTTATACGTAGAAACATACATGTACACCATTTATACATAGAAACATACATGTACACCATTTATACATAGAAACATACATGTACACCATTTATACGTAGAAACATACATGTACACCATTTATACATAGAAATATACATGTACACCATTTATACATAGAAACATACATGTACACCATTTATACATAGAAACATACATGTACACCATTTATATATAAAAACATACATGTACACCATTTATACATAGAAACATACATGTACACCATTTATACATAGAAACATACATGTACACCATTTATACATAGAAACATACATGTACACCATTTATATATAAAAACATACATGTACACCATTTATACGTATAAACAGACATGTACACCATTTATACATAGAAACATACATGTACACCATTTATACATAGAAACATACATGTACACCATTTATACGTATAAACATACATGTACACCATTTATACATAGAAACATACATGTACACCATTTATACATATAAACATACATGTACACGATTTATATATAAAAACATACATGTACACCATTTATACGTATAAACATACATGTACACCATTTATACATAGAAACATACATGTACACTATCCATACATACACACCTGTGTATCATCTACACATACACACATGTACACTATTCAGGTCCCGGATATGATCTTAAACTATATCTGATGGTGAGGCCTCAGCTTGCAGGCTTTGGGGAGTGTGGAGCCACCCTTTAAGTGCCATTGCTCCCAGGTCCACTCTGACCCGGGGTGGTAGTACCTGTTAGGGTCCCAACTATGGGTTAAATAGAAACCGACTTGAAAACAAACAAATATACTCCATTAAAAAATTTTCTTCAAAATCACTTGATTGGGCATTAAATAACCTGAAAAGGGTTGATATGCCGTAAAACAGAAACAACCAACCAACAATTGTACACTATTCACACATACACAAATATACACTATTTACACATACACACGTACATGTAAACCTATGTATACATTTATTCAAGCATGTACACCATTCATACATGTATTCGCTAACAGGCATTGCTCCGTGAATATATGGGATGTTTTAGGATTCCTGCGCATAATTTTTTGTATCTACACGAGAAAAATCTTTGCTCTGTGTTCGCTTGCAGACTTTTAAAGTTCAAGACATATACGGATCAGCTACCCACCGAAAACTCTTTTTCATCTCTAAGACTTATACAGATTAGCTACCCACCGAAAACACAGTTATAAAAATAAGCTACCACCGAAAACTCATTTTTATCTGCAGAACTTACAGGGTAATTCGAAAGTAACTCCCTCTTTTAAAATAATAATATTTATTCAAATGCTGTAATATGTTTCTCAATTTTTGTATGTATGTTATTAAATGTGTGGTAATTAAATCTATGATTTTTTTTTTCAGATCTTTCATATAAATTTGATTTTTAATCTTTTAGGGAGAATATGTGCAGTTATTAGTTCCATCCAACAAGATTTTCTTGTGAAATCAGTTGATGTGGTTCATGGTAGACTTGAAAAGCAGTTGGCGAATGGTGGTGACCATATTGAATACTGAATTTTTAAAAAGTCCATGCAATATACTTTCTCCTCATATTCATTAATTGGAGAAATTATACTTCAAAAATATATTATAGTTATTTAAAAACAGGGAGTTACTTTTGTATCACCCTGCAATATTTTGATATATCAAATTAGGTATTATGAAAGAAAATTAAAAGGTTCTATTTATAGACACTAGCAATAGGACCTGACTAATCAAATGAGACCACATACTTCTAGCAACCAATCAGAAACCGGGATTTTTCCATAAAAACACTGGATCTTTTAGAATTCGCACACCAAATTTTTGTGTCCACATGAAAAAGATCTTTGCTCTTCATCCCTAACCTTTTAAACTTCAAGAATTATACTAACTCCTCTAAAATTAAGCATGGCTTTCAATTCAAAACTTTTTACAGGCCAAAAGTTCTATTTTTATCTCGAGGACATATAGATCAGCTACCCACCAAAACATCTTTTTCATCTTCAGGACTTATACAGATCAGCTACTCACCAAAACATCTTTTTCATCTCCCGGACTTATACAGATCAGCTACCCATCAAAAAATATTTTTCATCTCCAGGAATTATACAGATCAGCTACCCATCAAAAATATTTTTTCATCTCCAGGAATTATACAGATCAGCTACCCATCAAAAAATATTTTTTATCTCCAGGAATTATACAGATCAGCTACCCATCAAAAAATATTTTTCATCTCCCGGACTTATACAGATCAGCTACCCATCAAAAAATATTTTTCATCTCCAGGAATTATACAGATCAGCTACCCATCAAAAAATATTTTTCATCTCCAGGAATTATACAGATCAGCTACCCATCAAAAAATATTTTTTATCTCCAGGAATTATACAGATAATCTACCCATCAAAAAATATTTTTCATCTCCCGGACTTATACAGATAAGCTACCCATCAAAGAATATTTTTCATCTTCAAGAATTATACAGATCAGCTACCCATCAAAAAATATTTTTTATCTCCCGGACTTATACAGATCAGCTACCCATCAAAAAATATTTTTCATCTCCCGGACTTATACAGATCAGCTACCCATCAAAAAATATTTTTCATCTTCAGGACTTATACAGATCAGCTACCCACCAAAAAATCTTTTTCATCTTCAGGACTTATACAAATTAGCAACCCACCAAAAAATATTTTTTATCTCCAGGAATTATACAGATCAGCTACCCATCAAAAAATGTTTTTCATCTTCCGGACTTATACAGATCAGCTACCCATCAAAAAATATTTTTCATCGCCAGGAATTATACAGATCAGCTACCCACCAAAAAATCTTTTTCATCTTCAGGACTTATACAGATCAGCTACCCACCAAAAAATCTTTTTCATCTTCAGGACTTATACAAATTAGCTACCCATCAAAAAATATTTTTTATCTCCAGGAATTATACAGATCAGCTACCCATCACAAAATATTTTTCATCTCCCGGACTTATACAGATCAGCTACCCATCAAAAACTATTTTTCATCTCCAGGAATTATACAGATCAGCCACCCATCAAAAAATATTTTTCATCTCCAGGAATTATACAGATCAGCTACCCATCAAAAAATCTTTTTCATCTTCAGGAATTATACAGATCAGCTACCCATCAAAAAAAATTTTTCATCTCCAGGAATTATACAGATCAGCTACCCATCAAAAAATATTTTTTATCTCGAGGACTTATACAGATCAGCTACCCATCAAAAAATCTTTTTCATCTCCCGGACTTATACAGATCAGCTACCCATCAAAAAATATTTTTTATCTCGAGGACTTATACAGATTAGCTACCCATCAAAAAATATTTTTCATCTCCAGGAATTATACAGATCAGCTACCCATCAAAAAATATTTTTCATCTCCAGGAATTATACAGATCAGCTACCCATCAAAAAATATTTTTTATCTCCAGGAATTATACAGATCAGCTACCCATCAAAAAATCTTTTTCATCTCCCGGACTTATACAGATCAGCTACCCATCAAAAAATATTTTTCATCTCCAGGAATTATACAGATCAGCTACCCATCAAAAAATATTTTTATCTCGAGGACTTATACAGATCAGCTACCCATCACAAAATCTTTTTCATCTCCCGGACTTATACAGATCAGCTACCCATCAAAAAATATTTTTCATCTCCCGGACTTATACAGATCAGCTACCCATCTAAAAATATTTTTCATCTCCCGGACTTATACAGATCAGCTACCCATCAAAAAATATTTTTCATCTCCCGGACTTATACAGATCAGCTACCCATCAAAAAATATTTTTTATCTCCAGGAATTATACAGATCAGCTACCCATCAAAAAATATTTTTCATCTCCAGGAATTATACAGATCAGCTACCCATCAAAAAATATTTTTCATCTCCCGGACTTATACAGATCAGCTACCCATCAAAAAATCTTTTTCATCTCCCGGACTTATACAGATCAGCTACCCATCAAAAAATATTTTTCATCTCCCGGACTTATACAGATCAGCTACCCATCAAAAAATATTTTTTATCTCCAGGAATTATACAGATCAGCTACCCATCAAAAAATATTTTTCATCTCCCGGACTTATACAGATCAGCTACCCCTCAAAAAATATTTTTCATCTCCAGGAATTATACAGATCAGCTACCCATCAAAAAATATTTTTCATCTCCAGGACTTATACAGATCAGCTACCCATCAAAAAATATTTTTTATCTCCAGGAATTATACAGATCAGCTACCCATCAAAAAATATTTTTCATCTCCCGGACTTATACAGATAAGCTACCCATCAAAGAATATTTTTCATCTCCAGGAATTATACAGATCAGCTACCCATCAAAAAATATTTTTCATCTCCAGGAATTATACAGATCAGCTACCCATCAAAAAATATTTTTTATCTCGAGGACTTATACAGATCAGCTACCCATCAAAAAATCTTTTTCATCTCCCGGACTTATACAGATCAGCTACCCATCAAAAAATATTTTTCATCTTCAGGACTTATACAGATCAGCTACCCACCAAAAAATCTTTTTCATCTTCAGGACTTATACAAATTAGCTACCTACCAAAAAATATTTTTTATCTCCAGGAATTATACAGATCAGCTACCCATAAAAAAATGTTTTTCATCTTCCGGACTTATACAGATCAGCTACCCATCAAAAAATATTTTTCATCTCCAGGAATTATACAGATCAGCTACCCATCAAAAAATATTTTTCATCTCCCGGACTTATACAGATCAGCTACCCACCAAAAAATCTTTTTCATCTTCAGGACTTATACAAATTAGCTACCCATCAAAAAATATTTTTTATCTCCAGGAATTATACAGATCAGCTACCCATCAAAAAATATTTTTCATCTCCCGGACTTATACAGATCAGCTACCAATCAAAAAATATTTTTCATCTCCAGGAATTATACAGATCAGCCACCCATTAAAAAATATTTTTCATCTCCAGGAATTATACAGATCAGCTACCCATCAAAAAATCTTTTTCATCTTCAGGAATTATACAGATCAGCTACCCATCAAAAAATATTTTTTATCTCGAGGACTTATACAGATCAGCTACCCATCAAAAAATATTTTTCATCTCCAGGAATTATACAGATCAGCTACCCATCAAAAAATATTTTTCATCTCCAGGAATTATACAGATCAGCTACCCATCAAAACATATTTTTTATCTCGAGGACTTATACAGATCAGCTACCCATCAAAAAATCTTTTTCATCTCCCGGACTTATACAGATCAGCTACCCATCAACAAATATTTTTCATCTCCAGGAATTATACAGATCAGCTACCCATCAAAAAATATTTTTTATCTCGAGGACTTATACAGATCAGCTACCCATCACAAAATCTTTTTCATCTCCCGGACTTATACAGATCAGCTACCCATCAAAAAATATTTTTCATCTCCCGGACTTATACAGATCAGCTACCCATCAAAAAATATTTTTCATCTCCCGGACTTATACAGATCAGCTACCCATCAAAAACTATTTTTCATCTCCAGGAATTATACAGATCAGCTACCCATCAAAAAATATTTTTTATCTCCCGGACTTATACAGATCAGCTACCCATCAAAAAATCTTTTTCATCTCCCGGACTTATACAGATCAGCTACCCATCAAAAAATATTTTTCATCTCCAGGAATTATACAGATCAGCTACCCATCAAAAAATATTTTTTATCTCCAGGAATTATACAGATCAGCTACCCATCAAAAAATATTGTTCATCTCCAGGAATTATACAGATCAGCTACCCATCAAAAAATATTTTTCATCTCCCGGACTTATACAGATCAGCTACCCATCAAAAAATCTTTTTCATCTCCCGGACTTATACAGATCAGCTACCCATCAAAAAATATTTTTCATCTCCCGGACTTATACAGATCAGCTACCCATCAAAAAATATTTTTTATCTCCAGGAATTATACAGATCAGCAACCCATCAAAAAATATTTTTCATCTCCAGGACTTATACAGATCAGCTACCCATCAAAAAATATTTTTCATCTCCAGGAATTATACAGATCAGCTACCCATCAAAAAATATTTTTTATCTCCAGGAATTATACAGATCAGCTACCCATCAAAAAATATTTTTCATCTCCCGGACTTATACAGATCAGCTACCCATCAAAAAATATTTTTCATCTCCCGAACTTATACAGATCAGCTACCCATCAAAAAATATTTTTCATCTCCAGGACTTATACAGATCAGCTACCCATCAAAAAATATTTTTCATCTCCAGGAATTATACAGATCAGCTACCCATCAAAAAATATTTTTTATCTCCCGGACTTATACAGATCAGCTACCCATCAAAAAATATTTTTCATCTCCCGGACTTATACAGATCAGCTACCCATCAAAAAATATTTTTCATCTCCCGGACTTATACAGATCAGCTACCCATCAAAAAATATTTTTTATCTCCAGGAATTATACAGATCAGCTACCCATCAAAAAATCTTTTTCATCTCCCGGACTTATACAGATCAGCTACCCATCAAAAAATATTTTTCATCTCCCGGACTTATACAGATCAGCTACCCATCAAAAAATATTTTTTATCTCAAGGAATTATACAGATCAGCTACCCATCAAAAAATATTTTTAATCTCCCGGACTTATACAGATCAGCTACCCATCAAAAAATATTTTTCATCTCCCGGACTTATACAGATCAGCTACCCATCAAAAAATATTTTTCATCTCCAGGAATTATACAGATCAGCTACCCATCAAAAAATCTTTTTCATCTCCAGGAATTATACAGATCAGCTACCCATCAAAAAATATTTTTCATCTTCAGGAATTATACAGATCAGCTACCCATCAAAAAATATTTTTTATCTCGAGGACTTATACAGATCAGCTACCCATCAAAAAATATTTTTCATCTCCAGGAATTATACAGATCAGCTACCCATCAAAAAATATTTTTCATCTCCAGGAATTATACAGATCAGCTACCCATCAAAAAATATTTTTCATCTCCCGGACTTATACAGATCAGCTACCCATCAAAAAATATTTTTCATCTCCCGGACTTATACAGATCAGCTACCCATCAAAAAATATTTTTTATCTCCAGGAATTATACAGATCAGCTACCCATCAAAAAATCTTTTTCATCTCCCGGACTTATACAGATCAGCTACCCATCAAAAAATATTTTTCATCTCCCGGACTTATACAGATCAGCTACCCATCAAAAAATATTTTTTATCTCAAGGAATTATACAGATCAGCTACCCATCAAAAAATATTTTTAATCTCCCGGACTTATACAGATCAGCTACCCATCAAAAAATATTTTTCATCTCCCGGACTTATACAGATCAGCTACCCATCAAAAAATATTTTTCATCTCCAGGAATTATACAGATCAGCTACCCATCAAAAAATCTTTTTCATCTCCAGGAATTATACAGATCAGCTACCCATCAAAAAATATTTTTCATCTTCAGGAATTATACAGATCAGCTACCCATCAAAAAATATTTTTTATCTCGAGGACTTATACAGATCAGCTACCCATCAAAAAATATTTTTCATCTCCAGGAATTATACAGATCAGCTACCCATCAAAAAATATTTTTCATCTCCAGGAATTATACAGATCAGCTACCCATCAAAAAATATTTTTTATCTCCAGGAATTATACAGATCAGCTACCCATCAAAAAATATTTTTCATCTCCAGGAATTATACAGATCAGCTACCCATCAAAAAATATTTTTCATCTCCCGGACTTATACAGATAAGCTACCCATCAAAAAATATTTTTTATCTCCCGAACTTATACAGATCAGCTACCCATCAAAAAATATTTTTCATCTCCCGGACTTATACAGATCAGCTACCCATCAAAAAATATTTTTCATCTCCCGGACTTATACAGATCAGCTACCCATCAAAAAATATTTTTCATCTCCCGGACTTATACAGATCAGCTACCCATCAAAAAATATTTTTCATCTCCAGGAATTATACAGATCAGCTACCCATCAAAAAATATTTTTTATCTCCCGGACTTATACAGATCAGCTACCCATCAAAAAATATTTTTCATCTCCAGGAATTATACAGATCAGCTACCCATCAAAAAATATTTTTTATCTCGAGGACTTATACAGATCAGCTACCCATAAAAAAATCTTTTTCATCTCCCGGACTTATACAGATCAGCCACCCATCAAAAAATATTTTTCATCTCCCGGACTTATACAGATCAGCTACCCATCAAAAAATATTTTTTATCTCCAGGAATTATACAGATCAGCTACCCATCAAAAAATATTTTTCATCTCCAGGAATTATACAGATCAGCTACCCATCAAAAAATATTTTTCATCTCCAGGAATTATACAGATCAGTTACCCATCAAAAAATATTTTTTATCTCCAGGAATTATACAGATCAGCTACCCATCAAAAAATATTTTTCATCTCCCGGACTTATACAGATCAGCTACCCATCAAAAAATATTTTTTATCTCCCGGACTTATACAGATCAGCTACCAATCAAAAAATATTTTTCATCTCCCGGACTTATACAGATCAGCTACCCATCAAAAAATATTTTTCATCTCCCGGACTTATACAGATCAGCTACCCATCAAAAAATATTTTTTATCTCCCGGACTTATACAGATCAGCTACCCATCAAAAAATATTTTTCATCTCCCGGACTTATACAGATCAGCTACCCATCAAAAAATATTTTTTATCTCCCGGACTTATACAGATCAGCTACCCATCAAAAAATATTTTTTATCTCCAGGAATTATACAGATCAGCTACCCATCAAAAAATATTTTTTATCTCCAGGAATTATACAGATCAGCTACCCATCAAAAAATATTTTTCATCTCCCGGACTTATACAGATCAGCTACCCATCAAAAAATATTTTTCATCTCCCGGACTTATACAGATCAGCTACCCATCAAAAACTATTTTTCATCTCCAGGAATTATACAGATCAGCCACCCATCAAAAAATATTTTTCATCTCCAGGAATTATACACATCAGCTACCCATCAAAAAATCTTTTTCATCTTCAGGAATTATACAGATCAGCTACCCATCAAAAAATATTTTTTATCTCGAGGACTTATACAGATCAGCTACCCATCAAAAAATATTTTTCATCTCCAGGAATTATACAGATCAGCTACCCATCAAAAAATATTTTTCATCTCCAGGAATTATACAGATCAGCTACCCATCAAAAAATATTTTTTATCTCGAGGACTTATACAGATCAGCTACCCATCAAAAAATCTTTTTCATCTCCCGGACTTATACAGATCAGCTACCCATCAAAAAATATTTTTCATCTCCAGGAATTATACAGATCAGCTACCCATCAAAAAATATTTTTTATCTCGACGACTTATACAGATCAGCTACCCATCAAAAAATCTTTTTCATCTCCCGGACTTATACAGATCAGCTACCCATCAAAAAATATTTTTCATCTCCCGGACTTATACAGATCAGCTACCCATCAAAAAATATTTTTTATCTCCCGGACTTATACAGATCAGCTACCCATCAAAAAATATTTTTCATCTCCCGGACTTATACAGATCAGCTACCAATCAAAAAATATTTTTCATCTCCCGGACTTATACAGATCAGCTACCCATCAAAAAATCTTTTTCATCTCCCGGACTTATACAGATCAGCTACCCATCAAAAAATCTTTTTCATCTCCCGGACTTATACAGATCAGCTACCCATCAAAAAATATTTTTCATCTCCCGGACATATACAGATCAGCTACCCATCAAAAACTATTTTTCATCTCCAGGAATTATACAGATCAGCTACCCATCAAAAAATATTTTTTATCTCCCGGACTTATACAGATCAGCTACCCATCAAAAAATATTTTTCATCTCCCGGACTTATACAGATCAGCTACCCATCAAAAAATATTTTTCATCTCCAGGAATTATACAGATCAGCTACCCATCAAAAAATATTTTTTATCTCCAGGAATTATACAGATCAGCTACCCATCAAAAAATATTTTTCATCTCCAGGAATTATACAGATCAGCTACCCATCAAAAAATATTTTTCATCTCCAGGACTTATACAGATCAGCTACCCATCAAAAAATATTTTTCATCTCCAGCAATTATACAGATCAGCTACCCATCAAAAAATATTTTTTATCTCCAGGAATTATACAGATCAGCTACCCATCAAAAAATCTTTTTCATCTCCCGGACTTATACAGATCAGCTACCCATCAAAAAATATTTTTCATCTCCAGGAATTATACAGATCAGCTACCCATCAAAAAATATTTTTTATCTCGACGACTTATACAGATCAGCTACCCATCAAAAAATATTTTTCATCTCCCGGACTTATACAGATCAGCTACCCATCAAAAAATATTTTTAATCTCCCGGACTTATACAGATCAGCTACCCATCAAAAAATATTTTTTATCTCCCGGACTTATACAGATCAGCTACCCATCAAAAAATAGTTTTCATCTCCCGGACTTATACAGATCAGCTACCCATCAAAAAATATTTTTCATCTCCCGGACTTATACAGATCAGCTACCCATCAAAAAATATTTTTCATCTCCCGGACATATACAGATCAGCTACCCATCAAAAACTATTTTTCATCTCCAGGAATTATACAGATCAGCTACCCATCAAAAAATATTTTTTATCTCCCGGACTTATACAGATCAGCTACCCATCAAAAAATATTTTTCATCTCCCGGACTTATACAGATCAGCTACCCATCAAAAAATATTTTTCATCTCCAGGAATTATACAGATCAGCTACCCATCAAAAAATATTTTTTATCTCCAGGAATTATACAGATCAGCTACCCATCAAAAAATATTTTTCATCTCCAGGAATTATACAGATCAGCTACCCATCAAAAAATATTTTTCATCTCCCGGACTTATACAGATCAGCTACCCATCAAAAAATCTTTTTCATCTCCCGGACTTATACAGATCAGCTACCCATCAAAAAATATTTTTCATCTCCCGGACTTATACAGATCAGCTACCCATCAAAAAATATTTTTCATCTCCCGGACTTATACAGATCAGCTACCCATCAAAAAATATTTTTCATCTCCCGGACATATACAGATCAGCTACCCATCAAAAACTATTTTTCATCTCCAGGAATTATACAGATCAGCTACCCATCAAAAAATATTTTTTATCTCCCGGACTTATACAGATCAGCTACCCATCAAAAAATATTTTTCATCTCCCGGACTTATACAGATCAGCTACCCATCAAAAAATATTTTTCATCTCCAGGAATTATACAGATCAGCTACCCATCAAAAAATAATTTTATCTCCAGGAATTATACAGATCAGCTACCCATCAAAAAATATTTTTCATCTCCAGGAATTATACAGATCAGCTACCCATCAAAAAATATTTTTCATCTCCCGGACTTATACAGATCAGCTACCCATCAAAAAATCTTTTTCATCTCCCGGACTTATACAGATCAGCTACCCATCAAAAAATATTTTTCATCTCCCGGACTTATACAGATCAGCTACCCATCAAAAAATATTTTTTATCTCCAGGAATTATACAGATCAGCTACCCATCAAAAAATATTTTTCATCTCCAGGACTTATACAGATCAGCTACCCATCAAAAAATATTTTTCATCTCCAGGAATTATACAGATCAGCTACCCATCAAAAAATATTTTTTATCTCCAGGAATTATACAGATCAGCTACCCATCAAAAAATCTTTTTCATCTCCCGGACTTATACAGATCAGCTACCCATCAAAAAATATTTTTCATCTCCAGGAATTATACAGATCAGCTACCCATCAAAAAATATTTTTTATCTCGACGACTTATACAGATCAGCTACCCATCAAAAAATATTTTTCATCTCCCGGACTTATACAGATCAGCTACCCATCAAAAAATATTTTTCATCTCCCGGACTTATACAGATCAGCTACCCATCAAAAAATATTTTTTATCTCCCGGACTTATACAAATCAGCTACCCATCAAAAAATATTTTTCATCTCCCGGACTTATACAGATCAGCTACCAATCAAAAAATATTTTTCATCTCCCGGACTTGTACAGATCAGCTACCCATCAAAAAATCTTTTTCATCTCCCGGACTTATACAGATCAGCTACCCATCAAAAAATATTTTTCATCTCCAGGAATTATACAGATCAGCTACCCATCAAAAAATCTTTTTCATCTCCCGGACTTATACAGATCAGCTACCCATCAAAAAATCTTTTTCATCTCCCGGACTTATACAGATCAGCTACCCATCAAAAAATAGTTTTCATCTCCCGGACTTATACAGATCAGCTACCCATCAAAAAATATTTTTCATCTCCCGGACTTATACAAATCAGCTACCCATCAAAAAATATTTTTCATCTCCCGGACTTATACAGATCAGCTACCAATCAAAAAATATTTTTCATCTCCCGGACTTATACAGATCAGCTACCCATCAAAAAATATTTTTCATCTCCCGGACTTATACAGATCAGCTACCCATCAAAAAATATTTTTCATCTCCAGGAATTATACAGATCAGCTACCCATCAAAAAATCTTTTTCATCTCCCGGACTTATACAGATCAGCTACCCATCAAAAAATCTTTTTCATCTCCCGGACTTATACAGATCAGCTACCCATCAAAAAATAGTTTTCATCTCCCGGACTTATACAGATCAGCTACCCATCAAAAAATATTTTTCATCTCCAGGAATTATACACATCAGCTACCCATCAAAAAATATTTTTCATCTCCCGGACTTATACAGATCAGCTACCCATCAAAAAATATTTTTCATCTCCAGGAATTATACAGATCAGCTACCCATCAAAAAATATTTTTTATCTCCAGGAATTATACAGATCAGCTACCCATCAAAAAATATTTTTCATCTCCAGGAATTATACAGATCAGCTACCCATCAAAAAATATTTTTATTCTCCCGGACTTATACAGATCAGCTACCCATCAAAAAATCTTTTTCATCTCCCGGACTTATACAGATCAGCTACCCATCAAAAAATATTTTTCATCTCCCGGACTTATACAGATCAGCTACCCATCAAAAAATATTTTTTATCTCCAGGAAGTATACAGATCAGCTACCCATCAAAAAATATTTTTCATCTCCAGGACTTATACAGATCAGCTACCCATCAAAAATATTTTTCATCTCCAGGAATTATACAGATCAGCTACCCATCAAAAATATTTTTTATCTCCAGGAATTATACAGATCAGCTACCCATCAAAAAATATTTTTCATCTCCCGGACTTATACAGATCAGCTACCCATCAAAAAATATTTTTCATCTCCCGAACTTATACAGATCAGCTACCCATCAAAAACTATTTTTCATCTCCAGGACTTATACAGATCAGCTACCTATCAAAAAATATTTTTCATCTCCCGGACTTATACAGATCAGCTACCCATCAAAAAATCTTTTTATCTCCAGGAATTATACAGATCAGCTACCCATCAAAAAATATTTTTCATCTTCAGGAATTATACAGATCAGCTACCCATCAAAAAATATTTTTTATCTCGAGGTCTTATACAGATCAGCTACCCATCAAAAAATATTTTTCATCTCCAGGAATTATACAGATCAGCTACCCATCAAAAAATATTTTTCATCTCCAGGAATTATACAGATCAGCTACCCATCAAAAAATATTTTTTATCTCCAGGAATTATAAAGATCAGCTACCCATCAAAAAATCTTTTTCATCTCCCGGACTTATACAGATCAGCTACCCATCAAAAAATATTTTTTATCTCCCGAACTTATACAGATCAGCTACCCATCAAAAAATATTTTTCATCTCCAGGACTTATACAGATCAGCTACCCATCAAAAGATATTTTTCATCTCCCGGACTTATACAGATCAGCTACTCATCAAAAAATATTTTTCATCTCCCGGACTTATACAGATCAGCTACCAATCAAAAAATATTTTTCATCTCCAGGACTTATACAGATCAGCTTCCCATCAAAAAATATTTTTTAAATCCCGGACTTATACAGATCAGCTACCCATCAAAAAATATTTTTCATCTCCAGGAATTATACAGATCAGCTACCCATCAAAAAATATTTTTCATCTCCAGGAATTATACAGATCAGCTACCCATCAAAAAATATTTTTCATCTCCAGGAATTATACAGATCAGCTACCCATCAAAAAATATTTTTCATCTCCAGGAATTATACAGATCACCTACCCATCAAAAAATATTTTTCATCTCCAGGAATTATACAGATCAGCTACCCATCAAAAAATATTTTTTATCTCGAGGACTTATACAGATCAGCTACCCATCAAAAAATCTTTTTCATCTCCCGGACTTATACAGATCAGCTACCCACTAAAAAATATTTTTTATCTCCAGGAATTATACAGATCAGCTACCCATCAAAAAATATTTTTCATCTCCAGGAATTATACAGATCAGCTACCCATCAAAAAATCTTTTTCATCTCCCGGACTTATACAGATCAGCTACCCATCAAAAAATATTTTTCATCTCCAGGAATTATACAGATCAGCTACCCATCAAAAAATATTTTTCATCTCCCGGACTTATACAGATCAGCTACCCATCAAAAAATATTTTTCATCTCCCGAACTTATACAGATCAGCTACCCATCAAAAAATATTTTTCATCTCCAGGACTTATACAGATCAGCTACCCATCAAAAAATATTTTTCATCTCCAGGAATTATACAGATCAGCTACCCATCAAAAAATATTTTTTATCTCCCGGACTTATACAGATCAGCTACCCATCAAAAAATATTTTTCATCTCCCGGACTTATACAGATCAGCTACCCATCAAAAAATATTTTTCATCTCCCGGACTTATACAGATATGCTACCCATCAAAAAATATTTTTTATCTCCAGGAATTATACAGATCAGCTACCCATCAAAAAATCTTTTTCATCTCCCGGACTTATACAGATCAACTACCCATCAAAAAATATTTTTCATCTCCCGGACTTATACAGATCAGCTACCCATCAAAAAATATTTTTTATCTCAAGGAATTATACAGATCAGCTACCCATCAAAAAATATTTTTAATCTCCCGGACTTATACAGATCAGCTACCCATCAAAAAATATTTTTCATCTCCCGGACTTATACAGATCAGCTACCCATCAAAAAATATTTTTCATCTCCAGGAATTATACAGATCAGCTACCCATCAAAAAATCTTTTTCATCTCCAGGAATTATACAGATCAGCTACCCATCAAAAAATATTTTTCATCTTCAGGAATTATACAGATCAGCTACCCATCAAAAAATATTTTTTATCTCGAGGACTTATACAGATCAGCTACCCATCAAAAAATATTTTTCATCTCCCGGACTTATACAGATCAGCTACCCATCAAAAAATATTTTTCATCTCCAGGAATTATACAGATCAGCTACCCATCAAAAAATCTTTTTCATCTCCAGGAATTATACAGATCAGCTACCCATCAAAAAATATTTTTCATCTCCAGGAATTATACAGATCAGCTACCCATCAAAAAATATTTGTCATCTCCAGGAATTATACAGATCAGCTACCCATCAAAAAATATTTTTTATCTCCAGGAATTATACAGATCAGCTACCCATCAAAAAATATTTTTCATCTCCAGGAATTATACAGATCAGCTACCCATCAAAAAATATTTTTCATCTCCCGGACTTATACAGATAAGCTACCCATCAAAAAATATTTTTTATCTCCCGAACTTATACAGATCAGCTACCCATCAAAAAATATTTTTCATCTCCCGGACTTATACAGATCAGCTACCCATCAAAAAATATTTTTCATCTCCCGGACTTATACAGATCAGCTACCCATCAAAAAATATTTTTCATCTCCCGGACTTATACAGATCAGCTACCCACCAAAAAATCTTTTTCATCTTCACGACTTATACAAATTAGCTACCCATCAAAAAATATTTTTTATCTCCAGGAATTATACAGATCAGCTACCCATCAAAAAATATTTTTCATCTCCCGGACTTATACAGATCAGCTACCCATCAAAAAATATTTTTCATCTCCAGGAATTATACAGATCAGCCACCCATCAAAAAATATTTTTCATCTCCAGGAATTATACAGATCAGCTACCCATCAAAAAATCTTTTTCATCTTCAGGACTTATACAGATCAGCTACCCATCAAAAAATATTTTTCATCTCCAGGAATTATACAGATCACCTACCCATCAAAAAATATTTTTCATCTCCAGGAATTATACAGATCAGCTACCCATCAAAAAATATTTTTTATCTCGAGGACTTATACAGATCAGCTACCCATCAAAAAATATTTTTTATCTCCAGGAATTATACAGATCAGCTACCCATCAAAAAATCTTTTTCATCTCCCGGACTTATACAGATCAGCTACCCATCAAAAAATCTTTTTCATCTCCCGGACTTATACAGATCAGCTACCCATCAAAAAATATTTTTCATCTCCCGGACTTATACAGATCAGCTACCCATCAAAAAATATTTTTCATCTCCAGGAATTATACAGATCAGCAACCCATCAAAAAATATTTTTCATCTCCCGGACTTATACAGATCAGCTACCCATCAAAAAATATTTTTCATCTCCAGGAATTATACAGATCACCTACCCATCAAAAAATATTTTTCATCTCCAGGAATTATACAGATCAGCTACCCATCAAAAAATATTTTTCATCTCCAGGAATTATACAGATCAGCTACCCATCAAAAAATATTTTTTATCTCCAGGAATTATACAGATCAGCTACCCATCAAAAAATATTTTTCATCTCCAGGAATTATACAGATCAGCTACCCATCAAAAAATATTTTTTATCTCCCGGACTTATACAGATCAGCTACCCATCAAAAAATATTTTTCATCTCCCGGAATTATACAGATCAGCTACCCATCAAAAAATATTTTTTATCTCCAGGAATTATACAGATCAGCTACCCATCAAAAAATATTTTTCATCTCCAGGAATTATACAGATCAGCTACCCATCAAAAAATATTTTTCATCTCCCGGAATTATACAGATCAGCTACCCATCAAAAAATATTTTTTATCTCCCGGACTTATACAGATCAGCTACCCATCAAAAAATATTTTTTATCTCCAGGAATTATACAGATCAGCTACCCATCAAAAAATATTTTTCATCTCCAGGAATTATACAGATCACCTACCCATCAAAAAATATTTTTTATCTCCAGGAATTATACAGATCACCTACCCATCAAAAAATATTTTTCATCTCCAGGAATTATAAAGATCAGCTACCCATCAAAAAATATTTTTCATCTCCCGGACTTATACAGATCAGCTACCCATCAAAAAATATTTTTTATCTCCAGGAATTATACAGATCAGCTACCCATCAAAAAATATTTTTCATCTCCAGGAATTATACAGATCACCTACCCATCAAAAAATATTTTTTATCTCCAGGAATTATACAGATCAGCTACCCATCAAAAAATATTTTTCATCTCCAGGAATTATACAGATCAGCTACCCATCAAAAAATATTTTTCATCTCCCGGACTTATACAGATCAGCTACCCATCAAAAAATATTTTTCATCTCCAGGAATTATACAGATCACCTACCCATCAAAAAATATTTTTCATCTCCAGGAATTATACAGATCAGCTACCCATCAAAAAATATTTTTCATCTCCCGGACTTATACAGATCAGCTACCCATCAAAAAATATTTTTCATCTCCCGGAATTATACAGATCAGCTACCCATCAAAAAATATTTTTCATCTCCAGGAATTATACAGATCACCTACCCATCAAAAAATATTTTTCATCTCCAGGAATTATACAGATCAGCTACCCATCAAAAAATATTTTTCATCTCCAGGAATTATACAGATCAGCTACCCATCAAAAAATATTTTTTATCTCCAGGAATTATACAGATCAGCTACCCATCAAAAAATATTTTTTATCTCCAGGAATTATACAGATCAGCTACCCATCAAAAAATATTTTTTATCTCCAGGAATTATACAGATCACCTACCCATCAAAAAATATTTTTCATCTCCCGGACTTATACAGATCAGCTACCCATCAAAAAATATTTTTCATCTCCAGGAATTATACAGATCACCTACCCATCAAAAAATATTTTTCATCTCCAGGAATTATACAGATCAGCTACCCATCAAAAAATATTTTTCATCTCCCGGACTTATACAGATCAGCTACCCATCAAAAAATATTTTTCATCTCCCGGAATTATACAGATCAGCTACCCATCAAAAAATATTTTTCATCTCCAGGAATTATACAGATCACCTACCCATCAAAAAATATTTTTCATCTCCAGGAATTATACAGATCAGCTACCCATCAAAAAATATTTTTCATCTCCAGGAATTATACAGATCAGCTACCCATCAAAAAATATTTTTTATCTCCAGGAATTATACAGATCAGCTACCCATCAAAAAATATTTTTCATCTCCAGGAATTATACAGATCAGCTACCCATCAAAAAATATTTTTTATCTCCAGGAATTATACAGATCACCTACCCATCAAAAAATATTTTTCATCTCCCGGACTTATACAGATCAGCTACCCATCAAAAAATATTTTTCATCTCCAGGAATTATACAGATCACCTACCCATCAAAAAATATTTTTCATCTCCAGGAATTATACAGATCAGCTACCCATCAAAAAATATTTTTCATCTCCCGGACTTATACAGATCAGCTACCCATCAAAAAATATTTTTCATCTCCCGGAATTATACAGATCAGCTACCCATCAAAAAATATTTTTCATCTCCAGGAATTATACAGATCACCTACCCATCAAAAAATATTTTTCATCTCCAGGAATTATACAGATCAGCTACCCATCAAAAAATATTTTTCATCTCCAGGAATTATACAGATCAGCTACCCATCAAAAAATATTTTTTATCTCCAGGAATTATACAGATCAGCTACCCATCAAAAAATATTTTTCATCTCCAGGAATTATACAGATCAGCTACCCATCAAAAAATATTTTTTATCTCCCGGACTTATACAGATCAGCTACCCATCAAAAAATATTTTTCATCTCCCGGAATTATACAGATCAGCTACCCATCAAAAAATATTTTTTATCTCCAGGAATTATACAGATCAGCTACCCATCAAAAAATATTTTTCATCTCCAGGAATTATACAGATCAGCTACCCATCAAAAAATATTTTTCATCTCCCGGAATTATACAGATCAGCTACCCATCAAAAAATATTTTTTATCTCCAGGAATTATACAGATCAGCTACCCATCAAAAAATATTTTTTATCTCCAGGAATTATACAGATCACCTACCCATCAAAAAATATTTTTTATCTCCAGGAATTATACAGATCAGCTACCCATCAAAAAATATTTTTCATCTCCCGGAATTATACAGATCAGCTACCCATCAAAAAATATTTTTTATCTCCAGGAATTATACAGATCACCTACCCATCAAAAAATATTTTTCATCTCCAGGAATTATACAGATCAGCTACCCATCAAAAAATCTTTTTCATCTCCAGGAATTATACAGATCAGCTACCCATCAAAAAATATTTTTCATCTCCCGGACTTATACAGATCAGCTACCCATCAAAAAATATTTTTCATCTCCCGGACTTATACAGATCAGCTACCCATCAAAAAATATTTTTCATCTCCAGGAATTATACAGATCAGCTACCCATCAAAAAATCTTTTTCATCTCCCGGACTTATACAGATCAGCTACCCATCAAAAAATATTTTTCATCTCCAGGAATTATACAGATCAGCTACCCATCAAAAAATATTTTTTATCTCGAGGACTTATACAGATCAGCTACCCATCACAAAATCTTTTTCATCTCCCGGACTTATACAGATCAGCTACCCATCAAAAAATATTTTTCATCTCCCGGACTTATACAGATCAGCTACCCATCAAAAAATATTTTTCATCTCCCGGACTTATACAGATCAGCTACCCATCAAAAACTATTTTTCATCTCCAGGAATTATACAGATCAGCTACCCATCAAAAAATATTTTTTATCTCCCGGACTTATACAGATCAGCTACCCATCAAAAAATATTTTTCATCTCCCGGACTTATACAGATCAGCTACCCATCAAAAACTATTTTTCATCTCCAGGAATTATACAGATCAGCTACCCATCAAAAAATATTTTTCATCTCCCGGACTTATACAGATCAGCTACCCATCAAAAAATATTTTTCATCTCCAGGAATTATACAGATCAGCTACCCATCAAAAAATATTTTTTATCTCGAGGACTTATACAGATCAGCTACCCATCACAAAATCTTTTTCATCTCCCGGACTTATACAGATCAGCTACCCATCAAAAAATATTTTTCATCTCCCGGACTTATACAGATCAGCTACCCATCAAAAAATATTTTTCATCTCCCGGACTTATACAGATCAGCTACCCATCAAAAAATATTTTTCATCTCCAGGAATTATACAGATCAGCTACCCATCAAAAAATATTTTTCATCTCCCGGACTTATACAGATCAGCTACCCATCAAAAACTATTTTTCATCTCCAGGAATTATACAGATCAGCTACCCATCAAAAAATATTTTTTATCTCCCGGACTTATACAGATCAGCTACCCATCAAAAAATATTTTTCATCTCCCGGACTTATACAGATCAGCTACCCATCAAAAACTATTTTTCATCTCCAGGAATTATACAGATCAGCTACCCATCAAAAAATATTTTTCATCTCCCGGACTTATACAGATCAGCTACCCATCAAAAAATATTTTTCATCTCCAGGAATTATACAGATCAGCTACCCATCAAAAAATATTTTTTATCTCGAGGACTTATACAGATCAGCTACCCATCACAAAATCTTTTTCATCTCCCGGACTTATACAGATCAGCTACCCATCAAAAAATATTTTTCATCTCCCGGACTTATACAGATCAGCTACCCATCAAAAAATATTTTTCATCTCCCGGACTTATACAGATCAGCTACCCATCAAAAAATATTTTTCATCTCCCGGACTTATACAGATCAGCTACCCATCAAAAACTATTTTTCATCTCCAGGAATTATACAGATCAGCTACCCATCAAAAAATATTTTTCATCTCCAGGAATTATACAGATCAGCTACCCATCAAAAAATATTTTTTATCTCCAGGAATTATACAGATCAGCTACCCATCAAAAAATATTTTTCATCTCCCGGACTTATACAGATCAGCTACCCATCAAAAAATATTTTTCATCTCCCGGACTTATACAGATCAGCTACCCATCAAAAAATATTTTTCATCTCCCGGACTTATACAGATCAGCTACCCATCAAAAAATATTTTTCATCTCCCGGACTTATACAGATCAGCTACCCACCAAAAAATCTTTTTCATCTTCACGACTTATACAAATTAGCTACCCATCAAAAAATATTTTTTATCTCCAGGAATTATACAGATCAGCTACCCATCAAAAAATATTTTTCATCTCCCGGACTTATACAGATCAGCTACCCATCAAAAAATATTTTTCATCTCCAGGAATTATACAGATCAGCTACCCATCAAAAAATCTTTTTCATCTTCAGGAATTATACAGATCAGCTACCCATCAAAAAAAATTTTTTATCTCGAGGACTTATACAGATCAGCTACCCATCAAAAAATATTTTTCATCTCCAGGAATTATACAGATCACCTACCCATCAAAAAATATTTTTCATCTCCAGGAATTATACAGATCAGCTACCCATCAAAAAATATTTTTTATCTCGAGGACTTATACAGATCAGCTACCCATCAAAAAATATTTTTTATCTCCAGGAATTATACAGATCAGCAACCCATCAAAAAATATTTTTCATCTCCCGGACTTATACAGATCAGCTACCCATCAAAAAATATTTTTCATCTCCAGGAATTATACAGATCACCTACCCATCAAAAAATATTTTTCATCTCCAGGAATTATACAGATCAGCTACCCATCAAAAAATATTTTTTATCTCGAGGACTTATACAGATCAGCTACCCATCAAAAAATATTTTTTATCTCCAGGAATTATACAGATCAGCTACCCATCAAAAAATCTTTTTCATCTCCCGGACTTATACAGATCAGCTACCCATCAAAAAATATTTTTCATCTCCAGGAATTATACAGATCAGCTACCCATCAAAAAATATTTTTTATCTCGAGGACTTATACAGATCAGCTACCCATCACAAAATCTTTTTCATCTCCCGGACTTATACAGATCAGCTACCCATCAAAAAATATTTTTCATCTCCCGGACTTATACAGATCAGCTACCCATCAAAAAATATTTTTCATCTCCCGGACTTATACAGATCAGCTACCCATCAAAAACTATTTTTCATCTCCAGGAATTATACAGATCAGCTACCCATCAAAAAATATTTTTTATGTCCCGGACTTATACAGATCAGCTACCCATCAAAAAATATTTTTCATCTCCCGGACTTATACAGATCAGCTACCCATCAAAAAATATTTTTCATCTCCAGGAATTATACAGATCAGCTACCCATCAAAAAATATTTTTTATCTCCAGGAATTATACAGATCAGCTACCCATCAAAAAATATTTTTCATCTCCAGGAATTATACAGATCAGCTACCCATCAAAAAATATTTTTCATCTCCCGGACTTATACAGATCAGCTACCCATCAAAAAATCTTTTTCATCTCCCGGACTTATACAGATCAGCTACCCATCAAAAAATATTTTTCATCTCCCGGACTTATACAGATCAGCTACCCATCAAAAAATATTTTTTATCTCCAGGAATTATACAGATCAGCAACCCATCAAAAAATATTTTTCATCTCCAGGACTTATACAGATCAGCTACCCATCAAAAAATATTTTTCATCTCCAGGAATTATACAGATCAGCTACCCATCAAAAAATATTTTTTATCTCCAGGAATTATACAGATCAGCTACCCATCAAAAAATATTTTTCATCTCCCGGACTTATACAGATCAGCTACCCATCAAAAAATATTTTTCATCTCCCGAACTTATACGGATCAGCTACCCATCAAAAAATATTTTTCATCTCCAGGACTTATAAAGATCAGCTACCCATCAAAAAATATTTTTCATCTCCAGGAATTATACAGATCAGCTACCCATCAAAAAATATTTTTTATCTCCCGGACTTATACAGATCAGCTACCCATCAAAAAATATTTTTCATCTCCCGGACTTATACAGATCAGCTACCCATCAAAAAATATTTTTCATCTCCCGGACTTATACAGATATGCTACCCATCAAAAAATATTTTTCATCTCCAGGAATTATACAGATCAGCTACCCATCAAAAAATCTTTTTCATCTCCAGGAATTATACAGATCAGCTACCCATCAAAAAATATTTTTCATCTCCAGGAATTATACAGATCAGCTACCCATCAAAAAATATTTGTCATCTCCAGGAATTATACAGATCAGCTACCCATCAAAAAATATTTTTTATCTCCAGGAATTATACAGATCAGCTACCCATCAAAAAATATTTTTCATCTCCAGGAATTATACAGATCAGCTACCCATCAAAAAATATTTTTCATCTCCCGGACTTATACAGATAAGCTACCCATCAAAAAATATTTTTTATCTCCCGAACTTATACAGATCAGCTACCCATCAAAAAATATTTTTCATCTCCCGGACTTATACAGATCAGCTACCCATCAAAAAATATTTTTCATCTCCCGGACTTATACAGATCAGCTACCCATCAAAAAATATTTTTCATCTCCCGGACTTATACAGATCAGCTACCCACCAAAAAATCTTTTTCATCTTCACGACTTATACAAATTAGCTACCCATCAAAAAATATTTTTTATCTCCAGGAATTATACAGATCAGCTACCCATCAAAAAATATTTTTCATCTCCCGGACTTATACAGATCAGCTACCCATCAAAAAATATTTTTCATCTCCAGGAATTATACAGATCAGCCACCCATCAAAAAATATTTTTCATCTCCAGGAATTATACAGATCAGCTACCCATCAAAAAATCTTTTTCATCTTCAGGAATTATACAGATCAGCTACCCATCAAAAAAAATTTTTTATCTCGAGGACTTATACAGATCAGCTACCCATCAAAAAATCTTTTTCATCTCCAGGAATTATACAGATCACCTACCCATCAAAAAATATTTTTCATCTCCAGGACTTATACAGATCAGCTACCCATCAAAAAATATTTTTCATCTCCAGGAATTATACAGATCAGCTACCCATCAAAAAATATTTTTTATCTCGAGGACTTATACAGATCAGCTACCCATCAAAAAATCTTTTTCATCTCCCGGACTTATACAGATCAGCTACCCATCAAAAAATATTTTTCATCTCCAGGAATTATACAGATCAGCTACCCATCAAAAAATATTTTTTATCTCGAGGACTTATACAGATCAGCTACCCATCACAAAATCTTTTTCATCTCCCGGACTTATACAGATCAGCTACCCATCAAAAAATATTTTTCATCTCCCGGACTTATACAGATCAGCTACCCATCAAAAAATATTTTTCATCTCCCGGACTTATACAGATCAGCTACCCATCAAAAACTATTTTTCATCTCCAGGAATTATACAGATCAGCTACCCATCAAAAAATATTTTTTATCTCCCGGACTTATACAGATCAGCTACCCATCAAAAAATATTTTTCATCTCCCGGACTTATACAGATCAGCTACCCATCAAAAAATATTTTTCATCTCCAGGAATTATACAGATCAGCTACCCATCAAAAAATATTTTTTATCTCCAGGAATTATACAGATCAGCTACCCATCAAAAAATATTTTTCATCTCCAGGAATTATACAGATCAGCTACCCATCAAAAAATATTTTTCATCTCCCGGACTTATACAGATCAGCTACCCATCAAAAAATCTTTTTCATCTCCCGGACTTATACAGATCAGCTACCCATCAAAAAATATTTTTCATCTCCCGGACTTATACAGATCAGCTACCCATCAAAAAATATTTTTTATCTCCAGGAATTATACAGATCAGCAACCCATCAAAAAATATTTTTCATCTCCAGGACTTATACAGATCAGCTACCCATCAAAAAATATTTTTCATCTCCAGGAATTATACAGATCAGCTACCCATCAAAAAATATTTTTTATCTCCAGGAATTATACAGATCAGCTACCCATCAAAAAATATTTTTCATCTCCCGGACTTATACAGATCAGCTACCCATCAAAAAATATTTTTCATCTCCCGAACTTATACGGATCAGCTACCCATCAAAAAATATTTTTCATCTCCAGGACTTATACAGATCAGCTACCCATCAAAAAATATTTTTCATCTCCAGGAATTATACAGATCAGCTACCCATCAAAAAATATTTTTTATCTCCCGGACTTATACAGATCAGCTACCCATCAAAAAATATTTTTCATCTCCCGGACTTATACAGATCAGCTACCCATCAAAAAATATTTTTCATCTCCCGGACTTATACAGATATGCTACCCACTAAAAAATATTTTTTATCTCCAGGAATTATACAGATCAGCTACCCATCAAAAAATCTTTTTCATCTCCCGGACTTATACAGATCAGCTACCCATCAAAAAATATTTTTCATCTCCCGGACTTATACAGATCAGCTACCCATCAAAAAATATTTTTTATCTCAAGGAATTATACAGATCAGCTACCCATCAAAAAATATTTTTAATCTCCCGGACTTATACAGATCAGCTACCCATCAAAAAATATTTTTCATCTCCCGGACTTATACAGATCAGCTACCCATCAAAAAATATTTTTCATCTCCAGGAATTATACAGATCAGCTACCCATCAAAAAATCTTTTTCATCTCCAGGAATTATACAGATCAGCTACCCATCAAAAAATATTTTTCATCTTCAGGAATTATACAGATCAGCTACCCATCAAAAAATATTTTTTATCTCGAGGACTTATACAGATCAGCTACCCATCAAAAAATATTTTTCATCTCCAGGAATTATACAGATCAGCTACCCATCAAAAAATATTTTTCATCTCCAGGAATTATACAGATCAGCTACCCATCAAAAAATATTTTTTATCTCCAGGAATTATACAGATCAGCTACCCATCAAAAAATATTTTTCATCTCCAGGAATTATACAGATCAGCTACCCATCAAAAAATATTTTTCATCTCCCGGACTTATACAGATAAGCTACCCATCAAAAAATATTTTTTATCTCCCGAACTTATACAGATCAGCTACCCATCAAAAAATATTTTTCATCTCCCGGACTTATACAGATCAGCTACCCATCAAAAAATATTTTTCATCTCCCGGACTTATACAGATCAGCTACCCATCAAAAAATATTTTTCATCTCCCGGACTTATACAGATCAGCTACCCATCAAAAAATATTTTTCATCTCCAGGAATTATACAGATCAGCTACCCATCAAAAAATATTTTTTATCTCCCGGACTTATACAGATCAGCTACCCATCAAAAAATATTTTTCATCTCCAGGAATTATACAGATCAGCTACCCATCAAAAAATATTTTTTATCTCCCGGACTTATACAGATCAGCTACCCATCAAAAAATCTTTTTCATCTCCCGGACTTATACAGATCAGCCACCCATCAAAAAATATTTTTCATCTCCCGGACTTATACAGATCAGCTACCCATCAAAAAATATTTTTCATCTCCAGGAATTATACAGATCAGCTACCCATCAAAAAATATTTTTCATCTCCAGGAATTATACAGATCAGCTACCCATCCAAAAATATTTTTCATCTCCAGGAATTATACAGATCAGTTACCCATCAAAAAATATTTTTTATCTCCAGGAATTATACAGATCAGCTACCCATCAAAAAATATTTTTCATCTCCCGGACTTATACAGATCAGCTACCCATCAAAAAATATTTTTTATCTCCCGGACTTATACAGATCAGCTACCAATCAAAAAATATTTTTCATCTCCCGGACTTATACAGATCAGCTACCCCTCAAAAAATATTTTTCATCTCCCGGACTTATACAGATCAGCTACCCATCAAAAAATATTTTTTATCTCAGGAATTATACAGATCAGCTACCCATCAAAAAATATTTTTTATCTCCCGGACTTATACAGATCAGCTACCCATCAAAACATATTTTTTATCTCCAGGAATTATACAGATCAGCTACCCATCAAAAAATATTTTTTATCTCCCGGACTTATACAGATCAGCTACCCATCAAAAAATCTTTTTCATCTCCCGGACTTATACAGATCAGCTACCCATCAAAAAATATTTTTCATCTCCCGGACTTATACAGATCAGCTACCCATCAAAAAATATTTTTCATCACCCGGACTTATACAGATCAGCTACCCATCAAAAAATATTTTTCATCTCCCGGACTTATACAGATCAGCTACCAATCAAAAAATATTTTTCATCTCCCGGACTTATACAGATCAGCTACCAATCAAAAAATATTTTCCATCTCCCGGACTTATACAGATCAGCTACCCATCAAAAAATATTTTTTATCTCCAGGAATTATACAGATCAGCTACCCATCAAAAAATCTTTTTCATCTCCCGGACTTATACAGATCAGCTACCCATCAAAAAATCTTTTTCATCTCCCGGACTTATACAGATCAGCTACCCATCAAAAAATATTTTTCATCTCCCGGACTTATACAGATCAGCTACCCATCAAAAAATATTTTTCATCTCCAGGAATTATACAGATCAGCTACCCATCAAAAAATATTTTTCATCTCCCGGACTTATACAGATCAGCTACCCATCAAAAAATATTTTTCATCTCCCGGACTTATACAGATCAGCTACCCATCAAAAAATATTTTTCATCTCCCGGACTTATACAGATATGCTACCCACTAAAAAATATTTTTTATCTCCAGGAATTATACAGATCAGCTACCCATCAAAAAATCTTTTTCATCTCCCGGACTTATACAGATCAGCTACCCATCAAAAAATATTTTTCATCTCCCGGACTTATACAGATCAGCTACCCATCAAAAAATATTTTTTATCTCAATGAATTATACAGATCAGCTACCCATCAAAAAATATTTTTAATCTCCCGGACTTATACAGATCAGCTACCCATCAAAAAATATTTTTCATCTCCCGGACTTATACAGATCAGCTACCCATCAAAAAATATTTTTCATCTCCAGGAATTATACAGATCAGCTACCCATCAAAAAATCTTTTTCATCTCCAGGAATTATACAGATCAGCTACCCATCAAAAAATATTTTTCATCTTCAGGAATTATACAGATCAGCTACCCATCAAAAAATATTTTTTATCTCGAGGACTTATACAGATCAGCTACCCATCAAAAAATATTTTTCATCTCCAGGAATTATACAGATCAGCTACCCATCAAAAAATATTTTTCATCTCCAGGAATTATACAGATCAGCTACCCATCAAAAAATATTTTTTATCTCCAGGAATTATACAGATCAGCTACCCATCAAAAAATATTTTTCATCTCCAGGAATTATACAGATCAGCTACCCATCAAAAAATATTTTTCATCTCCCGGACTTATACAGATAAGCTACCCATCAAAAAATATTTTTTATCTCCCGAACTTATACAGATCAGCTACCCATCAAAAAATATTTTTCATCTCCCGGACTTATACAGATCAGCTACCCATCAAAAAATATTTTTCATCTCCCGGACTTATACAGATCAGCTACCCATCAAAAAATATTTTTCATCTCCCGGACTTATACAGATCAGCTACCCATCAAAAAATATTTTTCATCTCCAGGAATTATACAGATCAGCTACCCATCAAAAAATATTTTTTATCTCCCGGACTTATACAGATCAGCTACCCATCAAAAAATATTTTTCATCTCCAGGAATTATACAGATCAGCTACCCATCAAAAAATATTTTTTATCTCCCGGACTTATACAGATCAGCTACCCATCAAAAAATCTTTTTCATCTCCCGGACTTATACAGATCAGCCACCCATCAAAAAATATTTTTCATCTCCCGGACTTATACAGATCAGCTACCCATCAAAAAATATTTTTCATCTCCAGGAATTATACAGATCAGCTACCCATCAAAAAATATTTTTCATCTCCAGGAATTATACAGATCAGCTACCCATCCAAAAATATTTTTCATCTCCAGGAATTATACAGATCAGTTACCCATCAAAAAATATTTTTTATCTCCAGGAATTATACAGATCAGCTACCCATCAAAAAATATTTTTCATCTCCCGGACTTATACAGATCAGCTACCCATCAAAAAATATTTTTTATCTCCCGGACTTATACAGATCAGCTACCAATCAAAAAATATTTTTCATCTCCCGGACTTATACAGATCAGCTACCCCTCAAAAAATATTTTTCATCTCCCGGACTTATACAGATCAGCTACCCATCAAAAAATATTTTTTATCTCAGGAATTATACAGATCAGCTACCCATCAAAAAATATTTTTTATCTCCCGGACTTATACAGATCAGCTACCCATCAAAACATATTTTTTATCTCCAGGAATTATACAGATCAGCTACCCATCAAAAAATATTTTTTATCTCCCGGACTTATACAGATCAGCTACCCATCAAAAAATCTTTTTCATCTCCCGGACTTATACAGATCAGCTACCCATCAAAAAATATTTTTCATCTCCCGGACTTATACAGATCAGCTACCCATCAAAAAATATTTTTCATCACCCGGACTTATACAGATCAGCTACCCATCAAAAAATATTTTTCATCTCCCGGACTTATACAGATCAGCTACCAATCAAAAAATATTTTTCATCTCCCGGACTTATACAGATCAGCTACCAATCAAAAAATATTTTCCATCTCCCGGACTTATACAGATCAGCTACCCATCAAAAAATATTTTTTATCTCCAGGAATTATACAGATCAGCTACCCATCAAAAAATCTTTTTCATCTCCCGGACTTATACAGATCAGCTACCCATCAAAAAATCTTTTTCATCTCCCGGACTTATACAGATCAGCTACCCATCAAAAAATATTTTTCATCTCCCGGACTTATACAGATCAGCTACCCATCAAAAAATCTTTTTCATCTTCAGGAATTATACAGATCAGCTACCCATCAAAAAATATTTTTTATCTCGAGGACTTATACAGATCAGCTACCCATCAAAAAATATTTTTCATCTCCAGGAATTATACAGATCAGCTACCCATCAAAAAATATTTTTCATCTCCAGGAATTATACAGATCAGCTACCCATCAAAAAATATTTTTTATCTCGAGGACTTATACAGATCAGCTACCCATCAAAAAATCTTTTTCATCTCCCGGACTTATACAGATCAGCTACCCATCAAAAAATATTTTTCATCTCCAGGAATTATACAGATCAGCTACCCATCAAAAAATATTTTTTATCTCGACGACTTATACAGATCAGCTACCCATCAAAAAATCTTTTTCATCTCCCGGACTTATACAGATCAGCTACCCATCAAAAAATATTTTTCATCTCCCGGTCTTATACAGATCAGCTACCCATCAAAAAATATTTTTTATCTCCCGGACTTATACAGATCAGCTACCCATCAAAAAATATTTTTCATCTCCCGGACTTATACAGATCAGCTACCAATCAAAAAATATTTTTCATCTCCCGGACTTATACAGATCAGCTACCCATCAAAAAATATTTTTCATCTCCCGGACTTATACAGATCAGCTACCCATCAAAAACTATTTTTCATCTCCAGGAATTATACAGATCAGCCACCCATCAAAAAATATTTTTAATCTCCAGGAATTATACAGATCAGCTACCCATCAAAAAATCTTTTTCATCTTCAGGAATTATACAGATCAGCTACCCATCAAAAAATATTTTTTATCTCGAGGACTTATACAGATCAGCTACCCATCAAAAAATATTTTTCATCTCCAGGAATTATACAGATTAGCTACCCATCAAAAAATATTTTTCATCTCCAGGAATTATACAGATCAGCTACCCATCAAAAAATATTTTTTATCTCGAGGACTTATACAGATCAGCTACCCATCAAAAAATCTTTTTCATCTCCCGGACTTATACAGATCAGCTACCCATCAAAAAATATTTTTCATCTCCAGGAATTATACAGATCAGCTACCCATCAAAAAATATTTTTTATCTCGACGACTTATACAGATCAGCTACCCATCAAAAAATCTTTTTCATCTCCCGGACTTATACAGATCAGCTACCCATCAAAAAATATTTTTCATCTCCCGGACTTATACAGATCAGCTACCCATCAAAAAATATTTTTTATCTCCCGGACTTATACAGATCAGCTACACATCAAAAAATATTTTTCATCTCCCGGACTTATACAGATCAGCTACCAATCAAAAAATATTTTTCATCTCCCGGACTTATACAGATCAGCTACCCATCAAAAAATATTTTTCATCTCCCGGACTTATACAGATCAGCTACCCATCAAAAAATATTTTTTATCTCCAGGAATTATACAGATCAGCTACCCATCAAAAAATCTTTTTCATCTCCCGGACTTATACAGATCAGCTACCCATCAAAAAATCTTTTTCATCTCCCGGACTTATACAGATCAGCTACCCATCAAAAAATAGTTTTCATCTCCCGGACTTATACAGATCAGCTACCCATCAACAAATATTTTTCATCTCCCGGACTTATACAGATCAGCTACCCATCAAAAAATATTTTTCATCTCCCGGACTTATACAGATCAGCTACCCATCAAAAAATATTTTTCATCTCCAGGAATTATACAGATCAGCTACCCATCAAAAAATATTTTTCATCTCCAGGAATTATACAGATCAGCTACCCATCAAAAAATATTTTTTATCGCCCGGACTTATACAGATCAGCTACCCATCAAAAAATATTTTTCATCTCCCGGACTTATACAGATCAGCTACCCATCAAAAAATATTTTTCATCTCCAGGAATTATACAGATCAGCTACCCATCAAAAAATATTTTTTATCTCGACGACTTATACAGATCAGCTACCCATCAAAAAATCTTTTTCATCTCCCGGACTTATACAGATCAGCTACCCATCAAAAAATATTTTTCATCTCCCGGACTTATACAGATCAGCTACCCATCAAAAAATATTTTTTATCTCCCGGACTTATACAGATCAGCTACCAATCAAAAAATCTTTTTCATCTCCCGGACTTATACAGATCAGCTACCAATCAAAAAATATTTTTCATCTCCCGGACTTATACAGATCAGCTACCCATCAAAAAATATTTTTTATCTCCAGGAATTATACAGATCAGCTACCCATCAAAAAATCTTTTTCATCTCCCGGACTTATACAGATCAGCTACCCATCAAAAAATCTTTTTCATCTCCCGGACTTATACAGATCAGCTACCCATCAAAAAATAGTTTTCATCTCCCGGACTTATACAGATCAGCTACCCATCAAAAAATCTTTTTCATCTCCCGGACTTATACAGATCAGCTACCCATCAAAAAATATTTTTCATCTCCCGGACTTTTACAGATCAGCTACCCATCAAAAAATATTTTTCATCTCCAGGAATTATACAGATCAGCTACCCATCAAAAAATATTTTTCATCTCCAGGAATTATACAGATCAGCTACCCATCAATAAATATTTTTTATCTCCCGGACTTATACAGATCAGCTACCCATCAAAAAATCTTTTTCATCTCCCGGACTTATACAGATCAGCCACCCATCAAAAAATATTTTTCATCTCCCGGACTTATACAGATCAGCTACCCATCAAAAAATAGTTTTCATCTCCCGGATTATACAGATCAGCTACCCATCAAAAAATATTTTTCATCTCCCGGACTTATACAGATCAGCTACCCATCAAAAAATATTTTTCATCTCCCGGACTTATACAGATCAGTTACCCATCAAAAAATATTTTTCATCTCCAGGAATTATACAGATCAGCTACCCATCAAAAAATATTTTTCATCTCCAGGAATTATACAGATCAGCTACCCATCAAAAAATATTTTTTATCGCCCGGACTTATACAGATCAGCTACCCATCAAAAAATATTTTTCATCTCCCGGACTTATACAGATCAGCTACCCATCAAAAAATATTTTTCATCTCTAGGAATTATACAGATCAGCTACCCATCAAAAAATATTTTTTATCTCGACGACTTATACAGATCAGCTACCCATCAAAAAATCTTTTTCATCTCCCGGACTTATACAGATCAGCTACCCATCAAAAAATCTTTTTCATCTCCCGGACTTATACAGATCAGCTACCCATCAAAAAATATTTTTTATCTCCCGGACTTATACAGATCAGCTACCAATCAAAAAATCTTTTTCATCTCCCGGACTTATACAGATCAGCTACCAATCAAAAAATATTTTTCATCTCCCGGACTTATACAGATCAGCTACCCATCAAAAAATATTTTTTATCTCCAGGAATTATACAGATCAGCTACCCATCAAAAAATATTTTTCATCTCCCGGACTTATACAGATCAGCTACCCATCAAAAAATCTTTTTCATCTCCCGGACTTATACAGATCAGCTACCCATCAAAAAATAGTTTTCATCTCCCGGACTTATACAGATCAGCTACCCATCAAAAAATCTTTTTCATCTCCCGGACTTATACAGATCAGCTACCCATCAAAAAATATTTTTCATCTCCCGGACTTATACAGATCAGCTACCCATCAAAAAATATTTTTCATCTCCCGGACTTATACAGATCAGTTACCCATCAAAAAATATTTTTCATCTCCAGGAATTATACAGATCAGCTACCCATCAAAAAATATTTTTCATCTCCAGGAATTATACAGATCAGCTACCCATCAAAAAATATTTTTTATCGCCCGGACTTATACAGATCAGCTACCCATCAAAAAATATTTTTCATCTCCCGGACTTATACAGATCAGCTACCCATCAAAAAATATTTTTCATCTCCAGGAATTATACAGATCAGCTACCCATCAAAAAATATTTTTTATCTCGACGACTTATACAGATCAGCTACCCATCAAAAAATCTTTTTCATCTCCCGGACTTATACAGATCAGCTACCCATCAAAAAATATTTTTCATCTCCCGGACTTATACAGATCAGCTACCCATCAAAAAATATTTTTTATCTCCCGGACTTATACAGATCAGCTACCAATCAAAAAATCTTTTTCATCTCCCGGACTTATACAGATCAGCTACCAATCAAAAAATATTTTTCATCTCCCGGACTTATACAGATCAGCTACCCATCAAAAAATATTTTTTATCTCCAGGAATTATACAGATCAGCTACCCATCAAAAAATCTTTTTCATCTCCCGGACTTATACAGATCAGCTACCCATCAAAAAATCTTTTTCATCTCCCGGACTTATACAGATCAGCTACCCATCAAAAAATAGTTTTCATCTCCCGGACTTATACAGATCAGCTACCCATCAAAAAATCTTTTTCATCTCCCGGACTTATACAGATCAGCTACCCATCAAAAAATATTTTTCATCTCCCGGACTTTTACAGATCAGCTACCCATCAAAAAATATTTTTCATCTCCAGGAATTATACAGATCAGCTACCCATCAAAAAATATTTTTCATCTCCAGGAATTATACAGATCAGCTACCCATCAAAAAATATTTTTTATCTCCCGGACTTATACAGATCAGCTACCCATCAAAAAATCTTTTTCATCTCCCGGACTTATACAGATCAGCCACCCATCAAAAAATATTTTTCATCTCCCGGACTTATACAGATCAGCTACCCATCAAAAAATAGTTTTCATCTCCCGGACTTATACAGATCAGCTACCCATCAAAAAATATTTTTCATCTCCCGGACTTATACAGATCAGCTACCCATCAAAAAATATTTTTCATCTCCCGGACTTATACAGATCAGTTACCCATCAAAAAATATTTTTCATCTCCAGGAATTATACAGATCAGCTACCCATCAAAAAATATTTTTCATCTCCAGGAATTATACAGATCAGCTACCCATCAAAAAATATTTTTTATCGCCCGGACTTATACAGATCAGCTACCCATCAAAAAATATTTTTCATCTCCCGGACTTATACAGATCAGCTACCCATCAAAAAATATTTTTCATCTCCAGGAATTATACAGATCAGCTACCCATCAAAAAATATTTTTTATCTCGACGACTTATACAGATCAGCTACCCATCAAAAAATCTTTTTCATCTCCCGGACTTATACAGATCAGCTACCCATCAAAAAATCTTTTTCATCTCCCGGACTTATACAGATCAGCTACCCATCAAAAAATATTTTTTATCTCCCGGACTTATACAGATCAGCTACCAATCAAAAAATCTTTTTCATCTCCCGGACTTATACAGATCAGCTACCAATCAAAAAATATTTTTCATCTCCCGGACTTATACAGATCAGCTACCCATCAAAAAATATTTTTTATCTCCAGGAATTATACAGATCAGCTACCCATCAAAAAATATTTTTCATCTCCCGGACTTATACAGATCAGCTACCCATCAAAAAATCTTTTTCATCTCCCGGACTTATACAGATCAGCTACCCATCAAAAAATAGTTTTCATCTCCCGGACTTATACAGATCAGCTACCCATCAAAAAATCTTTTTCATCTCCCGGACTTATACAGATCAGCTACCCATCAAAAAATATTTTTCATCTCCCGGACTTATACAGATCAGCTACCCATCAAAAAATATTTTTCATCTCCCGGACTTATACAGATCAGTTACCCATCAAAAAATATTTTTCATCTCCAGGAATTATACAGATCAGCTACCCATCAAAAAATATTTTTCATCTCCAGGAATTATACAGATCAGCTACCCATCAAAAAATATTTTTTATCGCCCGGACTTATACAGATCAGCTACCCATCAAAAAATATTTTTCATCTCCCGGACTTATACAGATCAGCTACCCATCAAAAAATATTTTTCATCTCCAGGAATTATACAGATCAGCTACCCATCAAAAAATATTTTTTATCTCGACGACTTATACAGATCAGCTACCCATCAAAAAATCTTTTTCATCTCCCGGACTTATACAGATCAGCTACCCATCAAAAAATCTTTTTCATCTCCCGGACTTATACAGATCAGCTACCCATCAAAAAATATTTTTTATCTCCCGGACTTATACAGATCAGCTACCAATCAAAAAATCTTTTTCATCTCCCGGACTTATACAGATCAGCTACCAATCAAAAAATATTTTTCATCTCCCGGACTTATACAGATCAGCTACCCATCAAAAAATATTTTTTATCTCCAGGAATTATACAGATCAGCTACCCATCAAAAAATATTTTTCATCTCCCGGACTTATACAGATCAGCTACCCATCAAAAAATCTTTTTCATCTCCCGGACTTATACAGATCAGCTACCCATCAAAAAATAGTTTTCATCTCCCGGACTTATACAGATCAGCTACCCATCAAAAAATCTTTTTCATCTCCCGGACTTATACAGATCAGCTACCCATCAAAAAATATTTTTCATCTCCCGGACTTTTACAGATCAGCTACCCATCAAAAAATATTTTTCATCTCCAGGAATTATACAGATCAGCTACCCATCAAAAAATATTTTTCATCTCCAGGAATTATACAGATCAGCTACCCATCAAAAAATATTTTTTATCTCCCGGACTTATACAGATCAGCTACCCATCAAAAAATATTTTTCATCTCCCGGACTTATACAGATCAGCTACCCATCAAAAAATATTTTTCATCTCCAGGAATTATACAGATCAGCTACCCATCAAAAAATATTTTTTATCTCCAGGAATTATACAGATCAGCTACCCATCAAAAAATATTTTTCATCTCCAGGAATTATACAGATCAGCTACCCATCAAAAAATCTTTTTCATCTTCAGGAATTATACAGATCAGCTACCCATCAAAAAATCTTTTTCATCTCCCGGACTTATACAGATCAGCTACCCATCAAAAAATATTTTTCATCTCCCGGACTTTTACAGATCAGCTACCCATCAAAAAATATTTTTCATCTCCAGGAATTATACAGATCAGCTACCCATCAAAAAATATTTTTCATCTCCAGGAATTATACAGATCAGCTACCCATCAAAAAATATTTTTTATCTCCAGGAATTATACAGATCAGCTACCCATCAAAAAATATTTTTCATCTCCCGGACTTATACAGATCAGCTACCCATCAAAAAATCTTTTTCATCTCCCGGACTTATACAGATCAGCTACCCATCAAAAAATATTTTTTATCTCCCGGACTTATACAGATCAGCTACCCATCAAAAAATATTTTTCATCTCCCGGACTTATACAGATCAGCTACCCATCAAAAAATATTTTTCATCTCCAGGAATTATACAGATCAGCTACCCATCAAAAAATCTTTTTCATCTCCAGGAATTATACAGATCAGCTACCCATCAAAAAATATTTTTCATCTCCCGGACTTATACAGATCAGCTACCCATCAAAAAATATTTTTATCTCCCGGACTTATACAGATCAGCTACCCATCAAAAAATATTTTTCATCTCCCGGACTTATACAGATCAGCTACCCATCAAAAACTATTTTTCATCTCCAGGAATTATACAGATCAGCTACCCATCAAAAAATATTTTTCATCTCCAGGAATTATACAGATCAGCTACCCATCAAAAAATCTTTTTCATCTTCAGGAATTATACAGATCAGCTACCCATCAAAAAATATGTTTTATCTCGAGGACTTATACAGATCAGCTACCCATCAAAAAATATTTTTCATCTCCAGGAATTATACAGATCAGCTACCCATCAAAAAATATTTTTCATCTCCAGGAATTATACAGATCAGCTACCCATCAAAAAATATTTTTTATCTCCAGGAATTATACAGATCAGCTACCCATCAAAAAATATTTTTCATCTCCAGGAATTATACAGATCAGCTACCCATCAAAAAAAATTTTTCATCTCCCGGACTTATACAGATCAGCTACCCATCAAAAAATATTTTTTATCTCCCGGACTTATACAGATCAGCTACCCATCAAAAAATATTTTTCATCTCCCGGACTTATACAGATCAGCTACCCATCAAAAAATATTTTTCATCTCCAGGAATTATACAGATCAGCTACCCATCAAAAAATATTTTTTATCTCCCGGACTTATACAGATCAGCTACCCATCAAAAAATATTTTTTATCTCCAGGAATTATACAGATCAGCTACCCATCAAAAAATATTTTTTATCTCCCGGACTTATACAGATCAGCTACCCATCAAAAAATCTTTTTCATCTCCCGGACGTATACAGATCAGCTACCCATCAAAAAATATTTTTCATCTCCCGGACTTATACAGATCAGCTACCAATCAAAAAATATTTTTCATCTCCCGGACTTATACAGATCAGCTACCCATCAAAAAATATTTTTTATCTCCAGGAATTATACAGATCAGCTACCCATCAAAAAATCTTTTTCATCTCCCGGACCTATACAGATCAGCTACCCATCAAAAAATCTTTTTCATCTCCCGGACTTATACAGATCAGCTACCCATCAAAAAATATTTTTTATCTCCCGGACTTATACAGATCAGCTACCCATCAAAAAATATTTTTCATCTCCCGGACTTATACAGATCAGCTACCCATCAAAAAATATTTTTCATCTCCAGGAATTATACAGATCAGCTACCCATCAAAAAATCTTTTTCATCTCCAGGAATTATACAGATCAGCTACCCATCAAAAAATATTTTTCATCTCCCGGACTTATACAGATCAGCTACCCATCAAAAAATATTTTTATCTCCCGGACTTATACAGATCAGCTACCCATCAAAAAATATTTTTCATCTCCCGGACTTATACAGATCAGCTACCCATCAAAAACTATTTTTCATCTCCAGGAATTATACAGATCAGCTACCCATCAAAAAATATTTTTCATCTCCAGGAATTATACAGATCAGCTACCCATCAAAAAATCTTTTTCATCTTCAGGAATTATACAGATCAGCTACCCATCAAAAAATATGTTTTATCTCGAGGACTTATACAGATCAGCTACCCATCAAAAAATATTTTTCATCTCCAGGAATTATACAGATCAGCTACCCATCAAAAAATATTTTTCATCTCCAGGAATTATACAGATCAGCTACCCATCAAAAAATATTTTTTATCTCCAGGAATTATACAGATCAGCTACCCATCAAAAAATATTTTTCATCTCCAGGAATTATACAGATCAGCTACCCATCAAAAAAAATTTTTCATCTCCCGGACTTATACAGATCAGCTACCCATCAAAAAATATTTTTTATCTCCCGGACTTATACAGATCAGCTACCCATCAAAAAATATTTTTCATCTCCCGGACTTATACAGATCAGCTACCCATCAAAAAATATTTTTCATCTCCAGGAATTATACAGATCAGCTACCCATCAAAAAATATTTTTTATCTCCCGGACTTATACAGATCAGCTACCCATCAAAAAATATTTTTTATCTCCAGGAATTATACAGATCAGCTACCCATCAAAAAATATTTTTTATCTCCCGGACTTATACAGATCAGCTACCCATCAAAAAATCTTTTTCATCTCCCGGACGTATACAGATCAGCTACCCATCAAAAAATATTTTTCATCTCCCGGACTTATACAGATCAGCTACCAATCAAAAAATATTTTTCATCTCCCGGACTTATACAGATCAGCTACCCATCAAAAAATATTTTTTATCTCCAGGAATTATACAGATCAGCTACCCATCAAAAAATCTTTTTCATCTCCCGGACCTATACAGATCAGCTACCCATCAAAAAATCTTTTTCATCTCCCGGACTTATACAGATCAGCTACCCATCAAAAAATATTTTTCATCTCCCGGACTTATACAGATCAGCTACCCATCAAAAACTATTTTTCATCTCCAGGAATTATACAGATCAGCCACCTATCAAAAAATATTTTTCATCTCCAGGAATTATACAGATCAGCTACCCATCAAAAAATCTTTTTCATCTTCAGGAATTATACAGATCAGCTACCCATCAAAAAATATTTTTTATCTCGAGGACTTATACAGATCAGCTACCCATCAAAAAATATTTTTCATCTCCAGGAATTATACAGATCAGCTACCCATCAAAAAATATTTTAATCTCCAGGAATTATACAGATCAGCTACCCATCAAAAAATATTTTTTATCTCTGGGACTTATACAGATCAGCTACCCATCAAAAAATATTTTTCATCTCCCGGACTTATACAGATCAGCTACCCATCAAAAAATATTTTTCATCTCCAGGAATTATACAGATCAGCTACCCATCAAAAAATATTTTTTATCTCGACGACTTATACAGATCAGCTACCCATCAAAAAATCTTTTTCATCTCCCGGACTTATACAAATCAGCTACCCATCAAAAAATATTTTTCATCTCCAGGAATTATACAGATCAGCTACCCATCAAAAAATATTTTTTATCTCCCGGACTTATACAGATTAGCTACCCATCAAAAAATATTTTTCATCTCCCGGACTTATACAGATCAGCTACCAATCAAAAAATATTTTTCATCTCCCGGACTTATACAGATCAGCTACCAATCAAAAAATATTTTTCCTCTCCCGGACTTATACAGATCAGCTACCCATCAAAAAATATTTTTTATCTCCAGGAATTATACAGATCAGCTACCCATCAAAAAATCTTTTTCATCTCCCGGACTTATAAAGATCAGCTACCCATCAAAAAATCTTTTTCATCTCCCGGACTTATACAGATCAGCTACCCATCAAAAAATAGTTTTCATCTCCCGGACTTATACAGATCAGCTACCCATCAAAAAATCTTTTTCATCTCCCGGACTTATACAGATCAGCTACCCATCAAAAAATAGTTTTCATCTCCCGGACTTATACAGATCAGCTACCCATCAAAAAATATTTTTCATCTCCAGGAATTATACAGATCAGCTACCCATCAAAAAATATTTTTCATCTCCAGGAATTATACAGATCAGCTACCCATCAAAAAATATTTTTTATCTCCCGGACTTATACAGATCAGCTACCCATCAAAAAATATTTTTCATCTCCCGGACTTATACAGATCAGCTACCCATCAAAAAATATTTTTCATCTCCAGGAATTATACAGATCAGCTACCCATCAAAAAATATTTTTTATCTCCAGGAATTATACAGATCAGCTACCCATCAAAAAATCTTTTTCATCTTCAGGAATTATACAGATCAGCTACCCATCAAAAAATCTTTTTCATCTTCAGGAATTATACAGATCAGCTACTCATCAAAAAATATTTTTTATCTCCAGGAATTATACAGATCAGCTACCCATCAAAAAATATTTTTCATCTCCAGGAATTATACAGATCAGCTACCCATCAAAAAATATTTTTCATCTCCCGGACTTATACAGATCAGCTACCCATCAAAAAATATTTTTTATCTCCCGGACTTATACAGATCAGCTACCCATCTAAAAATATTTTTCATCTCCCGGACTTATACAGATCAGCTACCCATCAAAAAATATTTTTCATCTCCAGGAATTATACAGATCAGCTACCCATCAAAAAATATTTTTTATCTCCAGGAATTATACAGATCAGCTACCCATCAAAAAATCTTTTTCATCTCCCGGACTTATACAGATCAGCTACCCATCAAAAAATATTTTTCATCTCCCGGACTTATACAGATCAGCTACCCATCAAAAAATCTTTTTCATCTCCCGGACTTATACAGATCAGCTACCCATCACAAAATATTTTTCATCTCCAGGAATTATACAGATCAGCTACCCATCAAAAAATATTTTTCATCTCCAGGAATTATACAGATCAGCTACCCATCAAAAAATATTTTTTATCTCGAGGACTTATACAGATCAGCTACCCATCAAAAAATCTTTTTCATCTCCCGGACTTATACAGATCAGCTACCCATCAAAAAATATTTTTCATCTCCAGGAATTATACAGATCAGCTACCCATCAAAAAATATTTTTTATCTCGACGACTTATACAGATCAGCTACCCATCAAAAAATATTTTTCATCTCCAGGAATTATACAGATCAGCTACCCATCAAAAAATATTTTTCATCTCCAGGAATTATACAGATCAGCTACCCATCAAAAAATATTTTTTATCTCCAGGAATTATACAGATCAGCTACCCATCAAAAAATATTTTTCATCTCCAGGAATTATACAGATCAGCTACCCATCAAAAAATATTTTTCATCTCCCGGACTTATACAGATCAGCTACCCATCAAAAAATATTTTTTATCTCCCGGACTTATACAGATCAGCTACCCATCAAAAAATATTTTTCATCTCCCGGACTTATACAGATCAGCTACCCATCAAAAAATATTTTTCATCTCCAGGAATTATACAGATCAGCTACCCATCAAAAAATATTTTTTATCTCCCGGACTTATACAGATCAGCTACCCATCAAAAAATATTTTTCATCTCCCGGACTTATACAGATCAGCTACCCATCAAAAAATATTTTTTATCTCCCGGACTTATACAGATCAGCTACCCATCAAAAAATATTTTTCATCTCCCGGACTTATACAGATCAGCTACCCATCAAAAAATATTTTTCATCTCCAGGAATTATACAGATCAGCTACCCATCAAAAAATATTTTTTATCTCCAGGAATTATACAGATCAGCTACCCATCAAAAAATCTTTTTCATCTCCCGGACTTATACAGATCAGCTACCCATCAAAAAATATTTTTCATCTCCCGGACTTATACAGATCAGCTACCCATCAAAAAATCTTTTTCATCTCCCGGACTTATACAGATCAGCTACCCATCACAAAATATTTTTCATCTCCAGGAATTATACAGATCAGCTACCCATCAAAAAATCTTTTTCATCTCCAGGAATTATACAGATCAGCTACCCATCAAAAAATATGTTTTATCTCGAGGACTTATACAGATCAGCTACCCATCAAAAAATCTTTTTCATCTCCCGGACTTATACAGATCAGCTACCCATCCAAAAATATTTTTCATCTCCAGGAATTATACAGATCAGCTACCCATCAAAAAATATTTTTTATCTCGACGACTTATACAGATCAGCTACCCATCAAAAAATATTTTTCATCTCCAGGAATTATACAGATCAGCTACCCATCAAAAAATATTTTTCATCTCCAGGAATTATACAGATCAGCTACCCATCAAAAAATATTTTTTATCTCCAGGAATTATACAGATCAGCTACCCATCAAAAAATATTTTTCATCTCCAGGAATTATACAGATCAGCTACCCATCAAAAAATATTTTTTATCTCCCGGACTTATACAGATCAGCTACCCATCAAAAAATATTTTTCATCTCCCGGACTTATACAGATCAGCTACCCATCAAAAAATATTTTTTATCTCCCGGACTTATACAGATCAGCTACCCATCAAAAAATATTTTTCATCTCCCGGACTTATACAGATCAGCTACCCATCAAAAAATATTTTTCATCTCCCGGACTTATACAGATCAGCTACCCATCAAAAAATATTTTTTATCTCCAGGAATTATACAGATCAGCTACCCATCAAAAAATATTTTTCATCTCCAGGAATTATACAGATCAGCTACCCATCAAAAAATATTTTTCATCTCCAGGAATTATACAGATCAGTTACCCATCAAAAAATATTTTTTATCTCCAGGAATTATACAGATCAGCTACCCATCAAAAAATATTTTTTATCTCCCGGACTTATACAGATCAGCTACCCATCAAAAAATATTTTTCATCTCCCGGACTTATACAGATCAGCTACACATCAAAAAATTTTTTTCATCTCCCGGACTTATACAGATCAGCTACCCATCAAAAAATATTTTTTATCTCCCGGACTTATACAGATCAGCTACCCATTAAAAAATATTTTTCATCTCCCGGACTTATACAGATCAGCTACCAATCAAAAAATATTTTTCATCTCCCGGACTTATACAGATCAGCTACCAATCAAAAAATATTTTTCATCTCCCGGACTTATACAGATCAGCTACCCATCAAAAAATATTTTTTATCTCCAGGAATTATACAGATCAGCTACCCATCAAAAAATCTTTTTCATCTCCCGGACTTATACAGATCAGCTACCCATCAAAAAATATTTTTCATCTCCCGGACTTATACAGATCAGCTACCCATCAAAAAATATTTTTCATCTCCCGGACTTATACAGATCAGCTACCCATCAAAAAATATTTTTTATCTCCAGGAATTATACAGATCAGCTACCCATCAAAAAATATTTTTCATCTCCCGGACTTATACAGATCAGCTACCCATCAAAAAATATTTTTTATCTCCAGGAATTATACAGATCAGCTACCCATCAAAAAATATTTTTCATCTCCCGGACTTATACAGATCAGCTACCCATCAAAAAATATTTTTTATCTCCAGGAATTATACAGATCAGCTACCCATCAAAAAATATTTTTCATCTCCAGGAATTATACAGATCAGCTACCCATCAAAAAATATTTTTTATCTCCAGGAATTATACAGATCAGCTACCCACCAAAAATATTTTTTCATCTCCCGGACTTATACAGATCAGCTACCCATCAAAAAATATTTTTTATCTCCAAGACTTATACAGATCCACTAAATTCTTTTCTCATCTCCAGAACTTATAAAGATTAGCTACCCATTGGAAACTCTTCTGAAATCAAACATAGGTTTCTATTCAAAATATTACCATGAAACTTCCTCCTTTGAAGGAAGTGTGTTCAACCTGTATAAGGTGAGCACCACTTCCGTATATGTACAGTAATCTATATATTTCATAAACGATGTTACTCACAAATATAGAATTATTCCACTCAGGCCTGGTCTAATGGTCGAGATTGGAATTTCGCCTGGCCTGTATCTGCGATCAGAGTGAATGACCAAAGAAAAAGCATAAATCGCTACAAAACGGCTTCGTTACAAAATATCATACGAGTCTGTCTAAGACTTTTATACACTTACTTAAAAGATGAATCTCTTTAAGGCCGAAGGCACCAAAGATGTACCTGCAAAAGGAAAAACATGAATGCGACCAAAATTGGGAGCCATGTATTTGTGACATTTAAACTCGACTAGAGGCACCATGAGTAGAAGAAATGCCACTGAATAAAATGTCATTGTAAAAGTATCAGGATTTCTTTGGAGTTAAGTCGAAGCAAATATCTCGAAGATTTTGGTTGGCATTCTTATCGCTCTGTGAGAGTCTCTGGAAATCATTCATACTAATCTTATGATAAAAAGCACAAGAAGAAAGAGTTATTGTCCTGTTTATAAAACATATAAAGCTATCTTGTCGGATTTTTTTAAAAGTCAGACATGAACAGCATTTAAGCTCTACAAATCAAATAAAGTTTTGCAATGTTTTTGATATAAAAAGAAAGGGTATTCCGAAAGAAAATTATAAGGTAGTATATATAGACATTGGCAGTAAGAACTGATCAATCAAATGGAGCCACGTTTTGCCAATAAGCAATCAGAAACTGGACTCACTTTTTAAAAATATTAGATATTTTAGAATTCTCACACATAATTTTTCGTGTCCACGTGAGAAAGATCTTTGCACTTCGTCTGTAAACTTTTAAACTTAGAGACTTATACAGATTAGCTTCCGACCTAAAATCTTTTTTTTTTTATCTCTAGGACTTATACAGATTATCTACCCACCAAAAAAACTCTTTAATTTTCAGGACTTGTACGGATTAGCTACCCACCATAAACTCTTTTTTATCTCCAGGACTTATACAGATTAGCTACCCACCAAAAACTCTTTTTCATTTCTAAGACTTGTACAGATCAGCTACTCACCAAAAACTCTTTTTCATTTCCGAGACATACAGATCAGCTACCCATCTAAAATTCTTTTTTCATCTCCAGGACTTTTACAGATTAGCTACCCATCTAAAACTCTTCTAAAATTAAACATGTCATTCAATTCCGAACTTCTGACGAGCCAAGTTTCATTTGTCATTGTTGTACTATGTTATTGGCACTATAATAACGTACTTGTACTCATGTTTGTTAAAGCACGAGCTATGAAAATAACGATAGACCAAAGAAAGGATCGGAACGTCTCTTCTGTGGGGAAGAGGTTGAAAAAAAGGGAAAAGTGATAACAAATCGTGTGAAATACACAAGGAATCAAGAGTTCATCGGGTTTTTGTTGTGTGTTTTTTTTTTTAAATTAAACAAGGCACAGTGTCACTTTGATGCTGAGGGGCTACTATCAGGAACATAAGTTGAAGGGATACTATGTAGGGAGTTGAGCAGCAAGATGTCTGCTCACATTAGACTTGAACTTCTGAATGTCAGTACAGTTAGGGAACAAGAACCCGGAAGGGAATTCGAAAGTCTAGGAGCACTGGAGAAGAAACTATTAGAGTAGAAGGCTTTCTTATATCTAGGGTTCTCTACTGTGAAGGGGTGGGATTTTGCTGATTGTCGGGTTTGTCGGGGGGTATTTACGTCAGGGATATACAAGGGCTTGTAGTTCGTCAGAGCATCCACCATTAAAATACTTGTAAAACAGGCAGAGGGATGCAATATTTTATCGCTGGGACAGAGGTTGAAGCTTAGATGGTAGTTCATGACCTATGAGTAGAAGCCAACGCGCAGTAGGTCTGCTTTGTTCAGTGAATATAGGAAGAAAATTATTAACAGTCAACGCATGATATTCACAATAAGAGACCATGTAGTTTTATTTAATTTTGATCCATTCCTTCCTTTTTTATGAACTGATGTCTAATAGTTCCTTCAGCTTTTTAAATATTAACAAACACTCTTCAATCAAAAAAAGTACAGTTTTTATGTTAATAATATTATCAGCTACGTAAATTGGCTATAAGCCAGAGCAATCTAGTTTTAAACATTCTCAGCAGCCAATCTGCAAACGGGAGATAACTTAGCTAGAATTGACTTTATGCCTAAATGATAATTAAATGTGGGAAAATTTGTGTTCATTTTTGCATTAAATTCTAATCCCTATTAATCCCTGACGAATCAAATTGATTCACGTTCTGCTATCAACGAATCAGAAACCAGAATTGGTCCATAAAAATTAAACCTGCATCTTCAGCAACTTTGCATGTGTTTTCTTCGTGTCAACACGGGAAGAATCTTTTGCTCTGTGGCTTCCAACTCGAGAACTGTCTACTGAGAACCAGTCACCCCCAGGACTTGTATAGAACATCTAACCATCGGAAACTGTTCTGAAACTAAACATGACTTACAATCTAAAAATAATATTTTAACTATTATTATTGGCTCACAAAGAGCTTTCACACAGGTCATCAAAAATCTCTCCTTGAAAACATCCTGGAAGCTGTGTGACAAGTCTCCCCAGATTTACAGCACTCTCCACCTCTTTTGATGACATTTGCAAATGCTGCTTACCATTGATTTCTCGTTGGCAGGGGCTGCTATTATTATTATTATTATTATTATTATGATTATATCATTATTATTATTTTTATTATTATATTATTATTTAAAAAAAAATTTTTTTTTACATAGGCATCACCACATTATCAAGGCCAAGAGGCCACTCAAGGATAAGGGTTAAAGGGTGTACAGTAGAAATTGGATAATATAGTAATCATTAGTAATGAAAATTTTGGTAAATTTGATAAGTTATATGGAACGGCTCATCAAGAACTTATTTACGTTAGACTTGAAGACAACCATATTGTAGTCAGCCGGAAAGCAGGAAAACGGAAGACAATTATATTATATTATTATTATTATTATTATTATTATATTATTATTATCTTATTATTATTATTATTATTATTATTATTATTATTATCATCATCATTATTATTTTTATTATTATATCATTTTTATTATTATTATTTTTATGATTTTATTATTTTTATTTCATTATATTAGTATTATTATAATTATTATTATTATTTTTTTATTATATTATCATTATATTATTATTATTATTATTATTATTATTATTATTATTATTATTATTATACAAGGCAAAATGGCAGTGGAGAATTGTATGTTCAATAGTTACTGCAAATTTTTATCTCAAATCTTAGAAGAAGTGAACAAGAGAAGATGGTATTTATTTGCTCCCCCACTGAGCAAATTAGGCACAAGGCCGTTTTTAATGTGAGGTAAAAACCAGCTCCCCTAAAAGGAGCTGAACAAGAGAAGATAAGAGAACAAGAGAAGATAACTAAAATCGAGGTTTAATCTCTGAGTTATCTTCTCTTGGTTCTTTTAACTGAAGTTATCATTGTCATATGTAAACAATCAAGTGGTTGACTATAGTCAAGGGCGACCTGACGGGTTCCTTTTCATCTGCAATTTTTTTTTGTGGTGGAGGGATCGCTCCAGACAAGGTATAAAGACACTGTAACAGAACGCATTAAAAAAACATGTGTGAGAAAATCAGCAGCAGCTGAAGGATAGCTGGCTAGCAACCGTTACAGCACATATGCAAATTAACAAGTGTACACGAGTTGCGTTACAAGAAAAGGAGAAAAAATACAGCACATGATCAAGGAGTTGCATGGCGGGGAAGATGGACGTGTAAATATGAGAATGAGAAAGTGAGAGGTGGCGATGACAGAGACTTTTAAAAAGCACGTCTATTTTTATTTCTTAACTTTTTTTTGTTTGTTTGTTTTTTCTGCAACATTGCAAAATTTATGCAAGGAACTAAAAAGAAGCATGTACTAATTCTATATGAAAACCTAGTAAATGATAAGTGTTATATGGATAGATTCCAACACAGAAAAAAAAAATACACCATATGATGATGCAAATTAAAATCGGGGAAGATGGACGTGTAAATATGAGAGTGAGAAAGTGTAAGGTGGCGAAGATAGAGACTTTTAAAAAGCACATTTTTGAAAGATAATGAAATGCGTTGTTTTGGAAGAACCACAAGTAAATGTTTTCATTTGCACTTAAAAAAAAGGCCGAGTCGGATTTTCATTTCTTACCTTTGTTTGTTTGTTTGGTTGTTCCTGCAACATCACAAAAGTTATGCAAGGCGCTAAAAGAAAAGCATGTCCTAATTCTATATCAAAACCTAGCAAATGATACATGTTATATGGATAGATTCCAACACAGAAAACAGCAATTCTTCCCTCTTTGTCCGAAACATCGCTCACAGAGTGTGAGGACTAAAGGATAAAATAACGAAAGTGAGAGTTACGAGGCTGCCAAAAGTAAAGCTAGGTAGGTATATTTTCTAATCTCCTAACTACAAGATGTAGGGGAGGATGTCACACCTATTCAAGGACTACTTTACTTGATATTTCATTATATAATTGTGAACTAAGCTCCAACCTCTGTCCCATTGCCGCAACGTTGCATATCTGAGCTTGTTTTACAAATATTTTAATGGAATGTGTTCTGATGAACTCGTTGCACTTGTGCCCCCTTGACGTACATATCACCAACAAACCCGCTTTGCAACAAAGTGTCAGCCCTCCCATGTTGATGTCCCTAAATGCCAGAAAGCTTTCTACTCTAATAGTTACTTCCCTCAAACAGCTACACTTTGGTGTTTCATTCCTGCTACCTGTTTCCCCTGACTGTATTTATATGAAGAAGTTTAAATGTAATGTAAAGCATCATCTTGTTAATATATGTTTAGCAACAAAATTTCATTCTTTAACTGTTTAGGTCCTCAAATGCCAGAAAGCTTTCTACTCTAATAGTTACTTGGCTAAGATCAAAGTGTAGTATCTGTTCTTCAGATGCGGCACTTCCATTTCTCGTTCTCTTTCAATGGAGGAGAAATCCTTCACGACTGAGACAATTTTCATTTTTGTACCTTTTCTCCACGTTAAAAAACGACCCTGGTGTCTAACTCTGTCCCGTGGGGAGGCATTGTAAATAGGTACTCTAATAGTTACTTCCCTCAAACAGCTACACTTTGTAATTCTCTTCGTCCTACCTGCTTCCCTGACTGTACTAATATGCTGAAGTTTAAATGTAATGTAAAACAACATCTTGTTAATATTTGCCAGGCATGGTTCCAAATAGTTGCCTCTTATGTACAAATGGCGATATGCTTTGTTGGGGGGGGGGTGAACGTGAGTACAAAAAAAATAAAAATAATGGTGAACGTTTAGTAAGGACAAATGAACTACGTTTCTTTTTTTTTTTTTTGAGTTTTAAGTATGACTCGGCTGAGGATTGAACCCAAATCTCCTGGTTCATTAGCGAATGCCGTAAAAAACGAAAATGGCAACCATTTACAAATAAGTTTCCGAAAAGTAAAACTCATAAAGACCGCAAACATCACCAAAAAGTTTTCTTCCAATGAATCAGGTTCAGCGGCGGCAAGAATCGATTGGTTTTGTCCAAAATCAGGACACGAAAAATTATATTTTTATGGTGCGGATTCTCCGAAGAATGAGCAGATTCAACGCAGCAGGGGGCTATTAATTGTGGTTATGCAAACATATTTGACGGGATTAGGGTTAGGGTTAGGGTTATATCACACAAAGAATCTATTGATATGTTTGGACGGCTCGCATGAAAAGCGGTAAGCAATAATGTAAAATCAGCCTTGCCGCCAACAAAGGGCGCGTATTCAAAGCGCCAATCGCTTGAATGAACCGACGATAAAAGACGAGCAGGGACGAAAAGCTCTTTTCACACTGCTTTATAAAATGAGGAGAGATTGATAGACGACGAAATAGAAATCGTTATAGACGCCCCCCCCCCTTCGCCCACCCCTCCCCCGTCGCCACATAGAAATTTCATGGCGGAAAGATAGAACACGTAACATAGGTGTCGAGGTGTAGACTTAACTTTTTAAAGCAAGAGAAGGTCAATTGTTTGTATCAGGTTTATGGCAGTATACAAGTCTAATGTGTGTGTAGCTGTCTATAAAAAGAAACTAAGCTTGGTGTACTTGGCTGTAGTATGACTTTGTAGCTGTCTATAAAATGACCTATGTGTACCTGTCTATAGTGAGACGTGCGTGTAGCTGTTTATAAAATGACCTAAGTGTACCTGTCTATAGTGAGACGTGCGTGTAGCTGTTTATAAAATGACCTAAGTGTACCTGTCTATAGTAAGACGTGTGTGCAGTTTATTTAAAAGAGGACCTAAGTGTACCTGTCTATAGTGAGACGTGTGTGTAGCTGTTAATAAGAGGCCCAAAGGGTACCTGTCAAATATAGTGAGACGTGTGTGTAACGGTTTATAAGAGGACCTAAGTGTACCTGTCTATATAGTGAGACGTGTGTGTAGCTGTTAATAAGAGGACCTAAGGGTACCTGTCTATAGTGAGACGTAGGTGTAGCTGTTAATAAGAGGACCTAAGCATACCTGTCTATAGTGAGACGTAGGTGTAGCTGTTTAAAAGAGGACCTAAGTGTACCTGTCTATAGTGAGACGTGTGTGTAGCTGTTTATAAGAGGACCTAAGTGTACCTGTCTATAGTGAGACGTGCGTGTAGCTGTTAATAAGAGGCCCAAAGGGTACCTGTCAAATATAGTGAGACGTGTGTGTAACGGTTTATAAGAGGACCTAAGTGTACCTGTCTATATAGTGAGACGTGTGTGTAGCTGTTAATAACAGGACCTAAGGGTATCTGTCTATAGTGAGACGTAGGTGTAGCTGTTAATAAGAGGACCTAAGCATACCTGTCTATAGTGAGACGTAGGTGTAGCTGTTTATAAGAGGACCTAAGTGTACCTGTCTATAGTGAGACGTGTGTGTAGCTATTAAAAAGAGGACCTAAGGGTACCTGTCTATAGTAAGACGTGTGTGTAGCTGTTTATAAGGGAACCTAAGTGTACCTGTCTATAGTCAGACGTGTGTGTAGCTGATTATAAGAGGACCTAAGGGTACCTGTCTACAATGAGACGTGTGTGTAGCTGTTTATAAGAGGACCTAAGTGTACCTGTCCATAGTGAGACATATGTGTAGCTGTTTATAAGAGGACCTTAGGGTACCTGTCTATAGTGAGACGTATGTGTAGCTGTTTATAAGAGGACCTTAGGGTACCTGTCTATAGTGAGACATATGTGTAGCTGCTTATAAGAGGACCTTAGGGTACTTGTCTATAGTGAGACGTATGTGTAGCTGTTTATAAGAGGACCTAAGTATACATGTCCATAGTGAGACGTATGTGTAGCTGTTTATAAGAGGACCTAAGTATACATGTCTATAGTGAAACGTGTGTGTAGCTGTTTATAAGAGGACCTAAGTATACCTGTCTATAGGGAGACGTGTGTGTAGCTGTTTATAAGAGGACCTAAGGGTACCTGTCTATAGTGAGACATGTGTGTAACTGATTCTAAGAGGACCTTAGTGTAACTGTCTATAGTGAGACGTGTGTGTAGCTGATTATAAGAGGACCTAAGTGTACCTGTCTATAGTGACACGTATGTGTAGCTGTTTATAAGGGGACCTAAGTGTACCTGTCTATAGTCAGACGTGTGTGTAGCTGATTATAAGAGGACCTAAGGGTACCTGTCTACAGTGAGACGTGTGTGTAGCTGTTTATAAGAGGACCTTAGTGCACCTGTCTATAGTGAGACATGTGTGTAGCTGTTTATAAGAGGACCTTAGGGTACCTGTCTATAGTGAGACGTATGTGTAGCTGTTTATAAGAGGACCTTAGGGTACCTGTCTATAGTGAGACATATGTGTAGCTGCTTATAAGAGGACCTTAGGGTACTTGTCTATAGTGAGACGTATGTGTAGCTGTTTATAAGAGGACCTAAGTATACATGTCCATAGTGAGACGTATGTGTAGCTGTTTATAAGAGGACCTAAGTATACCTGTCTATAGGGAGACGTGTGTGTAGCTGTTTATAAGAGGACCTAAGGGTTCCTGTCTATAGTGAGACATGTGTGTAGCTGTTTATAAGAGGACCTAGTGTACCTGTCTATAGTGAGACGTGTGTGTAGCTGTTTATAAGAGGACCTAAGTGTACCTGTCTATAGTAAGACATATGTGTAGCTGTTTATAAGAGGACCTAAGTGTACCTGTCTATAGTGAGACATGTGTGTAGCTGTTTATAAGAGGAACTAACTGTACCTGTCTATTGTGAGACGTGTGTGTAGCTGTTTATAAGAGGACCTAAGTGTACCTGTCTATAGTGAGACGTGTGTGTAGCTGTTTATAAGAGGACCTAAGTGTACCTATCTATAGTGAGACATGTGTATAGCTGATTATAAGAGGACCTTAGTGTACCTGTCTATAGTGAGACGTGTGTGTAGCTGTTTATAAGAGGACCTAAGTGTACCTGTCTATAGTAAGACATATCTGTAGCTGTTTATAAAAGGACCTAAGTGTACCTGTCTATAGTGAGACGTATGTATAGCTGTTTATAAGAGGACCTAAGTATACATGTCTATACTGAGACATATGTGTAGCTGTTTATAAGAGGACCTAAGTGTACCTGTCTATAGTAAGACATATGTGTAGCTGTTTATAAAAGGACCTAAGTGTACCTGTCTATAGTGAGACGTATGTGTAGCTGTTTATAAGAGGACCTAACTGTACCTGTCTATAGTGAGACGTGTGTGTAGTTGTTTATAAGAGGACCCAAGTGTACCTGTCTATAGTGAGACGTGTGTGTAGCTGTTTATAAGAGGACCTAAGTATACCTGTCTATAGTGAGACGTGTGTGTAGCTGTTTATAAGAGGACCTAAGGGTACCTGCCTATAGTGAGACATGTGTGTAGCTGATTATAAGAGGACCTTAGTGTACCTGTCTATAGTGAGACGTGTGTGTAGCTGTTTATAAGAGGACCTAAGTGTACCTGTCTATAGTAAGACATATCTGTAGCTGTTTATAAGAGGACCTAAGTTTAGCTGTCTATAGTGAGACGTATGTATAGCTGTTTATAAGAGGACCTAAGGCTACCTGTCTATAGTGAGCCATGTGTGTAACTGATTCTAAGAGGACCTTAGTGTAACTGTCTATAGTGAGACGTGTGTGTAGCTGATTATAAGAGGACCTAAGTGTACCTGTCTATAGTGAGACGTATGTGTAGCTGTTTATAAGAGGACCTAATGGTACCTATCTATAGTGAGACGTGTGTGTAGCTGTTTATAAGAGGACCTCAGGGTACCTATCTATAGTGAGACGTGTGTGTAGCTGTTAATAAGAAGACCTTAGGGTACCTGTCTATATAGTGAGACGTGTGTGTAGCTGTTTATAAGAGGACCTAAGGGCTGTCAATATAGTAAGACGTGTGTGTAGCTGTTTATAAGAGGACCTAAGGGTACCCGTCTATATAGTGAGACGTGTGCGTAGCAGTTACTAAGAGGACCTTAGGGTACCTGTCAGTATAGTGAGACGTGTGTGTAGCTGGTAATAAGAGGACCTTAGTGTACCTGTCTATAGTGAGACGTATGTATAGCTGTTTATAAGAGGACCTAAGTGTACCTGTCTATAGTAAGACATATCTGTAGCTGTTTATAAGAGGACCTTAGTGTACCTGTCTATAGTAAGACATATGTGCAGCTGTTTATAAGAGGACCTTAGTGTACCTGTCTATAGTAAGACATATGTGTAGCTGTTTATAAAAGGACCTAAGTGTACCTGTCTATAGTGAGACGTATGTGTAGCTGTTTATAAGAGGACCTAAGTGTACCTGTCTATAGTGAGACGTGTGTGTAGCTGTTTATAAAAGGACCTAAGTGTACCTGTCCATAGTGAGACGTAGGTGTAGCTGTTTATAAGAGGACCTAAGTGTACCTACCTATAGTGAGACATGTGTGTAGCTGATTATAAGAGGACCATAGTGTACCTGTCTATAGTGAGACGTGTGTGTAGCTGTTTATAAGAGGACCTAAGTGTACCTGTCTATAGTGAGACGTGTGTGTAGCTATTTATAAGAGGACCTAAGGGTACCTGTCTATAGTAAGACATATGTTTAGCTTTTTATAAGAGGACCTTAGGGTATCTGTCTATAGTGAGACGTGTGTGTAGCAGTTTATAAGAGGACCTAAGGGTACCTGTCAATATAGTGAGACGTGTGTGTAGCTGTTAATAAGAGGACCTAAGTGTACCTGTCAATATAGTGACACGTGTGTGTAGCTGTTTATAAGAGGACCTAAGGGTACCCGTCTATATAGTGAGACGTGTGTGTAGCAGTTACTAAGAGGACCTTAGGGTACCTGTCAATATAGTGAGACGTGTGTGTAGCTGTTAATAAGCGGACCTAAGGGTACCTGTCAATATAGTGGCACGTGTGTGTAGCTTTTTATAAGAGGACCCAAGGGTACCCGTCTATATAGTGAGACGTGTGTGTAGCTGTTTATAAGAGGACCTAATGGTACCTATCTATAGTGAGACATGTGTGTAGCTGTTTATATGAGGACCTCAGGGTACCTATCTATAGTGAGACGTGTGTGTAGCTGTTAATAAGAAGACCTTAGGGTACCTGTCTATATAGTGAGACGTGTGTTTAGCTGTTTATAAGAGGACCTAAGGGTTCCTGTCAATATAGTAAGACGTGTGTGTAGCTGTTTATAAGAGGACCTAAGGGAACCCGTCTATATAGTGAGACGTGTGCGTAGCAGTTACTAAGAGGACCTTAGGGTACCTGTCAGTATAGTGAGACGTGTGTGTAGCTGTTAATAAGAGGACCTTAGTGTACCTGTCTATAGTGAGACGTATGTATAGCTGTTTATAAGAGGACCTAAGTGTACCTGTCTATAGTAAGACATATCTGTAGCTGTTTATAAGAGGACCTAAGTGTACCTGTCTATAGTAAGACATATGTGTAGCTGTTTATAAAAGGACCTAAGTGTACCTGTCTATAGTGAGACGTATGTGTAGCTGTTTATAAGAGGACCTAAGTGTACCTGTCTATAGTGAGACGTCTGTGTAGCTGTTTATAAGAGGACCTAAGTGTACCTGTCTATAGTGAGACGTGTGTGCAGCTGTTTATAAGAGGACCTAAGTGTACCTGTCTATAGTGAGACGTGTGTGTAGCTGTTTATAAAAGGACCTAAGTGTACCTGTCCATAGTGAGACGTAGGTGTAGCTGTTTATAAGAGGACCTAAGTGTACCTGCCTGTAGTGAGACATGTGTGTAGCTGATTATAAGAGGACCTTAGTGTACCTGTCTATAGTGAGACGTGTGTGTAGCTGTTTATAAGAGGACCTAAGTGTACCTGTCTATAGTGAGACGTGTGTGTAGCTATTTATAAGAGGACCTAAGGGTACCTGTCTATAGTAAGACATATGTTTAGCTTTTTATAAGAGGACCTTAGGGTATCTGTCTATAGTGAGACGTGTGTGTAGCTGTTTATAAGAGGACCTAAGGGTACCTGTCAATATAGTAAGACGTATGCGTAGCTGTTTATAAGAGGACCTAAGTGTACCTGTCTATAGTGAGACGTGTGTGTAGCTGTTAATAAGAGGACCTAAGGGTACCTGTCAATATAGTGAGACGTGTGTGTAGCAGTTTATAAGAGGACCTAAGGGTACCTGTCAATATAGTGAGACGTTTGTGTAGCTGTTAATAAGAGGACCTAAGTGTACCTGTCAATATAGTGACACGTGTGTGTAGCTGTTTATAAGAGGACCTAAGGGTACCCGTCTATATAGTGAGACGTGTGTGTAGCAGTTACTAAGAGGACCTTAGGGTACCTGTCAATATAGTGAGACGTGTGTGTAGCTGTTAATAAGCGGACCTAAGGGTACCTGTCAATATAGTGGCACGTGTGTGTAGCTTTTTATAAGAGGACCTAAGGGTACCCGTCTATATAGTGAGACGTGTGTGTAGCTGTTTATAAGAGGACCTAATGGTACCTATCTATAGTGAGACATGTGTGTAGCTGTTTATATGAGGACCTCAGGGTACCTATCTATAGTGAGACGTGTGTGTAGCTGTTAATAAGAAGACCTTAGGGTACCTGTCTATATAGTGAGACGTGTGTGTAGCTGTTTATAAGAGGACCTAAGGGTTCCTGTCAATATAGTAAGACGTGTGTGTAGCTGTTTATAAGAGGACCTAAGTGTACCTGTCTATAGTGAGACGTGTGTGTAGCTGTTAATAAGAGGACCTAAGGGTACCTGTCAATATAGTGAGACGTGTGTGTAGCTGTTAATAAGAGGACCTAAGTGTACCTGTCAATATAGTGACACGTGTGTGTAGCTGTTTATAAGAGGACCTAAGGGTACCCGTCTATATAGTGAGACGTGTGTGTAGCAGTTACTAAGAGGACCTTAGGGTACCTGTCAGTATAGTGAGACGTGTGTGTAGCTGTTAATAAGAGGACCTTAGGGTACCTGTCAATATAGTGGCACGTGTGTGTAGCTGTTTATAAGAGGACCTAAGGGTACCTATCTATGGTGAGACGTGTGTGTAGATGTTTATAAGAGGACCTAAGGGTACCTATCAATAGTGAGACGTGTGTGTAGCTGTTTATAAGAGGACCCAAGTGTTCCTGTCTATAGTGAGACGTGTGTGTAGCTGTTTATAAGAGGACCTAAGTGTACCTGTCTATATAGTGAGACCTGTGTGTAGCTGTTTATAAGAGGACCTAAGGGTTCCTGTCTATAGTGAGACGTGTTTGTAGCTGTTTATTAGAGGACCTAAGAGTACCTGTCAATATAGTGAGACGTGTGTGTAGCTGTTTAATAGAGGACCTAAGGGTACCTGTCTATATAGTGAGACGTTTGTGTAGCTGTTTATAAGAGGACCTAAGGGTACCTATCTATAGTGATACCTGTGTGTAGCTGTTAATAAGAAGACCTAAGGGTACCTGTCTATAGTGAGACTTGTGTGTAGCTGTTTATAAGAGGACCTAAGTGTACCTGTCTATAAAAGGAAATTGAGCTTAATGTACTTGGCTGTAGTGTAGCTTTGTACGTATTTATAAAAAGAGCTAAATATTATTTGTCTATAGTAGGACATGTGTTTAGGTGTCTATAAAAGGACCCGATTGTACCCACTTATAGAAGGGCGTGTGTATAGCTATCCATAAAATTGATCGAAGAGTACTAAGCTTAATATACCTGGCTGTAGTATGACGTGTGTGTAGCTGTTTATAAGATGACCTATGTGTACCTGTCTAAAGTAGTAATTGTGTGGCTGTTTATAAGAGGACCTAAGTGTATCTGTCTATAGTGTGACGTGTGTGTAGCTGTCTATAAAAGGACCTTTGAGTCTGTAGTAGGACGTGTGTGTAGATGTCTTTAAAAGGACGTAAGTGTTGCTGTCTATAGTGGGACGTATGTGTAGCTTTGTATGAAAGGACCTTAGTGTACCTGTCTATAGTGGGACGCGTGTGTAGCTGTCCATAAAAGAGTCTAAGTGTACTTGTTCATAGAAGAACGTGTGTATAGCTGTTTATAAAAGGACATATATATATATATATATATATATATATATATATATATATATATATATATATATATCGTATCATTTAGTTGATCGTCTAGTGTGTATATTTTAACATTTATGCGGCAATTCTAACAGGAAACGATGGACCTATGGACCTAGACAAATGTTATACCGGCCTACCTTGAACAGAGGAATTTACACCGATTAGCACTATAAATAGCGCTAGTAATTCCAACACCGGTGAGAGAGATGAGACTGCACTTTAACTGATAGCTGAGTGCCCAGCAGATATACACCTGTCTATAGTGGGAGGTGTGTGTAGCTGTCTATAAAAGGACCTTAGTGTACCTGTCTATAGTAGGACGTATGTGTAACTGTCTATAAAAGAGTCTAAATGTACTTGCTTATAGCAGGACGTGTGTGTAGCTGTCCAGGAAGGATCTAATTGTACTTGTCTATTGTAAGACATGTATTTAGTGGTCTATAAAATGACCTATGTGTACCTCATTATTCTAAGATGTGTATGCAGCTGTCTATAACAGGACCTAAGTGTACCTGTTTTTAGTAAGACATGTATGTAGCTGTCCATAGTAAAGTTTCTCCAACTTCAGTAATTCCAACATCGGTGAGAGAGATGAGACTGCACTTTAACTGATAGCTGAGTGCCCAGCAGATATACACCTGTCTATAGTGGGAGGTGTGTGTAGCTGTCTATAAAAGGACCTTAGTGTACCTGTCTATAGTAGGACGTATGTGTAACTGTCTATAAAAGAGTCTAAATGTACTTGCTTATAGCAGGACGTGTGTGTAGCTGTCCAGGAAGGATCTAATTGTACTTGTCTATTGTAAGACATGTATTTAGTGGTCTATAAAATGACCTATGTGTACCTCATTATTCTAAGATGTGTATGTAGCTGTCTATAACAGGACCTAAGTGTACCTGTTTTTAGTAAGACATGTATGTAGCTGTCCATAGTAAAGTTTCTCCAACTTCAGTAATTCCAACACCGGTGAGAGAGATGAGACTGCACTTTAACTGATAGCTGAGTGCCCAGCAGATATGCACGCTTTCCTATCTTTGTACATTATTGTTAATGCACTTGTTCCTTAACCGAACCTCGACCTGGTTGTTCTTATTTTCACTGTTGTTCCACGACACAACAGTTATATTGGCTTTTATTATCCATGACTTTGATTGTTTGATTACCGGCTTTATTTTATTATTCGGCTCGGATAGTACTCGTCCCAGGGAAAGGAACAGTTTTAAATCACTTTTATGCTGTCTACATATTTCTTCTTTTACTCATAATTATAAATTTATAGTTTTCATTCGTCCCCCTCCCCACTACCGCATGCTACTATAGACAAGTGTACTTTATTCCTGCTATAGACAGCCACACCCACGTCCGACCATTTGCAGGTACACTTCCGGCCTGTTATAGAGAGATACACTTACGTACTTCTATAGACAATCACATAAACACAGTCTATTATGAAAAAAAAGTGCCCGGCTTTAAATATCTGCGCATAGAACAGAACGTGGGCGCGCGTATGGCAGCTGGATGCAAATGACCGAGTTCTGCCGTCACAGCATAGAAAGGACAAAAAGACCATGAAATAATCGTGCGTGCAGACCAGACCGGAGATCACGTTAGAGAATCACGTCAGAGAAGAGAGCAGTGTTCAAAAGATTCAAGATACCAGGAATCACGTCAGAGAACGGGGAGTGGTATTTGAAATGTATTAGAGCTGTGTTCGAAATACGTGACCCGCGAGGGGGATGACGTCAGAGAAAGACAGAGATAGACGTGTTATGCATGGTGGCCGAGGGTGACATGAAAAAACCTGTAAATAAATGTCTATATATATATATAGATATATATATATATTTTACATAGGTGTCAGCACTTATCAAGGCCGAGAGGCCACTCGAGGATAAGGGTTAAAGAGTGTAGAGTAGTCAAAAGGACAATATAGTAATCGATAGTAATGGAAGTTCGGTAAATTTGTTAACTCAAGTATAATGGCTCATCAGAAACTTGTTCACGTTGAACTTGAAGACAACCATATTATAGACAGCTGGAAAGCAGGAAAACGGAAGACAATTCCACAGGCGTGCTGTTCTCAGAAAAAAAGCTTTGATCATGGAATCTACGTTTAGGTTTAGGCACAAATAAAGACTGGGGGGGGGGAATTTTTGATAGTGTTTACAGCTAGACGAGTGTTTCTTGTGAAAGTTTGGCGAGGGGGGACCATAGATTGAAGCTCAGTCGAACACGTTCCATGAAAATAACGATAAAGCAGAGACAAACTCGCAACATCTCTTCTGTGAGACAGAGGTTGCAGCGAAGAGAAAATGACATTTCCCACCAGGCCACAAAGTCTATTTTGAACCCTATTAAGGCAGGACAAGTCTTTTCTATCAGCTCCTGCCCAGATGTGGCAACAGTATTCCATCCTTGGACGTACCTGGTTCTTATATAGATAGAGAATTGCATCAGCAGTGAGATATCTACTGGATCGATAGAAGGATCCCACCATTTTTCCAGTGGCCTTGACAACAGACTTGATGTACGTGTTCCATTTAAGATCAGGAGTAAAGGTCAAGTCCAGAAGCTTGTCAAAACATGGAGCCTCCCCAAGACGAGAGCCATTCATTTTAATTGATGCCAGATGCGGATCAGAACGTTGATGATGTAAATATAGAAGCTTAGTTTTAGATGCATTAAAAGTAACCAGCCACTCCTTTCCCCATTGTACAACATGGTCTGATCAGAGGAGAGAGAATCGGAGAGAACTTGGTCGTTTACTGTCTTAGATGTGCTACCATAAATGGTAGTGTCGTCAGCATAAATGTCTACAAATGATGTAAGGATGTGATTTGGAAATCATAAATGTAGATCAGGAAGAGAGTTGGGCCCAGGATGGACCCCTGAGGGACACCGGCATTAATACTGTGAGCTTCTGATTTTTGCCCCTCAACTACTACTCTTATGAACCTATTAGAGAGAAATGATTTAATAATTGAGAAGACATTTCCAGCTATGCATAGCTGGAGTTCTTTTGAAGTAAACCTTTATGCCATACCCTATCAAAGGCATTTGATATGTCAAGAGCAATTGCCCTAGAAAGGTTGCTTCTGTCGAGAGATTCGCTAATCCTATGAGATATAACTGTAAGCACATCTGCTGTAGATATAGCAGAACGGAAACCATATTGTGTGTCACTGAGAAGGTTATTTTTGTTGAGATGGTTGATTACTTTTCTATTTAACACAGATTCCAGCAACTTACTCATGACGCACAGGAAACTTATTGGCCTGTATTGAGAGGGGGATGAACGATCATCTGAATTCTTAAATACAGGTCATACTGATGAGATTTTCCAGGGCAATGGAATCATTTCTCCTTAAGACAACGTTTAAACAGTTTTGTAAGTATGGTTGAAGTTTTTGGTAAGGTTTAAGTTTTTTGAGTACTATAATTGGAATACCGTCAGGACCGGTTGCTTTACTGGAGTCAAGGTTTTTGATTATCTTGGCAACATCACGTATAGATATTTGTATATCACATAGCGTGTTTTCTGATACAGGAGGAAATATTGGAGTTGGCAGCCTTGGTTACAAAGGGTAGAATTAGCTGCAAAGTTCTTGGCAAAGAGTTTGGCTTTGTCTGATACTGACGAGATTAACTCAGGTCCATTGATGATAGTTGGGATAGAGCACACGCTTCTGTTCAGGATTCTGTTTGCTATTTGCCAAAACTGGTGGGAACCATGCTGCTGCTCAGCTATTTTGGACTTGACAGACTGAGCATATAACTCTCTTGCGTTCTTTATTACTTTCTTACAATGGTTGCTGGCAATCCTGAAAGCAGCTTTAGTTTCCATACATCTATTACGTTGGAAGCAGTGGAAAAAGTGATTTCTATGGGCAATAGCAGCTGCACATTCTGAAGAGAACCATGGCTGGCTGTTAGGTTTTTGCTGGAACTTTTTCGAGGGTATGAAACGGTCTATACCTACTGTGACGTCAGAGCAAAACGAACATTCAATCTCTCTACCTCTCTATCTATCTATCTGGCGTTAAGACTTACTTTCTATATATATATATCTCTCTCTCTTCTTAAAATCTAATGAGCCAGACAACCCCCTCTCTCTGTAAATGATGTGGCGTGGCAGACACTTGACTGAGGGAAGTGGGGCAGAGGTTGGGTATGAATATCGCCGTAACGAGCGGAAATACGTCGTCATGGCAACCAGACAGCGAACATTTGTGGCGGGAAAAGCGGACCACGAGGGGATTTGAAAATAAGAAATAAACAGTTGGCGAAAAGAAACGATACAGCCCGGTATACAAACATTATTTCCGAGAATCGAACCTCATCGAAGATTGAGATTTGAATCAATTGAATTGCAGATTATTAGTCAAATACAATCGTATTGTCGATTGAACTCAACATTTAATCTGGTTGAGATTTGAATTAATTAAATACAATCGTATTGTCGATTGAACTCATATATTATTCTTTGGAGCTAAGATTCGAGGAAGAGATAGACTTTCGCCATCTCAACTTGTTTCTTTGATATTGTGTTTGCGAACTTATGATCCGTGTTTACCCTAACGGACAAAACAGCTAAGTTTGGCCTATCTCATGCCAATATCTTTTCTTATCCACAACTTTTATACATATTGTACTGTATTTGCATGTCACATACATCCGGCAAACATCCCCAAAAATACGTCTATCTCACTCATTCTTTTTATCGGAGCTTTTTCTTCTTCTTTTTTGTATATAAAAGTCTTCCTTGAATTTTAAACTTTGAGTGTTTGTTTCGTCATTCATTGCTCTGTTGTTCCATTCCCCTTAATGATATGTTTCGCTGGTTGATCCGACATCCGACGATTAACTGAAGATAATTATGAGACATTGGATATAAAATAAAATAAATTTTTGTGTCTCGATCTGATTGCCAATCCATTAACCGGGTCGTGACGCTACAATAAACCATTCCGTCAGGTCTGATACTATAGAGGACACATCCTTTTTAAATATGGAACGCAGAGGTAGATCTGATATAAATGTATGGAAGCTATCCCAGTCAACCATAGTGTATCGATATACTGTACGATGGAGAGGTACGTCTGAGGACTTATTACATTTCATTTTTATCTTAATTGATACAACTGAGTGGTCGGAAGATCCAAGAGGAGACAGAACAGAAAATGAACTTAGTTCAGGGTAAGTTGTGAGAAAAAGGTCTAGTAGGCTCGCATACTGGCCGTCATTGTCGGGCACACGGGTGGGTTCCTGAACAATCTGAGTGAGTTCATAAGCAATGGAGAAATCATGACAGAACCTCCACTCATCATCGGTCTTGTTTGAGTGGGTCTAACATTGCACGTTGTGAACATTGAAGTCTTCACATACGTGGATGTTAGCTGAAGGATAAGCAGATAGGGTGTGGTCAATTTTCTCAGATATGTTTTTAAAGATAGTAACTCCGCTGTTATGGGTAAATATAAATGCAGCAGTGTGAGCTAGTGCAACCCGGAAGCACATATAGGGTAAGTTAGGATGTTCTATGGAGATGTCCTTACCACATGGAGATCCATCTTCAATTTAGGCACATATTCCATGCCCATGGAGATCTTGGGGGTCAGATTTGGAAATTAAGTTAGAGTATCCCTTAATTACGAACTCATTTAGGGAAATAGTCTGTCCAAGTCCAGTTTTTCTTAAAAATAAAAGGTCTGGTTTAGTCTCCTGTAATTGGGCTTCAACCTCTGGAAGGTTAGAACGTAGCTTGCACCACTTTAGCCATTATTTTCCCAGCAATGGTCAGCAAAGATATACCTCGGTAATTGCTGCAGTCTTTGTAATCAACGTTGTTTTTGTAGATTGGGATGATCATGACATTTTTTAATTCTTGTGGCAGGGTTTCATATTGCCAGCATTTTGCTATTAGTTGGTGAAGTTTCCTCATGAGTTGTTCTTTTTTTTTTTTTTTTTTTTTACACAGTGATCACCACTTATCAAGGCCCGGAAGCCACTCAGGGATAAGGGTTATTGCAAGTAAATTAAGTTAGTGAGGAGATTTGCTGAAGTGTTTACTTGTATACTCCAGCTAGTATGCCATCAATTCCTGGAGATTTGTTCATTTTAGTTTTATCAATTGCTTTTCTTACTTCCCCAAGAGTTGGTGTGTCATTCAGGTCCATCTGCTAGGGGAAGACTGTTATGTGGCTTAAGATCTCCTCATCCGTATTGGATTGTACATTCAGTAGGGTGCCGAAGTACTCTTGCCATCTTTGAATTATCTGTTTTGATTGGGTCAGTATGGTGTTTCCATCTTCTGATAAGAGGGTGTTAGTCATCTGGGCTCTAGGGCCATACACTTCCTTCAGTGATCTGAAGAAACATGCAGAATTGTTTTCCTCCGCTTGCCTCTGCATATCTTCAGCCTTTTTCAGCCACCAGGTGTTTTCCATTTCTCTTAGTTTTTTCTGAACTTCTGCCCTCCCTTTTTTCAGCTTCTGGTTTACTCTAGTAGGTTGCTTAGCTTTGATTTTAATGCTTGGTTTCTTTCATTTATTACATCTCTAATTTCTTAGTCATTCTCATCGAACCAGTCCGCATTCCGCTTTTTTATGTAACCAAATACCTCTGCCGCAGCAGAGAATACAGGCCTTCTTAGCAAGTTCCACATTTGTTCTGATGAATCAGAATTATCTGTGGTTTGTTCTAATGCTGAGTTGATTGCAAGTTGTAGTCTATCTTGCCATTTTCTATCTCCGAGCTTTGATATGTTTAGCCTTCTCTTGTGCTTCGTTGTCGCCCTGCTGTACGCAGGTTTTATGGAGAACTTGAAGGCAGTCTTGATTAGGTAGTGGTCTGTTTGGCAATCTGTTTCTCGCATAGCTCTTGTGTTCTTAGCATCTTTGAGGTCCTTCCTTCTTGTGATAACATAGTCCAGGAGGTGGCGTCTCTTTGATATGGGATGTTCCCAGGAGTAGTAATGGTTATCCGAATGTTGGAAGTAAGTGTTCATAATTGCCAGTTCAAACTCCGTGCACAAACAGAGCAGCAGTTCTCCATTTGAATTGGGATTTCCTTTTCCAAACTTTCCGAGAACAAGGCTCCATGTATTGTAGTCATGGCCTACTCTTCATAATTTTCCATCACTTTTTCATTTTGCAAACTGAAAACCCGAGGCATTCCTCTAATCGATCTGATTTGAAAATATAATATTGATGCTGTTTTTTTCTGGTTTTAATGATTTTCGTTTTGTTTAGTTATCCACGGCATTTAAAAAAAACGAAAAACACGTCGAAGAATTTAACTTTTTCAACTGAAAAACCGATGCGTTCCCTTTCATCGATTTGTTTTGAACATATAATATTAATGTTGTTTTCGTATTTTATTTTTAACTGTTGTACAAATACAAATCTTTTGTGAGGTCCACCATCCCAGGCCTTGCCATCCGAATTTTAATTGGAGCAAATTTATCTGAGGCGCCCTTACCGTGGAATACCGATAACCCTACTCACTTATTTTTGCTGGTCGAAGTGCTCCTCATTGGCGGTGAAAGAGAGGTGTGTTTGAACTTTGTATTAGTGCATATTGACGTTTAGCACCACGACTGTTGTTCTCAGTATATTCCGTTTTGTTCGCAATACAAATACTTGGCTTGCCCCATCTACATGTTCGTGTCCTCCTTATGGACCCTTCTGGGCAACAAGAGTATGCGGAAATTATTTTGGAAAGTAAATGCAGCATTGGTAGTGATAAGATGATGCTGATGATGACGATGATGATGATGATGATGATGATGACCATGATGACCATGATAATGGTAATGCAAAATGAGATTCTACTTTTTTGTTTTTCGGTGATTACGTGGCAGAAAGAAAAACCTGTAAAAAGTTTTTGACTCCTAATGGGGGTATGAGACGAATGGATTCGCCAATCATTTTTATAACCAACGGCTGTGCTAAACAACCAATCAAAGCGTCCAAAAATTATTATAAAAATTGTCGAATTTTGGATTCAATCAGTTCGCCGTTTACTACGTCACGGACCGCATTTAATTCTTGGCCGCCATCTTGGTTACTGATCTGAACTACGCCGCCATCTTTGTTTAACATAATATCTCAGAACTTGAGCGGCTAACTACGCCACGGACCGCATTTGATTCTTGGTCGCCATCTTGGTTACTGATCTGAACTGCGCCACCATCTTGGTTACTGATCTGAACTACGCCGCCATCTTTGTTCAACATAATATCTCAGAACTTGAGCGGTTAACTACGCCACGGACCGCATTTGATTCTTGGTCGCCATCTTGGTTACTGATCTGAACTACACCGCCATCTTTGTTTAACACAATGTCTCAGAACTCAACAGGTTAATTACGTCACAGACCACATTTGATTCTTGGTCGCCATCTTGGTTACTGATCTGAAATACGCCGCCATCTTTGTTCAACACAATATCTCAGAACTCAACAGGTTAACTACGTCACAGACCGCATTTGATTCTTGGTCGCCATCTTGGTTACTGATCTGAAATACGCCGCCATCTTTGTTCAACACAATATCTCAGAACTCAACAGGTTAACTATGTCACGGACCGCATTTGATTCTTGGTCGCCATCTTGGTTACTGATCTGAACTACGACGCCATCTTGGTTACTGATCTGAACTACGACGCCATCTTTGCTCAACACAATGTCTCAAAACTTAAGTCATTTTAGAATTTCGAGTAGGAAAGCAGCTTCGCACATAAATTTAACATAAAATTATAATCATTTTATGTTAAATTCTATCTTTTTAAGCTTTTTACCATATATATTGTATGTAGAAGCACTTCTCAGGTTAGAAAATAACTTCCATGCATTTGTAACTGTGACAAACCCTTCTACACGCATGCACACACACATACATAAATACTTTTTATTTATTTTCACCTAAGTATTTAGGTGTCGCTACATGTTCATGAGTATGTGTCAGTCAACTAGTTATAACTAACTGCAGAGATTATCAGGTGGTGTTGATGAGCTTCCTTAAGTAAAGTCTCCTAGTTTAATTAATCTACTTAAATTGTTAAAAATGATAAAATGCTTACTTAAAAATATTAATTTAAACTGTTAAAAATTATAAAATAGACACCGCAAAAATAAGAATTAAAACAAACAAAAATTATAACATTTTCAGAAAAAAAAAGTATTAAAATTTTTAAAAATATAAAATATTTATTTGAAAAAATAATTTAAATTATTAAAAATAATCAAATGGCAATTTAAAAATTCAAGAATGAAATTGTTAAAAAAAGATAAAATGTCCATTTAAAAATAATAATTTAGATTATTTAAAATTATTTAAAATTATCTAAAATTATAAAATGCCCATTTAAAAAATTATAGAATGTCCATGTATGAAATAAAACTTTAAATTGTTAAAAATTATAAAATATTCATTTAAAAATAAATAATTAAAATTTTTGAAAATTATAAAATGTCTATTAAAAATAATACTTTATATTAGAAAAAATTATAAAATATTCATTTAAAAAATAAATTAAAATTGTTGAAAATTATAAACTGTCTTTGTATGAAATAAAACTTTAAATTGTTAAAAATTATAAAATATTAATATAAAAAAATAATTTAAGCTGTTTAAAAATGATAAAAAATAAAGAAATAAAATGTTAATAAGAATTTTAATCGTGAAAAATTATTCATCGAAAAAATAAAGAATTTAAGTTATTGAAAATAAGAATTTAAATTGTTAAAAATTATAAAATATCAGAAAAAATAATTAAAATTGTTAATAAGTATAAAATATCCATTAAACATAATTTAGATTATTAAAAATTATAATATATGAGTTTGAAAATAATAAGATAAATTATTAAAAATTATGAAATGCCTTTTTAAAAAATAAAGATTAAAATTGTCAAAAATTATAAAATGATAATTTCAGTTAAATAATAATAATTTAGTCTATTAAAATTATAAAATGATAATTTCAGTTAAATAATAATAATTTAGTCTATTAAAAATTATAAAATGATAATTTCAGTTAAATAATAATAATTTAGTCTATTAAAAAGTGTAAAATGATAATTTCAGTTAAATAATAATACTTTAGTCTATTAAAAATTATAAAATGATAATTTCAGTTAAATAATAATAATTTAGTCTATTAAAAAGTGTAAAATGATAATTTCAGTTAAATAATAATAATTTAGTCTATTAAAAAGTATAAAATGATAATTTCAGTTAAATAATAATAATTTAGTCTATTAAAAAGTGTAAAATGATAATTTCAGTTAAATAATAATAATTTAGTCTATTAAAAATTATAAAATGATAATTTCAGTTAAATCATAATAATTTAGTCTATTAAAAATTATAAAATGATAATTTCAGTTAAATAATAATAATTTAGTCTATTAAAAATTATAAAATGATAATTTCAGTTAAATTATAATAATTTAGTCTATTAAAAAGTATAAAATGATAATTTCAGTTAAATAATAATAATTTAGTCTATTAAAAAGTATAAAATGATAATTTCAGTTAAATAATAATAATTTAATCTATTAAAAAGTATAAAATGATAATTTCAGTTAAATAATAATTATTAAGTCTATTAAAAATTATAAAATGATAATTTCAGTTAAATAATAATATTTTAGTCTATTAAAAATTATAAAATGATAATTTCAGTTAAATTATAATAATTTAGTCTATTAAAAATTATAAAATGATAATTTCAGTTAAATAATGATATTTTAGTCTATTAAAAATTATAAAATGATAATTTCAGTTAAATAATAATATTTTAGTCTATTAAAAATTATAAAATGATAATTTCAGTTAAATTATAATAATTTAGTCTATTAAAAATTATAAAATGATAATTTCAGTTAAATAATGATATTTTAGTCTATTAAAAATTATAAAATGATAATTTCAGTTAAATAATAATATTTTAGTCTATTAAAAATTATAAAATGATAATTTCAGTTAAATTATAATAATTTAGTCTATTAAAAATTATAAAATGATAATTTCAGTTAAATTATAATAATTTAGTCTATTAAAAATTATAAAATGATAATTTCAGTTAAATAATGATATTTTAGTCTATTAAAAATTATAAAATGATAATTTCAGTTAAATAATAATATTTTAGTCTATTAAAAATTATAAAATGACAATTTCAGTTAAATTATAATAATTTAGTCTATTAAAAAGTATAAAATGATAATTTCAGTTAAATAATAATAATTTAGTCTATTAAAAAGTATAAAATGATAATTTCAGTTAAATAATAATAATTTAATCTATTAAAAAGTATAAAATGATAATTTCAGTTAAATAATAATTATTAAGTCTATTAAAAATTATAAAATGATAATTTCAGTTAAATAATAATATTTTAGTCTATTAAAAATTATAAAATGATAATTTCAGTTAAATAATAATATTTTTGTCTATTAAAAATTATAAAATGATAATTTCAGTTAAATTATAATAATTTAGTCTATTAAAAATTATAAAATGCGTATAAAAAAGAATTAAAATTCTTACTTTTTAAAGATTTCCAACGAGAACATAAGAAATTAAATTTTTTTACGAAGGTGGTTTCTCATATGAATCTTATGATTTATCTTCTATAATAAATTCCCATCCAGTCTTTATGCATAATCGACATTAGCAAGACGTCCCAGGATACCTGGCATCCTGACTGGGGAATTTGCAAACAATTTCAAAGCGTGTATTAAATTCTCAGCAAACGGCCATTTTCATGTTTATCGTTAGATCCAGAAGCAATTTCAAAAAAGGCGCTTTATAACAAATTGCTTTCTTACTAGAGTAATGGCACCATAATTGGGGATTACGGTGGAATATTGCAGATATTATGGAGTCGCAATACCAATCAATCTATGAAGTGAGATAAAAATGTTACGGTATAACCGCATTCGTGTGTGTGTATGTGTGTGTGTGTGCGTGCGTTTTTATGCATATATGTAAATGTATATTTGTGTGTGTGTGTATGTGTGTGTTTGCATATATAGGATGAGAATAAGGAAAACAGTATTCCGATGAAATAGAGAAAGAAAAAAGGAAACCAAGTTATTAGGTTGGTGCAAAAATAATGTCGTTTTTTGACGTTCGACTTCAAAAGATCATAACTCCTTTCATAATAAACTTTATTAATCGAAATAAAAACCATTAAAATCGGCACATTTTTGCCAACGAGAAACAAGTTTATTTATTCCATTAGCATAGAAATCCGAAGTTCTGGAAGCGACGAATTCACTGAAGACCGATTCGGCATCACCTCTGCTTTTGAAGCATTTTTCGCGCAGGAAGGTGTCGAGTTGCTTGAACAAGTGATAATCAGTGGGCGAGAGGCCTTGTGATTATGGCGGATGAGGCAGAGTCTCGTAGCCGAATTTGTTCAGCTTCTGCAGGGTTAGTTAAGCAACATGCGGACGAGCGTTTTCATGGAGGAGTATTGGTCCCTTCTCATAGACCAATCTTGGGGACATACGTTGGAGCTTCTGAGGCATTTTGTTAATTTGTCGGCAGTACTTCTCTGCCGTAATCATTTCGCCCAGATTCAAGAAGCGGCGATGGATGAGACTGGGCGAATACGCTAGCAGCAGTTTGTTTTTTGCTCTCCATCATACTCAACCCAAGATAGGGAGCATTTTTAGTCATTCACAGACAGACAGTTTCGCTTTATCTCAGCTCTTTAGTGTGGCTAGACTAGCGACTACCTTATACCAGGATTGAAACTCGATCGCCTAGGCAACAGTCCGCACTGCTAACCGTTATGCTTTTTGGCTGCTGCTAATATGTATATGCAGCCCTTTTAAGGGGTGCCTGCGCGCGAAATTTCAAAATGGTCACCCATCTGGTACTAACCAGGCTCATCAACGTTGCTTAACTTCGGTGATTTGACGAGAACCGGTGTGTCATCACGATTATGCCATATATATATATATATATATATATATATATATATATATATATATATATATATATATATATATATATATAGAGAGAGAGAGAGAGAGAGAGAGAGAGAGAACATGCCAGATCTTTTCCTTAAATAGAATATTCTAAAAACTGAACTTTCATTGAAAATAAAAATAATGAAACCTGAACATATTCCCG
>NC_136519.1:84106275-84173775 GCF_053919585.1 Euprymna scolopes
AAATATTCCATTGAATTTCTCGGAAATCGGAAATTTTGCTGGTATCGGAATTGGTATTGGAATCAGAAAAAATTGTGCCTATTGTCCGATGCTTAAAACGATTCTTTTAATTCTTTTTTATTTGATTTTATTTAAAACAAACTTTCCACTGCTGGTATTAATGATGAAATAATAAATATTTGTTGATTTTAAAATACCAGTAATATTAAAATCAATATGTTCTTCACGTTTGAGAAAATATATACACACTTTAGGTGTATTTTTAGAGTGATCATGAAAAAAAAAGAACTGTATAGCTAAATATTTATCCTTCTCCCTCCACAAGGGTATTTTTACATTTAGGGCCATATCTGCACATTTACGATGTGTTTTTATCGTAATCGGGGGGGGGGATAATAACTCCATAGTTAAATGTTTATAGATTTATAAAGAATCAGAATCGGTACGGGTATCGGAATCAGGAATTTAGTACGTAATCGGTAATTGGATCGGAATCAGGAAAAATATTGGAATCGTCTGATCACTAAATAGTTGAGATAGCAGGCTCGGTCTCATGGCTAGGCCAACGAGAGCATGGGAAGACGGTATAAGGGTGGATTTGAGAAAAAGAAAAGTAAATGAAGACCTGGCCAGAGATAGCTGAGTTTGGAAGTCAATTTCTAAAAGTCATCCACCACATGCCAGCATGTATAACAGATGTTAAAACGATGATAATTGAATCGGAAAAGTCTGAGTCGCACGACAATGTTCACTCTACACATGTCTGAACGCTTCTTTCTTAGAACTGCCCGCCTACGGAACACTGTTCTGCTGGATTGCTTCTTGACCGACTACAATATCGTTGCCTCCAAGTCCACTGTAAACAAGTTTGGAAGAGTGTGACGGTGTTCACTCTACACAGGGCTGAACGCTTCTGCCCCACCCCCCTCTCCAGCAACCTGCTTTTATGGTGTCCGGACACATCTCAAAATCACGCCTGAGACGCGATTTTTCGAGAACTGTTCGAGACCGTGGACATTAAAAGACTACGGTCGCCATCTTGAATCTGTTCGTTTTTCCTTCTCAGCCCGCACAACAAACAGACAAGAGCACGTTTTTTGCGGTAAACCTGTTCTATTTTCCCTCACAATGATGATGGTAATGATGGTTTATTTTCATTTGAATCAATATTCAATTATTTAATTAAAAAAAATATATAATTGATTGAGTCGTAGTTAATTTCTAATTTTCCCTTAATTAAATACGCTGCCCGATCGTCACGCAATCAACTACGAGGAACAAAAACTTGACTTTCGTGGTTTTAAATATATTCCGGTCTCTCGTAGAAATTGGTACATTACCAATTCTAAATTATATTTGCGTACGGATTCAATTGTGTTTTAATACGTCACACTCCCCATGCATGATCACGATTCAGAAAGTACATAAGCTATATTGAACTTTTGTGCTTTCTCTCAGAGGAATTTACTGTTTCAACGTATTAAACATGACCATCCTATTTTTCTCAGGTTTATAACAGGTTCCGTTTTTTTTTGTACATTGAGATCAATGTACAATATATATATATATATATATATATATATATATATATATATATATATATATATATATATACTAGCAGGTCGTCGTAAAATATACATAAATGTTATATTTTAATTAATACAGAGACACTTAACTCCTCAACCCCTAACCCTACCTACTCCATTCCCTAACCCCAACATAAAAATAAATAAACGAATAAAAAAAAAAATAAATACAAAAACGATAGAAATAAATAAATAATTCAATAAATCCACACCCAACCAACCTTGTTCCCCGCACAGCTGAACTTCACCCCTGACTTTTATTTATTTTTTTTTTTACAAAAATCCTTCTTTGCTGAAAATTGTTTTCGTCTTTGATGAAGAATTTCGCTTTTGAATATAAGCGTTGTTGTCTGATGAGCTCTCCAGTTACTAGAAGATCGAAACACGTTCATGACTGTAACAACAAATTACTGTTTATGTTAAGAAAAATTGAAAGTGCTTATATATATATATATATATATATATATATATATATATATATATATATATATATATATATATGTCTAAAGAAGCTTTTAGTAAAAAAAAATGTAAAAATAAAAATATAGAATGCAGTTTAAACAAAAAACTAACTAAATTTAACCTATCGTAAACTTAGCACCTACATAATCCGACCTCTAAAATGTTTATAATTGCAAAAGGGAAAACAACTTTATAAGGATAAAAAAGAAAGCGTTAACTAAAATTGTTGAACAGAAATAGACTCATGACTTGCATAAACCGAGTTCTCAAAAGTCTACAATCATAAAAGAGAATTCAACTATATTAGAATGAAAAAAAGAAAATCTTAACTAAATTAAAAAAAACAAAAAACAAAAAAAACGGGGATCCTCAGCTGCTTGCCACGTAACTGTTTTGGAAATTTAAAAGCAGTTAATATATGAATGAAATATATATATATATATATATATATATATATATATATAAGTGAAAGTGTCTGTGTGTGTGTGTTTGTGTACATTTCCCTACGCAATAACTCTGTCAATTTTAAGCCCACAGATTCGAAATTTGATATACAGGGTACTGAGATGTGGAGAAATCGATGGGATTGGTTTTCGTACAAAAATTTGGCGAGTAGGGGGTCAAAGTTCAACGATTTGTCCTTTGAGAACTCTACAAAATTCCTCCTACAATTTTGGGTCTAAACACGTGAAATTTTAGATATAGATTCCTTGGACATGGAGATAACTTAATAATTTTATTTGAACCATAAACAATACATTTTAAGGGGTAATAATAGGGTCAAAGTTAAAAAAATTGACAGTTTTTTTTGTTTTGCTCAGCATACACCTCAAAACACCCGGGCAACGCCGGGCTGAAATGCTAGTATATATATATATGGTAAAACTGGTAATTAGGTCTAGCGAGGCTGTTAGATCGTAAACATGGTCCAACATCTGAAACATACGTAACCAAGAAATAATATATATATATATATATATATATATATATATATATATATATATATATATATATATATATATATAAAAGATGGTCACACACTTTTCGAAGACACTTATTTTTAAAGTAAAATTTAAATAGGAATTTGAAAACTTTGAAGTGTCGAATATAATGATAAAAAATTGCCGGACAGCACGTAAATTCTATTCTCTTCACCATAATACCAAAATGAAGAAAAAGAAAAAAAAAATCACGAACCGGACTTTCGACCCTGATGAGGCTATGTATTAGCGAAATATCGGACTTATTTTATCATTATATTCGACACTTCAAAGTTTTCAAATTCTCATTTAAATTTTACTATATATATATATATATATTCTTTAAAGATAACACGGTAAATGGAATAGGAACACAGGTATGTATATGTATGTATGTGTGTGTTTGTGTGTGTATGGCATTCAAGTTTGAAATATAGTTTTTATTAGTCTGTCACAATCAAGTTCGAAATATAATTCTCGTTAGTCTGTCACACACAAGTTCGAAATATAATTTCATATTTTGTCACAATCAAATATAAAATATACTTTTCATTAGTCTGTCACACGTAAGTCACACGTAAGTTCGAAATTATATCTTCGAAATATCTGTTACCGTTTCCATTCAAGAAACTCAGAAATAATTCCCGCTTGAAATCTGAGACGTCTTCAACCGAAGTCGATTCATTCGTCGTGGATTTAGTTTCCAGTTTTCGAAACTATGGCCGATGTAAAATTGTCCTCACACCTCGTTCTTTCTAAATAAAGATGTGGTATATATTTTGGTAAGCTCTCGTGTCATTTGTACTGACCAAAATTATGTACACCTGAAAGATTAGTAGAAAGAATGGGAGATAATATGTTTAGCCGTATCTTTTCAGAAATCTAATGCTAATGGAGATTTGGTACCGGTATGTCTGTAGCCAAAACTATACTATAACTTTTATTAATGAAATTTGGTATCTGTCTGTCTGTGGCACTATTTCCTTGTGCCACTGTTTCTAACACACTCTGCAGCATGGACGGGTGGTAATTTGGCCATGAGCGTAGAGATACAAAGAAATCCCTTCCCATAATTCACTTGCTATCTTTCTGTCTCTTTCCTGCACGACCACCATGGTGTGAGGACGCATAGCCTGTTTCTCCGTAAATGAGGTGGGCACTCCTCCCTCAACACTAGTTAGGGTAGGTTAGTCAGTTTCGAAAAGCCTATTATCCAGTTTTAATTGTAAACATTAATTGTAATATGTATTGTAATATATATTTTGTAAAATAAAATAGTTAGTTATACCTTATGTATATTACAATTGTGTCGCGTATCATTTTTCTTGTGTCTGCCATGAATGCCTTCATAAATGTCTGAAGTCGAAAGGCGGCCCTGAGGACAAAGAGATGAAGATTCCCACCAGAATGCCACCAGGGTGAAGAGATCATCTTGAGAAAGGAAAGGAGCCACACCCAGATCCAACATCTCAGGTATGATTTTCGTCTTACTACACAGACCCTAATGACTGGCCCATCTTCATATCTTCAGTAGACCGCTTTAAGACATTTACTATAACACGTCTGTCGGTCACACCTCAGTGACCGGCTGATAGTGGTATATGTCTGACGCCAAAACCTATACTATTATTTCTACTACTAATGGAGATTTGCTATCTGTCTGTCTGTCTGAAGACAAAATCATACCTCATACATAACAAAATATTGCATTTTTACGTCAAACAAGGCACACTGCCATTTTGATGTCAGAAGCTACTATCTGTGACATAATTCCAAGAACATCATGTAGGGAGTTTAGCAGCAAGACGACTGTTTACATTACGCTTGAATTTCTTAATGTCAGTACAGTTGGAGAAACAGGAACCTGGAAGGGAATCCCCAAGTTCAGCAGTTCTGGGGAAGTTACTATAAGCGCACTGGCTATGGGAATTCGTTTGCAAAATACTCGGTAACTGTGGTCAGAAATAGATCTAAAAGTGAGGTCTGCTGATATTGTGTATCTGAGCACACAACGTGCGTATTTAAATGCGTATGAAGTGCGAAATGAACTCAGCGTAAAGATAAAGAAAAAGACTATAAAAAAATGTGGACAAAAGACAGAGGTGCACGTTCGAGAGCACGTTCGAGAGCATGTTCAAAACAATGTTCGAGATTAAAGGCGTCAAAGAAGATGATTACTTATTCCCTCGAACATCGTTTTGAATTTGAAAGGAGGAGGTAATGCCTAAAAGAACAATCCAATCAGAACGTAACGGATATTACAGGGGGTGTATAATTTGTGGATGTGAACATTGTTGTTTAACTATTTTAAGTTTTTTTTTATTGGTGTTTCTTTTCTGGTGGCACATTCCTTATACACCTATTTTATTGATAAACTTTATTTGTTTATTACTTTTATTTCTAACTTCTTTATTAATTCATTTGTTTATCGTACTTACTTATTCATTTATTTGCTTATATATATATATATATATATATATATATATATATATATATATCAGTGTGCACAAATTAGCCAAGGGAATGTTGAAGTATAGTTTTTCAGAACAGAAAAGAAACGAGAATGAAGAAATAGTATAATATGGTAAAACATAATTAAAATAGGTTAGGGTTAGGGTTAGGGTAAGGGTTAGGGTTAATGTAAGGGTAAATCAGAAATGTCATATCTAAATGTTACTAAGCAAGTTTTCTTTTTTGTATTTTGTATAATTCTCGCCCTTTTCCTCTTCTGATGAGAAGCATTTAGCATCGAAGTGCCATAGTCTAAAAAAGGTTTTTCTAAATTTTTCCTTTACTTTTTCTTATTCTTCTAATGATATGATAAAGTCATATATAACTTCATTTAATATTATTTGTTTGCTCCTCTTAATAGTGTTCAGCTTTTCTTATCTTGGTAAGTTTCGCTTTGTTAAAATTTTTCTCTTTGATTATATATATATATGTATATTTCTGTGGAAATATAATTTATTTCCTTATAATATATACCAGTCCTTATTGAAGAAGCTCAACGTAATTGGATATTTTATCCATTCACGTGAAATCACCTTTTTCTTCACCATATTCCCTCTGCTTCACTGTTTGTTATCAAGTTAGATCTATGACTTGTAGTTTCATTAAATATTTTTGCAAGCAAAATCCGATTCCACATTTTGCTAAATCCTACTCTCTGATGAGAAGGAATGTATTTCTTCGAAACTCTGCGGATTAAGGACTATCCTTTTGAAAATGAAATACGTTTTTATCTCTTTTTCAAACTGTTTTTAACATGTTTTATTAACTACTTGTTCCTATATACACATATATATATATATATATATATATGCACACATATATATGTATATATATACACACACACACACATATATATATATACACACACATATATATGTATATATATACATATATATACACACACACACATATATATATATATATAGATATATGGCATAATTATGTTGACACACAGGTTCTCGTTATATTACCGAAGTTAAGCAACGTTGAGTCTGATCAGTACCAGAGGGGTGAACAATTTAGGAATACAAGGTGCTGTATGTAGGAGGACGTCGACACTTTCCCGCAAGAGTTGCAAAATCTTAACGTCGTTATCTCCCCTGACGGGGATATACATGCGACTCGGGACCGTTTGTTAATTTCATACTCCCATGGAACTTCCTCCTTACGAGGAAGTCGGTTAAACCCGCATAGGGTTAGTGCCATCAAAAAAAGAAAAAAAAAGGGAAATACGTGACTACATCTGACGAGAAGCATTAGGTTTCGAAATATCCAGGTATACAGAACATATATTTCCGCTATTGAATTGATTATTATTAAATCTCTAGGCACCAGTATGTACTTTTGTCATATTTTCTTTCTGTATACTTATATGCTTTAAATGGCTTTGTATATATATATATATATATATATATATACATATACATATATATATACATATATATATACATATATATATATACATATATATATATATATACATATATATATATATACATATATATATATACATATATATATATACATATATATATATACATATATATATATATACATATATATATATATATACATATATATATATATACATATATATATACATACATATATATATATATACATATATATATATATACATATATATATATACATATATATATATATATATATATATACATATATATATATACATATATATATATACATATATATATATATATTTGGTAAAACTGGTAATCAGTAAAAACTTGAAGAGAGTGCTCAATACTATTGCAGAGTAAATATTTTTTTAGTTTTAATTTTTATTTTATTTTATTTTTTTTATTTTTTATTTTTAAAAATGTTTTTTTTTTTTCAAACAGATATAACTATATATACAATTTAAAAATGGCTGCCAAAATAGAATCTTGGGATGATTTAAACATTGATTTGGGATTTAATGGCGTTGTTCACACATATTATGACTTCTTATTCTGACGTCGCATACAATACAACGCTTATTATTATTATTGCAAGAACTACTATCCTTGCACCTTTGCTTATGCCAAAATAACCAAATGTCCATCCAATTAACAGAATTATTCCAATGATATTATCAGCCACTACTGGATGTATATTTGCCAAGATTATCGCGCCCAAAACCCAGAATTTTATTGTTTCGGTGAAGAACTCTTCATAAAATTTGAGTTCATGTTTCTATTTTTTTTTTAAATGCCTCTTAAGTGAAACTACAGAACAACAAGATGACGGTTTGTGCTTTAAAATGTACGATTATGTGATAAATTATTTTTTATAAGGTGGGCACAACTAATCAAGGCCCGGATGCCACACGAGGATAATTGTTAGACGAAACAACACCGTAATTATCAATAATAGTATATATATATATATATATATATATATATATATATATATATATATATAATTTAAAGGGGATTAGAACAGCAGTCTAAAGCGTCTATCTCAATAAAAACATCGTTTCCGAAACGATCATACAATTTATTGATTTTGTTTTGTTCCTCCTTATGAAACCGATTTTTAATTTTTAATTTTAATTATAAATTATCAATCATCATACTATATATATATATATATATATATATATATATATATATATATATATATAATTTAAAGGGGATTAGAACAGCAGTCTAAAGCGTCTATCTCAATAAAAACATCGTTTCCGAAACGATCATACAATTTATTGATTTTGTTTTGTTCCTTCTTATGAAACCGATTTTTAATTTTTAATTTTAATTATAAATTATCAATCATCATACTATATATATATATATATATATATATATATATATACTCCTATAAACTTGTTTTTTGCGTATTGATATTTATATTAAAAACTCTTTTTTCTATTTAATTAAAAAGAAAATACAACTTTCTTATATATGGGTCGTGGAATTGCATTCATCTGCAAAATATCTAGCTAATTTGCATATTCATTTTAATTAATTCCCTACACGTTTTTTTGGCGGGGGGGGGGTTCTATTGGAATATTCATCTTTAGTTAACTATTACGTGTAATTGTATTGATGCAGATATTCTACATGATTTATACTTGCGCAAAATCCATTGATTCAATATTTGATGCACTATCTCCGCACCCCCAAGGATTCTGGATTTCTTTTACCAACGGATCTTTATATCACCGACGAGGACGACCATTTCGTATGCCCTTCAGAATAACGGTATGATACAACCAAATATTCTTGATAGATCGGATTACTGTTTTTCCCCCTGGATCATTACTCCTCCGACCTGGCAGTAATAACCCGGAAAATATTGGACTCATTCTGATAATGGACTGCCCAGATTGCATGAGATTCTTTTTTCTATGAATCTTATTCACCATACAAATAACATTTTCAAGATATGTGTTGCAAAGCAAAATACTTGTTTATTCATAGCTGAAACATTTTGCTAATTGCGTTTAATTTCCTCTGATGATGTGAGCCATTATTGAAAATCCATGGATTAAGGAAATAAACATAATTTCTCTCTCTATATTCCTTGTTTCAAACAATAAATTCATGACTTAAATATACGTGTATATATTTTGATTTACAGAATTTAACTTTAATCATTAAACTTATATATTGCTCTATTGTTTAAATATTGAGCTTTACCTTTTTGGCTAGGATCATCCTAAAAGTATTACCTCAATATAATATCTGACAGGATAATTCACTTGATCTCTAATCTGTGACATATATATATATATATATATATATATATATATTATATATATTATATATATATATTATATATATTATATATATTATATATATTATATATATATTGCGGCGTGTTGTCAGATGAGTTCCACTCCCCTAGTCACTGAGCGTCTATGTGCCTGCAAGTGGCTTTTCAGTCCTACCAGCGATTTGCATACCCTCAAGTAGACATGACATCGATGATAATAACGGAATCTTTATTTTTTTTTATTTTACTTTTGTTAGTTTGAAGAGATCAAGGGGCTCCTTCCTGGGGCTAACACCTGATTCTATTATAATTTAAATTTATATCCGAGGGCTCTTTTAAGAATAGACACTGTTCCCTTTATTGCTGCTATCTGTATTTCCTTACAGCTTGGTTTTCCAGGGATTGCTTCTTAGTATTTTTGAAGATTCTTTTTTATTAGGCCAGTTGCTCCTGTCACAACTGGTATGATGTTTATTTCTTTCAGAGACCATGTTGTTTTTAGATCATTTTTTAGGTCCTGATATTTTGTTTTCTTTTCCCGTTCTGCTCTATTAAGGCCAAAGTCGTTTGGAACTGTGACGTCGATAATGAGTGCAGTCCTTTCGGGCTTGTTCCATATTACTATATCTGGCTTGATGGCCTTGTCTTTTATGTATCGGCCTGCCTGTATGTCTTTGTCGTAGAACACTGTCACTTTATATTTTCATGTGATTAATGAAATACCCCCGATAAGCAGCAAAGTCCCACACCTACACAGCAAAGATCCCCAACTGTACTGACATGCAGAAGTTCAAGAAAGCCTTCTACTCTAATAGTTTATTTCCCAGAACTGCTAGATTTTGGACTTCCCTTCCAGGTTCCTTCTTCCCCAACTGTACTGACACGCAGAAGTTCAAGTGTAATGTGAAAAGACATCTTGCTGTTCAACTCCCTTCATAGTATCCCTGCAATTTATGTCCTCCACAGTAGTCCCTTACATCAAAACGGAACTACCTTGTTTTGGGTGAAAATGTAATAAAAAATGCAAGGACAATGATTTTTTGTCATTTTGTTTTGTTTTGTTTTTTTTTTTGTTTGGTGACAAGAGCTGTTGTGAAAAAGAGACGAGGAGTAAAAAATGTACGCACACATTCGTGAAATAAACAAGAATTAGAATTGAAGTAACAAGAGCAAGTGGGAAAAAGCAACCTAGATTCTGACCTCTGACGCAAAACAAAAACATCAATGCTAAACAAAGGGACAACAAATTTATGCAATCGTAATAAAAGCGAATGGTTTTCTGGAAACAGGACAGATGGAGGTCAAAGACGCATGCTCCGAATCGGTCTGTCACCGCACTCCCTCATCTCTAGTGCAATTGTTTCTAGACGAGAAAATTTGTCATTTATCGAAAACACAGCTATATACTTACATACACACAGAGCTGACATTTATACATACATTGCAACAAGATACACGTTCTTTAGACAACACGAGGAGCGACTCTTGGATAAAAAAAAATGCAGAGATCTTGATGTGGAAGTCCGAAAGAAAGTTTGACGACCCAGGAAAATCTATTTGCAAGTCATAAACAAAAATAATGGAATTTGAACGGAATGAATCCTCAGCTTAAAGACTAGGATTTTAGATTGCTATAAAACGCTCGACCGATAATCAAAAAATCAAGGGAGATAAGTAGGTTTATGCAAACATGGCAAAAAATAAAATAAAATATAAATAAAAAACAAAATAAATAAAAGTTTTGGTTCGTAAAAGAGGCTTATCATAATAATTTCTTAGTTTCCGTTTAAATTTTGTGTTATCACTTTTAAAATAGACCAAAGAAAGGGATTTTGACACTAAATTGTTTTATGCGAAAGAAAAAAAAGTTACATTTTAATTCCATTTCAGATATAAATTGCCGACACGTATTTACTACACGACACAATAGGTTATATCCTTCTTTCCGGTTATAAAGCAGTTGTGTTGCAGTTGAGTTCTCTGGAAGAACTACAGTCGATTGGCTTGCTTGTTTGTCAAGCGTGTCTTCCAACTCGCCACGCGTTTTTTTCTTTTTCTTTTGTCTCCTCCCTTTGCCTTCGATCTTGATGCCAATATATGAAGTTCATTTTGTGACGTCACTCTCAAGGCTTAAAGGTTTCTTACTTGGCCTTCGGGCAAAGATCAAAGTGTAGTATCTCTCTGATGCTTCACTTAAGTAATTAGGCCTTGGTCTATGAAGGAAAACCCTTCATACTGAGACAATTACTATTTATTTGGACACTGCCAGAGTGCCCCCTTTTAGGGAGAACTGTTTTCCCCCACATTAAAAAACAACTTTGTGTCTAATTTGCTTTTGTGGGGAAGCAAATAAATACCATCTGTTCTGACGATACACATCAATTTTTTGTTCTCGGTTAGTGGAGGAGAAATCCTTCACGAGTGAGACAATTTTTAAATTTTGATTCTTCTCCACATTAAAAAAAAACGACCTTAGTGCCTAACTCTGCTCTCGTGGGGAAGCAAGTAAATAAGAACATTAACTCAGCACGTGAGTCGTCAATATGTGTAGTAGTTAAATGGTGGAGCGCGCGACTACCTTAGAGTGAATCAATCTTCAAGCTTAACGACAAACAAAACGTCCGACCACTGATCAAGGGAGATAAGTAGGTATATACAAAAATAGATTTCTACCGTCGACATTTTCCTCTACTCGGAGCCATTACAGTCCACAACCGTCTTTCTCCTTCTGACTACAGACTGCATCTGCTCTTTCTGACCCCTTTACTTTTGACTAACTGATACGTGTCTTTCAAGCTCTCTCGTTACATCATTAACTCAACGTTACCAGACACAAATCGAATGATCTACTTTCGTCACGTATTTTGTTTATGTTGTAACATTCTTTTCTATTAAAACATTTTAACATAGTAAAATTTTTATCTGTAAATATTTATTTCGTTCTGGTAACATTTTTTCTGACATTCTATTTTTACAAATATTAACAACGTCGACTAGAACATTAGCTTGCAAATCTCTATCAGATACATACGCCGTTACGGATCGCACTATATAAACTCGCGAATTCAACAAATAAGAATAGAAATTCTAATCTGATTCAGAAATAAAATTATGAAAGCGATCAAATCCATTTTTGCAGTTGATTAATTTGATTTGACTTTAAAAATTTTGAGATCCAAGTGGAAAAAAAAAAAAATAAAATTTTTGACGCAACTTATTGCGTGGATCGTGCAGAGATTACGGTTTTTTGTTTTTAATTTTTTTTACTTACCTAAAGATGTTTCCGTGCCATTGCGTAAGCAGGAACCCAAAAAGAAGAAAAGAAACAGAAAAAATATTATTATATATTAAAATACATTACATTTTTTTTTACTTACCTGAAGCTATTCTTGTACTACTGGGTAAGCAAGAACCAAAAAGAAGGGGAGGAAAAGAAAAAAGAAAAGAAAGTCCATATTATTATACATTAAAGTACATTATTGATCGACCTGTACAATCTAACCCTCTTATATTTCTTTCAGTGGATTATCGATTGGACACTAATCTACTAGATTATCAAAAGAAAAAAAACTGCAAAAATTCATAAGACGTAAAGGTGTTTCTTAGTTTCTTATAGAACGCTCTTGCGAATCGATTGCCCATATTGTAACCAGTGGACGAGAATAGATATCTCACAGCTAATGCGATTCTCTACTTTTATAAGAGTCATGTACGTCCGAGGATGGAGTACTGTTTCCACATCTGGGCAGGAGCTGCTAAAAAGACTTTATCCTGCCTTGACAGTGTTCAAAGATTCGTAGGGGATGCTCTTTTCTCTTCCTTGCAACATCTTTCCCACAGAAGAGACATTGTGAGCCTGTGTCTGCTTTATCGTTATTTTCATGGCAAGTGCTCGTCTGAGTTCCAATCTATGGTCCCCTCTCGCCAAACATTTAGGAGAAACACTCGTCTAGCTGAAAACATTGTCAATATTTCCCCCCACTCTTTATATGTGCCTAAACCTAAATGTAGATTTCATGAAAGAAAACTTCTTTCTTAGAACTGCACGCCCGTGGAACTGTCTTCCGTTTGCCTGCTTTCCAGCTGACTACAATATGGTCCTCTTCAAGTCCAACGTAAACAAGTTCTTGATGACCCGTCCTCTTAAGTAATCCAATTTACCGAACTTACACAACTAACGATTACTACGAGATGGCCCCATTGACTACTGTACAATCTTTAACCCTTATTCCCGAGTGGCTTACGGGCATTGATAAGTGGTGACTTTTATATATAAAAAAAAGAACATGAAACCAGGAGAAATAGAAGTTTGGGGTGCTTTTTATTTTTAATTTAATGAATATATATATTTATTGTATTTAAAACTTGTAAGAAATGTACGAAAGTTTGAAAGCTCTGCATATCCTGGTTTTATGTTCTCGTCAATTGGTTCTACTATGGGGGGATCGATTTACTAGAATGTTGTATTAGAAACTGAGCACCCCTAAAAATCTTCAAACATTGAATGTTTTGCCTTTTTCTGATAACCAGGAAGATAAGATTCCAATAGAAATACGCTGTTAAAATTAAAAAAAAAAATAAATGAAAAGAAAAAAAATATATACGAGTCGTGTTTATCGTGCAGATCAGCCATATTATCTATAATTTAAATCTCACCTATCTGTTTAAATGTATGTATATATATATATGTCAGGTTATGGCATATGCTACTGCCTCATATATACCCAATACTACCTGCCTCATGGTCGGATCACCGGCGACTAAACTGGTTCCCCCACCAGACTTGTTTGGTGAGGAGGGCAGCTAGTCTCCCTGAAGAATTAAAAACAAAACCTTCCTAAGGGCGAATGAACCTTTTTTCGGGCCAACTAGCACCGTGTATATATATATATATATATATATATATATATATATATATATATATGTGTGTGTGTGTGTGTGTGTGTGTGTGTTGGGGTAGAGAGGGCTTCCGTAAGCCGGTGGTGAAGGCAACCTTTCAAGGAGAAGCAAATCTCTGATTTAAAAACCATAAAGCGGGAGACCAGTACCCGCATTACGCTGGTCTGCAGTTTAACTTAAGTTTATTGCTCTTGCTTGTTGCTGGATCTCAACATTTTGAACTGAGAGAGAGAGAGACTTAGCTGTCGTACAAAGCTAAAACTCTGTAACATCATCTTTGTATGGATACTCCCTCAGGCATTTGGGCTCATGGACTTTAAGTGTCTGAGAGAGTGGCACTCGTCTGACAAGACGTTGCAATCATCATGCAATCATCATATATGTATGTTTGTATGTATGCATATCTAAAACTTTCAACGGAGGCGACGGATTTTCACGAGATCGGTATCGTTTTAGAGCTCAACCCTTCGGACGAAAAATATCGAAAAATTGGCTAAAAACAATTTCTTCATCCTCAACTGGGCACTTTTCTACAAGGAGTGGCCACTTTTTCGCTGATATTTGCGAAAGTAATACCTACTTTTCGATTGATTAGCCTTAATTTAAACCTTCGCGGCGATGGATGCAACAGCAAAGACGTCACGTTTTTTTAACATTCTTTTCCTTCTTTGCGATACGGGTTCAGGCCTGCCTACCTGCCTACTACCATTTTTTTCTGCTCGACACACACCTCCAAAAACCCGGGCAACACCGGGCAACGCCGGACACCCAAGCTAGTCTAATGCATCCGGTTATCTTGTCGGATTTTAAAAGTCAGACCTGAATAGCAATTCATCTCGCATATCGCTACTTGATTCGGATTGACATACTTTCCGTTTTTTTTTTTCTTTCCTTCAACTATGCTATTATATACGGCATAGTTACGTTGACACACCGGTTCCTGCTAGATCCTCGAAGTTAAGCAACAATGAGCCTGGCTAATACCAGATGGGTGACAATTTGGGAATACTAGGCACTGTATAGGTGGCGGGATAGCACTACTGTCAATCATCCCTTCACTAATCTGTGACAAATCGAAACTTGTTACCTCATGTATCTACATACGCAAAGATCCTTGGCCCATATTTGATCTTGTTGGCCGGAAAGCTGCAAGGAAAATTCTACCACGAACACCAGACCTCGGATTTCTTTTCGGCAACTTCTATTCCAGAATTTTTTCCCATTTTAGAAAGGTTGAATGCTGATGTCTACATCTTAATTATCGATATTGCCCCTAATGGGTGCCATCTCGTCGGTTGACCGTCTCTCTCAGCCACCCGTTACAGACTCAATACTAACTAACTTTAAAAGTAGATTCTATGAACAAAGCTTCTTTCTTAGAACTGCACGCCTCTGACACTCTCTACCGCTTGCCTGTTTCCATCCTGACTTCACCATGGATGTCTTCAAGTCCAACATAAACAAATTCCTGATGAACCGCCCCCTTAAGTAATGACACTTTACCAAATCTCCAATACTAATGAATACTGCAACACTATCCCATTGATTACTGTACACGCAATAACCCTTATCCCCGAGTGGCTTCTGGGAATTGATAAGTGGTGACCTCCATGTAAAAAAAACAAACCTATCTAACGTGTCTCTAAACTCAGTACATCATGTATCTTCGTAACTAAAGACCCTTGCCTGGTCTTTTGTCACGTATCTTTTTTTTAATTATTAAAACATAATATTCCAAGTCTGTTTTATTAAACATCCTTCTAAACATTTTATTGTTTTATATATTTCTGGCCTTATTATTTCTGGTCCTGGATATGACCTTAAATTATATCCAGTGGTGAGGCCCCAGTGTGGAGCCACCCTTCTATTACCATTGCTCGCAGGTCCACTCCGACCCGGAGTGGTAGTACCTGTTAGGGTCCCAATTAAATAGAAACCGACTTGAAAACAACAAATATATTCTATTAAAAAATTGTTCTTCAAAATCTTTGGATTTGGCATTAAATAACCCGAAAAGGGTTGATATGCCGTAAAACAAAAACAACTATCCTTATTATTTCTACATTAAATTCCAGTCCGATTTCAAAACATTATTTCTATATCAGAACACTTGTTATTTCAGTAACATTGCCACTAGTTAAAATGTCGGTCACTCACCTCTCTACCCGGGACATCCAACGTTGGCCCGGGCCATAATATAACAGTAGTTTTAAAACAATAAAATATCATTTGATCATTAATATCATTAGCAATGGAAAACACCGTTTTTTACATCGAAAAATAATCAGAAATTTGCTGATCCCAATACCGATCCCGATACCGATACACGAAACATTTCTAATTTTGACGATTCCCAATTCCGATTAATCGTCTGAAAATACGTAGGAAATATTCCAGTGGCGTTTATATTTCCGATAACAAACATAATTCTCGGTTCTTCGATTATATGTACTTGTGGTGCCATCTGCCCAACAAAGACATTAAATAAAGAGTAGTATCAGAACAGGTACTACACGTTGAATTATTTATTTGTAAAAACATATAGCAGAAAAGGTCACCAAAAGTGTGGCCATGCGCTATCGTACACTACCTTACTCTTAACTAGAATCATTTCGCTCACCACAATACCACATTTACTCCTACTCAGTACCTAATAATTATCTTAATCTATTAACAACTAGCATGAAAGCCGGTCGTAAAATACGTTTAATGTATTATATTTCAACGCAGATTTCGTATTTATTATTATAAAGCCAATACACCATTGACTATTATATTGTGTACTGTATACAGTAGTAAAATGTGACTTGGGTACCATCAGCTAGAATGGAAACCAAATCATAGAGTTCTCCAGCCTTATTCGTTGCAGTCTGGCCCAAATACGTATACGCAAACTTTAAAAATAACGTAATTAAAGGTATAAATGTATATCTGCGCATGCATAGAAATAACACGTTCATTACAACTTGCACCAGCCAAGTTCCAAATATTTCCAATTTTAACTATTTAGCAGCTGGTTTTTTTTTTTTTTTTTTTTTTTTTTTTTTTTTTTTTTTTACACAGTGATCACCACTTATCAAGGCCCGGAAGCCACTCAGGGATAAGGGTTATTGCAAGTACATCACGTTAGTGAGGAGATTTTATGAAGTGTTTAATTAGGGGGGTGGTTCATTAGGAATTTGTTAACATTAGACTTGAAGACATCCAAGTTGTAGTCCGGAGGGAAGCAGGCAGACGGAACAGAGTTCCACAGGCGTGCAGTTCTAAGAAAGAAGCTTTGCTCATGAAATCCGCATTTTGATTTAGGCACAGATATAGAGTGGGGGAAATTTTTCACAGTGGATTCAGCTAGACGGGTGTTTTTCGTGAAAGTTTGGCGAGGGGGGGGGACCAGGGATTGGAGTTCAGACGAGCATCTGCCATGAAAATAACGATAAAACAAGGATAGGCTCGCAACGTCTCTTCTGTGGGAGAGAGGTTGCAGGGTAGAGAAAAGGGCATCCCCCACTAAGCCACGAAGTCTATTTTGTACTCTGTCAAGGCATGATAGGCTGTTTTTGGCAGCTCCTGCCCAGATATGGCAACAGTATTCCATCCTTGGCCGTACTTGGCTTTTATATAGATAGAGAATTGCATCAGTAGTGAGATATCTTACCGGCTACAAAAAAAATCGAATTTGTTCCACAGACCCAAATTAGTGTAAAGATTAATAATTGTAAATTATGAATCAGTTTCAAAAGGATGAACAAACAAAATCAATCATACTGGTTTGATTTTGTTTTTTTTTGTTCAACCTTTTGAAACTGATTCATAAGTTACAATTATTAATATTTACACTCAATATTAAAATAGCTCTAGAATATATATACCTATTGAGCTTATTATATATGTACAGTACAATGAGCACTGTTCCTTTAAATTATTAATACATTAAAATAAAATTTGCTCTTTAGACCTCAGGTCTAACCCCGCCAATAATATGTGTGTGTATATATATATATATATATATATATATATATATATATATATATATATGTATATAAAATTTCAAGTTTGTAGACCAAAAAATGACAGAGGAGTTTAGTAGAGACCGTTTCATGCACACAGCAACAACAACAATAATAACGTTCACAGGAAACATGAGTTGGAACAATTATATTGAAAACATTGCCAGGGCCGCTGCGAAAAAGGTAGGCTCTCTCTACCGTGCTAGAAAACTACTGACACCTGAAAGTATCCTGTACCTCTATAAGTCCACCATTCGCCCATGTATGGAGTGTTGCTGTCACATTTGGGCTGGTGCATCTGCTGCTAGTCTCTTGCTCCTAGACAAGGTTCAAAAGAGAGTCGCCAATTTTATAGGTCCTGAAATGGCATCTAAGCTTCAGCCCCTGTCGCATCGACGAAACGTTGGATCCCTCTGCCTGTTCTACAAGTATTTTAATGGTTAATGCTCTGACGAACTGCAGACACTTGTGCTGCCACGACGTAGACACCCTCAACAAACTTGACAGGCAGCTAAATCCCACACCCATACAGTAGAGATCCCTAGATGTAAAATATCTTTCTACTCCAGTGGTTTCTTCTCCAGAACCGCTAGAATCTGGAATTCCATTCCAGGTCCATGCTTCCCTAACTGTACTGACATGCAGAAGTTCAAGTGTAACGTGAACCGACATCTTGCTGCCCAAATCCCAACATAGTGCTCCACTAGTTGCTGCCCCTGATAGTAGCCCCCTACACCAAAGTGGCAATGTGCCTTGTTTGGGGTGAAAATGTAATAAAAAAAAAATCGCTCCTGACGACAATCGGATGCACCGATTGAAAGCGCTTGAGACGAATATGGCCGAAACAACAACTACTGGGCGCCATAATATACAACATGCCAGCCAAAATAAAAAAAAGACAGCTCGGCGAATCGAAAAGTTATCCAAAAAAATCGAAAAAAGAACTCTGTCGTATTCAGTCAGACGTACTTGAATAATGACTTGCTGCCAATATATATATATATATATATATATATATATATATATATATATATATATATATATATATATATATGCAATTTTTTTATACAAACATTGATGGCTACATATGTGCATACATGTTTCTGTAATCACCCGCGTATGGGGATTCAGGCCAAGGATTATTCTTGGCCTGAAGACGTAATCCCCCAACGCGGGTGATTACAGAAACGTGTATGCACATGTGTAGCCATCAATGTTTGTATAAATAAATTTCATATACCTGCTCTGTTTACTCATTGAGCACTCTTTGGTAGACACATGCTGTTTCATTGGATGTACTTATAGGAAACTAAACTCTATTGGCTATAATATATATATATATATATATATATATATATATATATATATATATATATATCACCGCCAAAGAACGTCGCAGCCCACAAGAGCAATGACAGTCAAAAAGTGATTTTTGGACAGCCTGTATAAATAAACAGTTAGTAAAAAATAAAGTTTAGAATACAATAGGGTCAATTAAATTTAGAGTAAATATAAATACTAATATTTATATAGAAATCTGCACCAAATAAAAAAAAGTTCAATAAAAAGTAAAGAATTTGACAATATATTTTACATTAATTTATTGTCCGATAGAATACTCCAAAAATTATATTGAAATGTTCTTAATACGCGGAGTTTTAAATGAAATGCGTTTTTCTTAACAGAGGAAAGATATTAGCAAATGAATATACTATGCCTCCCAACGGGACAGAGTTAGACCCAGGGTCGTTTTTTAACGCGGAGAAAAGGTACAAAAAGAAAAAAAAAGATTGTCTCAGTCGTGAAGGACTGATTCTCCACCGAAAGAGAACAAGAAATTGAAGTGCAGCATCTGAAGAACAGATACTACACTTTTTATTTATTTGCTTCTCCACTGAGCAAATTAGGCAGGAGGCCGTTTTTTAATGTGGAGATAGGGGGAAGGGGGAGGGAAAGAGGGAATCCAGCTCCCGAGAGGTGGGAAGGTATTTATTTGCTTCCCCACTGAGCAAATTAGGCAGGAGGCCGTTTTTTAATGTGGAGATAAGGGGAAGGGGGAGGGAAAGGGGGGATCCAGCTCCCGAGAGGTGGGAAGTGGGAGCTGGATTAGAAACTGTTGGCATGAAGGGTTGCCCCTTCAGTGACCAAGGTCAGATATGTGGGGTTACCCCCACATATGGTCTTTGCTAGTCATAGCTGGTCTTTGCTAGTCATAGCTTTGCAGCATCTGTCGGAACAGATGGTGTTTATTTGCTCCCCCACTGAGCAAATTAGGCACAAGGCCGTTTTTAATGTGAGGTAAAAACCAGCTCCCCTAAAAGTAGGCAAAAAGGGGGCACTCTGGTTACCAAAAATAATAATTGTCCCAGTATAGAGGGTTTCCCCTCCATTGACTGGTACAAATTATCTTAAGTGCAGCATCTGCCGGAACAGATACTACACTTTGATCCCGGCCAAAAGGCCGGGCGGATATTTCGGGCGAAGGGGACCCAGCTCCCGAGAGGTGGGAAGTTGGAGCCAGATTAGAAACAGATGGTATTTATTTGCTCCCCCACCGAGCAAATTAGGCACAAGGCCAATTTTTAATGTGAGGAGTGAAGGGAGGGGGAAGGGAAAAAGGGGACCAGCTCCCGAGAGGTGGGAAATGGGAGCTGGTTAAAGGTCAGGCATGTGGGGTTGCCCCCACATCTGGTGTTTGCTAGTCATAGCTAGTCATAGCTTGCAGTATCTGCCGGAACAGATGGTATTTATTTGCTCCCCCACCGAGCAAATAAGGCACAAGGCCGATTTTTAATGTGAGGAGTGAAGGGGAAATGGGGACCAACTCCCCGGGGAGTAGGGGAGCTGGATAGTGACAATTGGTATGAAGGGTTGCCCCTACATTGACCAAGGTCTTATATGTGGGGTTGCCCCCACATATGGTCTTTGCTTGCAGTATCTGCAGCAACAGATTGTATTTATTTGCTTCCCCACCGAGCAAATTAGGCACAAGGCCGATTTTTAATGTGAGGAGTGAAGGGAGGGGGAAGGGGAAAAGGGGACCAGCTCCCGAGAGGTGGGAAATGGGAGCTGGTTAAAGGTCAAGCATGTGGGGTTACCCCCACATCTGGTCTTTGCTAGTCATAGCTAGCAGCATCTGCCGGAACAGATGGTATTTATTTGCTCCCCCACCGAGCAAATTAGGCACAAGGCCAATTTTTAATGTGAGGAGTGAAGGGAGGGGGAAGGGAAAAAGGAGACCAGCTCCCGAGAGGTGGGAAATGGGAGCTGGTTAAAGGTCAGGCATGTGGGGTTGCCCCCACATCTGGTCTTTGCTAGTCATAGCTTGCAGTATCTGCCGGATAGATACTACACTTTGATCTTGACCAAAAGGCCAAGAATGAATATTGTAACGAAGATATGAAGTTGCTGGTACTGAAGCCACATTATATGAAAACTAGTACTTCTAGGAAACTAAACTCTATTGGCTATATATATATATATATATATATATATATATATATATATATATATATATTGAGTTCTGAAAGTCTGCAGCTGACCACAATGAAGCCATTTTTCGAGCCACTTATGTGCGAGTTGAAGAAATAGATTCTCTACAATAGCCAGCAGACTTTCCACCTCCTCAGAAAAATGATGTCTGCAAATCGGGCGCTCAATTTGGAAATAGAATGTCTTCAGGCGCAATGATAAGAACAATCCGATTGGTTCTTCTTCATCACCCGACGGCGGATGAAGAGGGACATCGATTCATACTTACATCCGTTGATTCTTCGTGTGGAGATGAAAAAAACTTCATCGTAGAAGCACATCTCGGAGAAAATCACGGGAAAGAATCACAGATGGATTCACCAGAGAAATCTTACGACATGATGCAAATAGAAAAATTTATCATCTATCTATTATGGATGAGGTTGGAGATAAGCAAGCGAGGAAGCTGCGGGGGGGGGGCGAGAGATAGAGAGGGAGATAAAAGTTTTAATATACGGGTCAACAAAACAAAGTAATATTTATTTCTTGAATTATCGTCTTTTTTTTTCGCAACTAATCATTCAAACGCGGTAGTGTTTAAATATATGGTTACGTGGCAGTTTTTGTGATTTAGAACTGCTTTATAATTATAACTTGAACATTTATATTCATATATGCCAACACTGGGACTGAAACAATTGTACACAATGTTGTCACCAATAAAAGAAAAACTTTCTGAAAATGAATAAATACTTGTGTATCTATCCCTGTTAACATGGTATCTTGAAAGACCTATCTATCTATCTATCTATCTATCTATCTATCTATCTATCTCATTCAAACACCACCGTGTTTTAATATATGGTTACGTGGCAGTTTTAGTCATTTAGAACTGCTTTAAAGCTTCACCGCTCCTCATCTTCGATTCAAAGACAAAAGAGATATTAAAGATGTCGGCAAAGACTTTGGAAGCGTGGGGGCACTTGCTGATCAACGTGATCTGTGGAAGCACCAGGCCACCAGTGGCCTCAAGAGATGCGAAGATAAACTCAATCGTGACAGGAGAGGACAGAGAATAGAAATAGGCCTTGATTGTTGATTAAAAAAAATAGAATGGAAAGCTTCTATTTGTGGGCAAAAAAAAACAAACTTTTGAAATATTGTTTTATTTTTCTAATGCGCTGATGAAGCCCAACTTTGTGCAAATTATAATTTGATGAACATTTATATCCATATATACTAACACTGGAACTGAAACAATCGTACACAATGTTGTCACAAATAAAAGAAAAACTTTCCCAAATGAGCAAATACTTGTGTATCTATCCCTGTTAACGTGGTATCTTGAACGCTCTACATATTTATCTATCTATCTATCTATATCATTCAAACACGGTAGTGTTTAAATATATGGTTAAGTGGCAGTTTTAGTCATTTAGAACTGCTTTAAAGCTTCACCGCACATTCATTTTCCAACCAAATTTCAAACAATTATTACAGTTTATAGATCACCTTCTCAGATATATTGTGAAAAAAAAATTCAATTTTCGTTCAGTAAAACAAGTTATGCATTTTCCTGTGTTCAAAATCGTAAAAATATGTAAAGAGGTGAGCGACGTTTTTTATGATTGGTTTCCATATCAACCACGTCGCTTCAGCGACTATTGTTGCTACAAATTCACTGCTGTTTCGAAAAGAGAAGTAACAAGTAAAACAGAGAGAATGAAAGAATGAAAGGGAGATAATTGGGGGGATTTTATTGAAAGCAGACGAGTGCCGTGTTATTATATATGTGTTATGTTTATGAGGGCAAAAAAAAATAGGACTGAAATTAAATAAAGAACAAGTGAATTTATTGGAAGCCTGGAAAAATCATGGATTACAATAGAAAACGCGAGCTTAAACATGGAAAAGTAAAGGACTAGTTGCTAAAACTGGAAAAGAAAAGGACAAGATATTCTAGTAAAAAATATAATAAATTTATAACTAAAAATATTGCAGCATTAAGAATTTTAAAAATTCAATTTATAACATTATATAATCAATTCTTAATGCTTCAATATTTTAAGTTATAAGGTTTTACTACTCGTGCGATTATAATGGCTAAAAATTAAGTTGAAAATGAAAAACGTCAATTATCATGGTGCAATTGTGCTTTAAACAGAAACATTCATTTCGAACGCGCCCCTCTCATATCAAAGAACCTACAATTGATTTTATACGCCGGGTCTTTCTGTACGTGTTGTCCTAAAACTTCTCAAATGCACTTGTGATTTTAGGCTGTGTAAAACGTTAACTTTAGCCAAAGTAGCCTCTTACTTCTTTCATCGGATTTTTTTTCGATTATTGATTATCGATAATTATCGAAGACAGTCCGACGCAAAACCGGTCTAAGGAGACTGGCAGACGCATGAAGTACCTTCGTGTGAAATTTCATAAAAATTGGCTCAGTCGTTTAAGAGTCCATAGGAAACGAACTCACACACATACACACAAAGTTTCTTTTATATAATAGTAAATAAAGTATTTTTCAAAAAAAAAAAGTAAGAGTTAATGTAATATTGTGATGCTTAATTCCTATCAATCCCTGAACTAATTAACGAACGGATACCATAATACTTAGTACGCTACACCTTCTCCTAGCAATTGTCCATAGAACGACGTTAGATGTATATACCTGACGTCATCAGCTGACTATAACATGGTTGTTTTCAAGTCACATATAATCAAATTTGAGTGACCCTCTTAAATAACTGAATTCTACCCAATTTTCATTACTACCAATCATTACGGTGATGTCTCCCCGTCTACCTGGCACTCATTAACCCTATCCTCGAGTGGTCTTCAGTCCTTGATAAGCGGTGACTCCCTTGTATACATATATATATATAACTTGAATAGTTAGAAGAAGACTGTAAGTTCAATTCTATAAGAGTAGACTTATCAGGATAATATAAATCTCAACAGATTTCAATGGAGCTTATATAGGAGACAATAAGAGTGGAAAATGACGTCACCAGAACTATAAATCATCGTAACTCCTAATCCTGTTACCATGGATCACATGTTAGATTTATGGAAGAATAAATCACATCTATCTTTATCTATGAAAATCAAACAGTCAAGGGGAAATAACTCATACATCTTAAATAAGTTTCTGATTGTGATGGATGGCTCTCGTCTGGGTGAGGCCCCGTGTTTTGACAAGCTTCTGGGTTTGACCTTTACTCCTGATCTGAAATGGAACACGTACATCAAGTCTGTTGCCAAGGTCGCTGGAAAGATGGTGGGATCCTTCTACCGCTTCAGAAGATATCTCACTACTGATGCAATTCTCTATCTATATAAAAGCCAAGTACGTCCAAGGATGGAATACTGTTGCCATATCTGGGCAGGAGCTGCCAAAAACAGCCTATCCTGCCTTGACAGAGTACAAAATAGACTTCGTGGCTTAGTGGGGGATGCCCTTTTCTCTACCCTGCAACCTCTCTCCCACAGAAGAGACGTTGCGAGCCTATCCTTGTTTTATCGTTATTTTCATGGCAGGTGCTCGTCTGAACTCCAATCTCTGGTCCCCTCTCGCCAATCTTTCACGAAAAACACCTGTCTAGCTGAATCCACTGTGAAAATTTTTCCCCCACTCTATATCTGCGCCTAAATCAAAACGCGGATTCCATGAACAAAGCTTCTTTCTTAGAACTGCACGCCTGTGGAACTCTGTTCCATCTGCCTGCTTCCCTCCGGACTACAACTTGGATGTCTTCAAGTCCAATGTTAACAAATTCCTAATGAACCGCCCCCTTAATTAAACACTTCATCAAATCTCCACACTAACGTAATGTACTTGCAATAACCCTTATCCCTGAGTGGCTTCCGGGCCTTGATAAGTGGTGATCAATGTGTAAAAAAAAAATAAATAAATAAAATGTTCGTTTCTGATTTGGTCTTTCGCAAATAATTAAAAATAAATTAGCTTTCAATAATCTTTCGAAAGAAAAAATATAAAACAATTCTATTACAAAAAAAATTGTTAAAATATATTTTCTTTAATACAATAATGCATATTTCCTTTTAATAAATAGTATAGGGTGTCCGAAAAGAAACTGAATTGATCAAATATAAGATAGAAGCATCAAACTAGCGAAAAAGATTTCAGAGTATCTGGATTAATTCTATTAAAGTCATCATAAGTTGTTACACCATCAAGGAGTTGATATTTATCATAGAATGGTACTTTCAGTTGCATTTAAATTTCAAATCTGTCAGCTTTTTTTTGGCACACCCTGTATATATATATATATAAATGATGATTGAATAAAAGTGTAGAAAAGCCAGTTTACTCCCACAAACACGTCATCATCGCGAATATTAATTAACGAGAAACGAATTACCTCTCTTTATAGTCGTTTTTATCAGTTAAAAATCATAAATATCATTTCCTCTCCAAAACTTAACAAAAAAAAAACATGGCTGTGTTCACGGTTTTAAATTTTATAATTAAAAAAATAATGTTGAGAGAAAAGTTTCTTTTATAGAGTTTCTTTTTAAAATGTAAAACATTTGAATTGACCTCTTCCTTTATAATTTATATAAAAAAAAATTCAGAAAACAAAACAAAACAAAAAACAATGTGTTGTGTGTTGAATTGTCATCTATAATGTATGTTTACATCTATGTATGTTTGTATGTATGTATAGGCGACGGGTTTTGACGAGATCAAGATCATTTTAAAGACCGTCATCTTGGACAACAAATATCGAAAAACTGGCCAAAAACATTAATTCCTTCACTCTCAACTGGACACTTTTCTACAAGAAGGGGTCGATTTTTTGTGAGCCATTTTTGCAAGTCATCCTGTAGGTTGGATTGACTTTGCCTAATTTTAACGTTCTGAACTTCCGGTCAAGTCATGGGGTTGCGGTAAGACGTCAGATTTTCGGTCAATTTCTTTTTCGCCTTTGCGTCACGGGTTCGAGCCTGCCTGCCTACCACCACTGTTTTTTTTTGCTCAACACCCCCCCAAACACCTGAGCATCCAGGCTCGTTGAAAATAAATCTAAATTTAAAAAAAATCAATTCTTTTTAGTATAATATTTTATTTAATTGCATTTCTTATTGAGATGAGTAATTTGTATTATTTATTCATTTATTTATTGCGGACTATTATCTTTATCTTTTTAGTTGTTGCTTCACGACGTTTCAGCCGACTATTCCTCTGGCCTTCGTCAGTTGGTTAACTATGACGGGATAACAACCTAACGAAGGCCAGACGAATATTTGGCCGAATCGTCATGAAGCAACAACTAAAAAGATAAAGATAATAGTCCGCAATAAATAAATGGATTCTTTTTAGCTTTTTATTTTATTCATTCTATTTACTAGCGGGACCTGTGGAAATTCCGCAGGGGGCTCATTCATATGTAATATATTGATGTTAGCATTCTGTAGATGTTTAGTGTACATGGAGACGCTCTGATATTATTGTAGCTTTTTTGTTAAAACTGCAAAAGTATTTATCTAAGCTAGCACGAACGGCCGGTAAAGCCCGGTCGTAAAGTACGCTTAAATATGATATTTTAATTATTGCAGATTTCGTATGCATTATTATTATTATTATAGAGTTAATGTTCTACCGATTTTTATATGTTATAAAGTTGCGATTTCAAAAATGAAAAAAAAATATTCATATGGCTTGAGTGTATTAGGTTGACTCGAAAGCGGAATAAAAACTTATGAAATTATATATATATATATATATATATATATATATATATATATATATATATATATATATATCTTCAGTGGTGAAAAAACCCGGACTAGAGTGCTCAATGTGTAGCAAGAGCAGTATATAGGAATTCATTCTTGACTCACAGCAATAAATTTCATATATATATATATATATATATATATATATATATATATATATATATATATATATATATATGTAACTACTTCATTTACTCACACAAATTTAATATATTTAGTATAGATTTATGTGTAAACTTTAAGTATTTACTTCAAAAGTGCTCAATACGTAGGTAGAGCTAGTTAGTAATTTATAAAATATATATTTTAAGCCTGACGAATCCTACAGTGGATGAAACGCAGAATATCCAGTGTAGCTTAATCGCCATATATATTTTATAAATTACTATATATATATATATATATATATATATATATATATATCTATCTTCAGTTCCTTCAGCTATAATTCAGCTATAATCAGAACCGAAACCAAAACTTATGAAGAATTCTTGATAAAACTATTTATAAAAAAATAGATGATTTAAGTGCCATCAGTTCAAGTCGAAACCGGACCCAAAAATTATGAAGAATTCTTGGTAAAATTATTTATGACAAGAAATAGAACATAACAATTAAAAAACTCGGATGTAAGCGTGACACACGAAAGAACACACACGCTATCGTATTAATATATAGATGATGCATTTTAAAAATGTTCAACTACCGTGGAATTTCCACGGGTTCTGCTAGTTAAAATTCGTTTATAAAACAGTGTACCTGTTTGTACGTATTAATAAAATTGTTAAACAAACAGACAAGAATAGGAATTTATTAGAATAGCTGTGGTTTTGTCGTCATAGCTTAAAAAAAAGTACGTAAAACATTTGTTCGAACCTGTCTTTCATAGTAAATAAAACATAGATTTAGTTGGAAGGCATTTTTTGTTTTCGTTGAAAAAACAGAATACGCGAAAACAACAAATAGAAAAATGGACGAAAACGGAATGGCCTCTCATGAATAGAAAGCCATTTAAAGGCATTCAGCGTAAACAAGTCTACATTCACGAATGTCTCTCCTATTCACACACGATGGAAACAAAAAAAACAAGCCTTAATAATAGGTCCCAACGTTTTCCACTCCCATAACCCTACCGACTTTTTCATTATCGGAATAATGGCTGTGCTATCTTCGGATTTCCCCGGGCAGATTACGTAAAACGCCGGAAAGTGCCGAACGAAAGTTTTGTGATTTTTTTTTTCACGCAAATATTGGCCAGTTTTTTTTTAAGAAAAAAAAATAAATGATATTACTAAGATAATTCAATGAAAACTCGATTGAAAAAATGAAAGCAATATTTTTTTGTTCTTACGAAGAAAATGCGATGACTATTTATTGGCCAATTTTGTGAGACTTCAATAAAATTGGAATTTAAATCAAGAAAAAAACATTGTAAGGTAAGTTTCATGAATAAATTTTAATTGTTTGAATAACTGCCATTTTAATTGTTTGAACAACTTGCATTTTAATTGTATATTAAAACTACTTTAATTGTTTGGATAAAATACATTTTCATTGTTAAAATAACTGATATGTTAATTGACTAAATATATTATGATTGTTTGGATAAATATTTTAATTTTTTGGATAACACATGTTTCAATTGTTTGAATAAAACTGTTTTAATTGTTTCAATAACAAATATTTTAATTCTGTGAACAACAAATATTTTGATTGTTTAAATAATAAATATTTTAATTGTTTGAATAACAAATATATTAATTGTTTAAATAAGAAATATTTTAATTGTTTGAAAAACAATATTTTAATTGTTTGAATGAAATATATTTTAATTGTTTCAATAACAAATATTTTAATTGTTTGAATAACAAATAGTTTAATTTTTTAAATAACAAATATTTTAATTGTTTAAATAACACATTTTATTTGTTTAAATAAGACATATTTTAATTGTTTAAATAACAAATATGTTAATTGTTTAAATAACAAATATTTTAATTGTTTAAATAACAAATATTTTAATTGTTTAAATAACACATATTTTAATTGTTTAAATAACAAATATTTTAATTGTTTGAATAACAAATATGTTAATTGTTTAAATAACAAATATGTTAATTATTTAAATAACAAATATTTTAATTGATTAAATAAATATTTTAATTGTTTGAATAACACATATTTTAATTGTTTAAATAACAAATATGTTAATTGTTTAAATAACAAATATTTTAATTAATTAAATAAATATTTTAATTGTTTGAATAACAAATATTTTAATTGTTTAAATAACAAATATTTTAATTGTTTGAATAACAAATATTTTAATTGTTTAAATAACAAATATTTTAATTGTTTAAATAACAAATATTTTAATTGTTTAAATAACAAATATTTTAATTGTTTGAATAACAAATATTTTAATTGTTTGAATAACAAATATTTTAATTGTTTAAATAACAAATATTTTAATTGCTTAAATAACAAATATTTTAATTGTTTTAATAACACATATTTTAATTGTTTAAATAACAAATATGTTAATTGTTTAAATAACAAATATTTTAATTGTTTGAATAACACATATTTTAATTGTTTAAATAACAAATATTTTAATTGTTTAAATAACAAATATTTTAATTGTTTGAATAACACATATTTTAATTGGTTAAATAACAAATATGTTAATTGTTTAAATAACAAATATTTTAATTAATTAAATAAATATTTTAATTGTTTAAATAACAAATATTTTAATTGTTTAAATAACAAATATTTTAATTGTTTAAATAACAAATATTTTAATTGTTTAAATAACAAATATTTTAATTGTTTGAATAACAAATATTTTAATTGTTTAAATAACAAATATTTTAATTGTTTAAATAACAAATATTTTAATTGTTTGAATAACAAATATTTTAATTGTTTAAATAACAAATATTTTAATTGTTTGAATAACAAATATTTTAATTGTTTAAATAACAAATATTTTAATTGTTTAAATAACAAATATTTTAATTGTTTGAATAACGAATAATTTAATTGATTGAATAACAAATATTTTAATTGTTTGAATAACAAATATTTTAATTGTTTAAATAACAAATATTTTAATTGTTTAAATAACACATATTTTAATTGTTTAAATAACAAATATTTTAATTGTTTAAATAACAAATATTTTAATTGATTGAATAACAAATATTTTAATTGTTTGAATAACAAATATTTTAATTGTTTAAATAACAAATATTTTAATTGTTTGAATAACGAATAATTTAATTGATTGAATAACAAATATTTTAATTGTTTAAATAACAAATATTTTAATTGTTTAAATAACAAATATTTTAATTGTTTAAATAACAAATATTTTAATTGTTTAAATAACAAATATTTTAATTGTTTAAATAACACATATTTTAATTGTTTGAATAACAAATATTTTAATTGTTTAAATAACAAATATTTTAATTGTTTGAATAACAAATATTTTAATTGTTTAAATAACAAATATTTTAATTGTTTAAATAACACATATTTTAATTGTTTAAATAACAAATATTTTAATTGTTTAAATAACAAATATTTTAATTGATTGAATAACAAATATTTTAATTGTTTGAATAACAAATATTTTAATTGTTTAAATAACAAATATTTTAATTGTTTAAATAACACATATTTTAATTGTTTAAATAACAAATATTTTAATTGTTTGAATAACAAATATTTTAATTGTTTAAATAACAAATATTTTAATTGTTTAAATAACAAATATTTTAATTGTTTAAATAACAAATATTTTAATTGTTTAAATAACAAATATTTTAATTGTTTGAATAACAAATATTTTAATTGTTTGAATAACAAATATTTTAATTGTTTAAATAACAAATATTTTAATTGCTTAAATAACAAATATTTTAATTGTTTGAATAACACATATTTTAATTGTTTAAATAACAAATATGTTAATTGTTTAAATAACAAATATTTTAATTGTTTGAATAACACATATTTTAATTGTTTAAATAACAAATATTTTAATTGTTTAAATAACAAATATTTTAATTGTTTGAATAACACATATTTTAATTGTTTAAATAACAAATATGTTAATTGTTTAAATAACAAATATTTTAATTAATTAAATAAATATTTTAATTGTTTAAATAACAAATATTTTAATTGTTTAAATAACAAATATTTTAATTGTTTAAATAACAAATATTTTAATTGTTTGAATAACAAATATTTTAATTGTTTAAATAACAAATATTTTAATTGTTTAAATAACAAATATTTTAATTGTTTGAATAACAAATATTTTAATTGTTTAAATAACAAATATTTTAATTGTTTGAATAACAAATATTTTAATTGTTTAAATAACAAATATTTTAATTGTTTAAATAACAAATATTTTAATTGTTTGAATAACGAATAATTTAATTGATTGAATAACAAATATTTTAATTGTTTGAATAACAAATATTTTAATTGTTTAAATAACAAATATTTTAATTGTTTAAATAACACATATTTTAATTGTTTAAATAACAAATATTTTAATTGTTTAAATAACAAATATTTTAATTGATTGAATAACAAATATTTTAATTGTTTGAATAACAAATATTTTAATTGTTTAAATAACAAATATTTTAATTGTTTGAATAACGAATAATTTAATTGATTGAATAACAAGTATTTTAATTGTTTGAATAACAAATATTTTAATTGTTTAAATAACAAATATTTTAATTGTTTAAATAACAAATATTTTAATTGTTTAAATAACAAATATTTTAATTGTTTAAATAACACATATTTTAATTGTTTGAATAACAAATATTTTAATTGTTTAAATAACAAATATTTTAATTGTTTGAATAACAAATATTTTAATTGTTTAAATAACAAATATTTTAATTGTTTAAATAACACATATTTTAATTGTTTAAATAACAAATATTTTAATTGTTTGAATAACAAATATTTTAATTGTTTAAATAACAAATATTTTAATTGTTTAAATAACACATATTTTAATTGTTTAAATAACAAATATTTTAATTGTTTAAATAACAAATATTTTAATTGATTGAATAACAAATATTTTAATTGTTTGAATACCAAATATTTTAATTGTTTAAATAACAAATATTTTAATTGTTTAAATAACACATATTTTAATTGTTTGAATAACGAATAATTTAATTGATTGAATAACAAATATATTAATTGTTTGCATAACTGACAACTGATAGAAAAAAATGATTTTTTGTATAATTTTTTTTTATACTTCTGAATTTTGGAGATGAGAATTGATTATTTGAATTATTTAGGTTCCTCAGGTTAATCCAAGGTTCGGGTCCCTGACTATCAGGCGGATAAAGTCAGGCCAGATAAAACGTTTACCTCCAGCACCCTTACTAGTGACATGGCTGCAAGGATAGACATAGAATAGAAAATTTCCGCCATCTCTGTCGACTGTTCACGCAAAATACTGCCAACCTAGAATACAGCTTTTTCTTCTCCCTTTGTCAGAAAAATCACTCATTAAAAAAAATGAGGACTGAGTGACAAATAAAGCGAAGCGAGAGTAACGGGAGCTGCCGACAACGCTTCCACAAAACGTTATCTACTCTCCTTTTAAAAAAAATCTATTAAGTATTGTACTTAATAAAAGTCCAACTGGCGTGTTTTTTAAAGGGAACGTATGGTGATAGATTCACCTCTCACGAATTAACAATGAATACAATTTCCTAATCTGTTCATGCAATCAACATGGAAGATATAATAAACATTTATTGACGAGAAAACGCTATCATTAAATAAAACAATCAGGAGATAAAAATTTCTGTCAATGCAACATCTGGGTTGCATCTTGCCGAACATTGGAATGTTTCTCTCGAACTCGGGATTCTGCACGGAATTTCGAACAGAACCGTCTATTAAATGCAATGTTTTTTTTTTACCCCCAAAAAGACACAGCGCCACTTTTATGTACGGGGCTACTATCGGGTACAGTAGTTGCAGGGATACTATGTAGGGAGTCGAGCAGCAAGATGTATATTCAAATTACACTTGAACTTCTGCATGTCAGTACAGCTGGGAAAACAGGAACTCGGAAGGGAGTTCCAAAGTCTAGCAGTTCTGGGAAAAATAACTACTAGAGTAGAAAGCTGTCTTTCAACTAGGGACCTCTACTGCGTAAGGGTGGGATTTTGCTGCTTGCCGTGTTTATCGGGCGTACTTACGTCGAGGGGGTACAAGGGCATGTAGTTCGTAAGAGAAGCCACAATTAAAATAATTGTTAATCAGGCAGAGAAATGCAACATTTCGTCGATGGGACAGAGGTTGAAGCTTGAGTGACAGTCCAGGAGACTCTTTTGAACCCTGTCCAGGAACAAGAGACTAGTAGAAGGTGCACGAGTCCTAATGTGTCAACAATACTCCATAAATGGGCGAATGGTGGCCTTGTAGAGGTACTTTCAGCCGTAACTTTCTAGCATGGTAGAGAGAGCCCAACTTGCTCGAAGCGACCTTGACAATGCTCTCAATGTATCTGTTTCAACGCATGTTCTCTGAGAACGTTAAGCCCAGAAGTTTGAACGAAGTACTTTCAGGTAATGTATTTTTGAGCGTGCGCCCCGAAATGAGGATTAAAACTTCAACTTCTAGAAAACTGTAACTTTACAACTGAAGTTTAACCAAGTACTTTATTCACTACGCTCAGAGCCTTCTGGGGGTTGAAGGTTAAATCCTCAGTGCGGGCGACACTCAAAAATACAATGGCAAATGGAAAGAGAACATGCTACCCCCGTGAATTAAATAAAGGGTCCCGTTCGAAATTCCGTGCAGATTCCCGAGTTCGACAGAAAGGTTACTGAGTTCGACAAAATATGTTTGAAGAAGGTCGGAGGTTACACTGACCGAAATTTTGTGCGAATAACACTCAAGATGTGATCATGCACGAATGCAGCTGCCTTGCTCTTTTCGTAGCGTCGGCGACCACGGCTTTCCGAAATGTACAACAATGGTAATCCCGGGGAGACAAGTAAAGACGGTAGTTTCCCGTTGCATTCCATCTTGATTAGGGAGTGTATCTCCCCCTGTGAGTTAAACGCATCCCTAGATACCAACCTAAAAATTTCTACGATTCGGTGCCATGCATACAACGCCTCGCCTTCCTAAATGGTTACCCATCTGGTTCTGGCCAGGCTCATCGTTTTTTTTTTTTTTTTTTTTTTAATTACATTTTCACCCCAAACAAGGCACATTGCCATTTTGGTGTAGGGGGCTACTATCAGGGGCAACAACTACTTGGGTACTATGTAGGGATTTGGGCAGCAAGATGTTGGTTCGCGTTGCACTTGAACTTCTGCACGTCAGTACAGTTGAGGAAGCAGTGACCTGGAATGGAATTCCAGAGTCTAGCGGTTCTGGGGAAGAAACTACTGTTGCTTAACTTCGATGATCTGGTGGGAATCGGTGTGCCAACGTGGTTGTACTATAAAAAGATGAGACCAGTTGTCTGAAAAACTCCAGATAGTACGAATAATTGTTTTTGTTTAAAATTATTTATTTATTTTTAATAATGTATTCTTAAATGACGTTGGTTACTAAACTTTCATTGTTTCAACATTTCGGCATTTTACGTAAACTACACGGAAATTTCCGACGACAGCACATTCTTTATTCTGCATAAGTTCCCATTCTTCTTTGTATGCGTTGCATGAGTTCATAATTATCAAGGGGCAGGTGTTATCTCCCTTGGATTAAAAATTATTTTCTTGACGTCATCTTCTATTACTTTAACGTCACATTTTCTGATAATTACGCAAACTCGACAAGCAACTAAGTCCCAGCTCTTTACAGTAGAGATCCCTAGGTGTAAGAAAGCCTTTTACTCCAATAGTTTCTTCCCCCAGAACTGCAAGTCTTTGGAACTCCCTTCCGGGATTCTGCTTTCCCAACTGTACTGATATGCAGAAGTTCAAGTGTAATGTGAACAAACATCTTTCTACTCATCTCCCTTCATAATGCCCCTGCAAATTATGTCCCTGATAGTAGCCCCCTACTTCAAAGTGGAACTATGCCTTGTTTGGGGTGAAAATTGAATAATAAAAAAAAATAAATAAAATAAAAAAATGCCCACTAGGTATAACCAAACTCTTATGCAGAATCGGCAACGTCATCGAATTCTGTGTAAATTTGACGGATGGTCAAAACGCTAAAATCAATAACGAAACTAACGTTCTTTGCTATTGTTTACTGTGCTAATTTTATTAATTACAAGTCTCTGTACATTATTAAAAAATAAAAAAAATAGGCGCTAAAATCAAGTCGCACCTGCTGCGAATAAAAATGCCATAATAATTAAAATAATTTTGAGTTGTGGTGGAATTTGCTATTTTAAAACAGTCATTTTTATATTACATAAAAATATATATTTTTAAAAATTGGAAACCGTTACTCCAAATTCTATGTGTAAAACTTCACATTGTGGAATACTGGATGTTAGATGATTTTAATCATTAAAAAATTAATCGTTTTTAAAAAATTCTGTATTTTTTGTAATTCAACTAATTATCTCTACAATTACATATATGTAATTTCGTTTGTGTGTGTGTGTGAGTTCGTTCCTTAGAGACTTCGAAACGGGTAAACATATTTTCTTTAAAATTTACAGAACTTTAGTGTATAAGTCCAGGAGTGATCTTTGTTAAGGTTTGTTTCAAAATACCTCCGATAATTACCGAAAATCCAAACCGTTATTTTAATTTGTCTATCATCGGTAAAGCCATTTTTTCTCATGTCGTCGCTTGGCAACGATGATAGGACAATTGGCCCTGAAAATTCTACTGGGGTCAAGTTGATACCGCGTTTTTTTTTGTTTTTTTTTTCTCCATGACGTGCAAACTCCGCACGTAAATTTCTTAATTTTTTGTCAAGAATTTTATATGATTTGAAATTTTACGTGCTTTTTCTTTCTTATTAATTTAATTTTTTTTTTTTTGCATGACGGGTCTGTAGATTCAAACTCTGCACGTAAATGTCTTTATGTTTTTTTTTTGTTAATCGGAAAGAAGTTTATATAAAATAATTTTATAAAAGAAACAGTAGGTTCTCTACAGTGCAGTGTAGAATGGCATATATGTGAAGCTTCCTCCCGGGCGATTTCACGGATTTCGATGACAATAAAAATATAGGAGTGTGAAATATTCGTTGATCATCATTCGATTCCCGGCAACGTCGGGTCTCCCTGCTAGTATTATATATTATTGAGAAAACCCATTTTGCTTTACATAATGATATTGATATTTTATTTACAACTTCAAAGTAAGTGAAATAAAATAATTTCATTCCAATGAAATAAAATTTTTCAGATTTATAAAATGTCGGAGTTTTGCGCAACCTATATTTATTTTGTTTGGCTTTCGTATCATGGAATATGGTGATAGAAGAACACCTACAAGACAATCCCCTTATATACGCAATGAAAACTGCTTTTAATATATAAGGTTATTTAAAAATGAAGAAGTATTAAAATTTCATAAAAATCAGTTGATTTTTATGATGTTTCTGAAGTTTTCAGATGAGGATTGGTTATTCGTATTATTTGGATTCATCAGACGACTATTTTCATCTTGAGTTTGATTTTCATAAGGTTTCGGTCGATATAACCTCCGACCTTCTTCAGATGTATCCTATCGAACTCGGGAATTTGGACGGAATATCGAGCGGAACCCTTTATTTACTTCAGAGAGGGCGTGTTCTTGTTCCGTCAAGTAGATAGATGTCCCAAGTAATTCGAAATCCACAGTGAGGATTGAACCTTCAACCGTAAGGAGAATATCTCTTTTTACAATTGATTTTTTCAAGTACTCTACTGCACCACGGGTCCTTGCGGACAATTATTATTTCTAGTTGTAAATATCACTATTTATATATATATATATATATATATATATATATATATATATATATATATATATATATATATATATATGTAGTAGAAGTTAGAAAAATATATGGCAATTAAGTTACACAGAATATTCCGCGTTTCATCCACACCAGAATTCGTCAAGCTTATGCTGTGTAGCTTAATTGCCATATATATTTTTTTCTAACTTACTACCTAGATCTACCTATGTATTGAGAACTTTTGACGTAAATACTAAGTTTACGCATAAAATTATACTTTCGTATATTAATTTATGTGATTAAATGAATTAATATATATTGCATAATGGGTGTTATTTTCGAAGGCACCAGTTCGATCGGTCGGACATGATTTTGCATTTCAGGAATTCAAAGTTGTTACATGGTTATCTCTAAAACCCTCCCACTTCCAGAGGGAGCCTTGACTCTAACCGAGAATCGGTCTGAACCTCTCTGCTTCTCTGATCTGACTGATATAACTCCTTCTAACTGACTGATCTGATTCTGACTTATCTAACTAACTTCATAACTCATGATGTCACTGCATGACGAAGCACGCGTCTCTCAGAACACATGGCATGACATGCCTCCGTGTTTAAGCATGCATTGTTATTCACATGTTTCTTATAAAGCCGACCCTCTAACCTAATTTTCGTAACCCACTTTACAAATAGCATTTTCCATTGTCCGTTTTTAAATTCCTTATTTTAATTTTCATTTTTATAACAGAAACAAATTTCATCATTACATTCTTTTTTCGATAAACAGATATCTAACTATTTTGTGTGAGCTAAACAATGGCAATTCCACCTTCCTTATTTTCAATAACATTCTGTATTTATTTTAACTTATGATTGGAATTTTCAATTCCAAATCTAGCTTCACAAGTTCGAATCCTTGACTATCCTATTTCATATTTACATTTAACTAATTCCCTATTTTTCTACTTACATGAAAAGGGACAGCCCTTATCATGTCACACACACATATATATATTTATATATATATTATATGTATATATATATCATATATATGTTTTTACTTATTACTTATATATACTATCTATTGTTTATAAGTAATGTTTCTCATAGCGTATAAAATTCTCTACCAGCGGTTGGTTATTCTCCTTCTCTCAGTCGTCTCTCTCTCCACCACTCCTCTCTTTCTTCGTCCTATAATGGTAGATGGTTTCCCTTTTCCTTCCAGATATGGCCAGCTATGCTAATACAATTGCGAATTACTAAGGACATCTATCCAGTCATGGCTGACGGAACAAGAGCATGCTGCACCCCTGAAGTAAGTAAAAGGTTCCGCTCGAAATTTCCCACTTTATTTATGCCGTTATATTCATTTATTTATGACTGAACGAATTAGCTCAACCAAGTCAAAAAGGGTTAATTTCTTCTTTTAAGTGGTACAATAATCTATATATTAATACCTTAGCATCTTGAAAGTACGCATGTGCGTGTGTCACGCTTTCTAAATGATACATTTTTCGAGATATCCTATTTATTAAAAAGGATGACATTGAATTAGTATATACATATGCTTCTATCCTCTTTTTCAATAAATAGGATCTCCCGATCACAATGTAAAAAAAAATAACAACATATAATTAAAAAAATGATGTCGGTTTTGGGCCGTACGTGAAACTAAAATATATCTTCTTGGTCTTCTGGCTAAGGATCCAAATGTAGTATATGTTCTGTCTAAAGATGGTATAATGATATCATGGGGTTTCTGTTCACGCCGGATGTCCATAGAATGAAAATATGTCAAAAACTCCTATAAGGAGTAATAACCATATATATTCTGACTCTACATTAATCATATTACTTAGATAAATACTTTTACCGTTTTAACAACAGGGTTACAATAATATCGTGATGTCTGCATTCACGATGAACGTCCACAGAATGCCAAGCAGCACTATATTACGTATAAAATATGCCACTTTGGATTTTCCACAGGTCTCGCTAGTTACAGTATTAACTTATAATACAGTTACATCGTGTTATATATACGGGGGGGGTTACATCTGTGGTGCACACTGGAGGTACCTAAAGCCCACTCTCCAGTTTCCACGATTCAGTAGGTCAAATGCTTTTAAATCACATATTCCAAGTTTTCTCTTAGCCGGTCAATCTTCATGTGAATCAAAGCATCGTGCTTTATTTTTATTTTTTTACAGTGGTACATCTCTCCAATTATTTCTTGACCTCATGCCAGTAATTTATTCACATTCTTTTATTTATATTCTGTCTTTCTTTTTCTATTGAACGCTTATGGAATTGTCTTCTGTTTTCCTGCTTTCCAGCTGACTACAATATGGTTATCTTCAAGTCTAACGTAAACAAGTTTTTGAATGAGCCGCTCCATATAAGTTAACAAATTTACCGAACTTCCATTACTAACGATTACTATATGGTCCAATTTCTACTGTACACTCTTTAACCCTTATCCTCGAGTGGTCTCTTGGCCTTGATCAGTGGTGATGCCTATGTAAAAAAAAAATTAATTCAACGCGATTTTTTCTTTGTTCAAGGATCAAACGTTATGTTACTCACGACCACTGTCCAGTTGTCACGGTTCAGCGGATTAACTGTCTCCAGATTCCACTCTGTCCGCTTTATCTAACCATTTACCCCCAAATTTCCTTGGCCTTTTTTTTTTACACAGGCATCACCACAAGTTCTTTCTAGCAGCCCCTGCCCAGATGTGGCAACAGTATTCCATCCTTGGACGTACCTGGCTCTTATATAGATAGAGAATTGCATCAGCAGTGAGATATCTAGCGGATTGATAGAAAGATCCCACCATTTTTCCAGCGTCCTTGGCAACAAATTTGATGTACGTGTTCCATTTAAGATCAGGAGTAATGGTCAAGCCCAGAAGCTTGTCAAAACTTGAGCTATCAAACTTCCTGCGATTCAAGACATCAATGTTTCTGCAACGGTTTGGCTCACGTTGATTTACGTTCCACGTGCCAGTTGTTGGTGTTGTGGACCGATAAATGGTCCGAATAAAAAGATGCGGGTCAAAGACTAATTGAAGACAAAAACATGTTGAAAGTAAATAAAAATACAGAGATTGGTAGAAAAGTCAGTGTGACTGCCAGATATTTAGACTTGGTCGTCCCAACACCGTTATGTGTTTATCATAAGAGGAAGAGTTCGTTAAATTTGTAAGGTGTGTAATATAAGACTAGTTATTAGGGATTCCATCTGTAAGTACTCGATGTCTTTCCTTAAAGATTTTTAACTAGAAAGATATCGAGGAAACCATTGCCGATAAAAAGCATCTGATTCATACGAAATGAATGAATGAATAAATCTCCCACGGTCAATTTTAACATTCGTCGATGAATGAGGCAATGTAACGTAGTCGCCGCCTATGTTATTTAAATACATATATTGACGACTCACGTGCAGAATTAATGGCGCGTTTGCATTGAAACGTGAACGTGAACGTGACGTCACAGAATAAAATGCATATATAGGCATCGAGATCGAAGGAAAAGAGACGAAGAAAAACAAAAAAGGGAAGAATACGTGGCGATTCTTAAATACGCTCAAGAAGCACGTGATGTCTTCCCCTCCCATCTCTTTAGAAGTGAGGCGGCCGACCTGTTGGTCTTAGAGAAGAATTACAGCAACATAACAGGGGATTGTAGTAAAGACATGCAGTTTAGAAAGGCTAAAGAATGGCGAATTCTTACTGTAAATACGTGTCAGCGACTTGCATATGAAACCGGACGAAAAAAATACCTTTTTTTTTACCTAAAAAAGTTTGTGTCAAAATTTCCCTTTCGTAGCGCTCTACACACAGCGTTTGATCAATTCAAAAACGATACAGCAATCGTTCGATTATTGTCGTACAGAGGAAAATTCTTCCTTCATTTAAAGTTGAATAGAACAACACACAAAAATTAAAAAAGATTTTATTTTTGTCGTGATTGCATTCTCTTCTGCCAATGGAGTAAGTACATTTCGGATTCTGATATTTGCAGCTCTTTGCTCTTTAATTTATCATCGAATTCAAGTTATTATTTAATTGTGCGTTTCGCAGTGAAACTTTGAACCAAATGACTACTTCTCTTTCAGTATCATTCTCTGTTAACCATGTGGCGTCAAGTTTGCAACAAAACAAAAAAACAAAAACAAAAAAACAAGGAGACATCAACTGAGATAGCGTTTGATGTCAGAGAATTGCGGTTAACAAAAACACAAAGGTTTCAACGGAGTTTCACATGAAGGCTGAGTGAAACGAATGCAAGACAATATACTGCTGTAATACATTTAATAAGTTAAAGTCGCCAAAGTGTCTCTCAATTTTCGCCAATAAGTGACGGGCAAATACCTCGTATAATGTCTTTTAGAAATGTTTAGTCATTCTTTTTAACATTATTTTTTTTAACAGGACCCCAACGTTGTATGTAGAAACAGTCGCGACACAAATTGCAGACACGCATTTAACAACTGCAAGTTCTCTCCTTATGCTAGCAACGCCGGTAGGCTGTCAATACACGGTACCAGCCACTACCAGCTGTCAATACACGGCATCACACTCAACTGGCTGTCAATACACGGCACCAGACATAACCAGCTGTCAATACACAGCACCAGACATAACCAGCTGTAAAGACACAGCACCAGACATAACCAGCTTATCAATACACAGCACCAGACATAACCAGCTGTCAATACTTGACACCAGACACAGCCAGCTGTTGATATACGGCACCAAACACAGCTAGCTGTCAATACACGGCACCAAACATAGCTGGATCAATTGAAATTGTAAAAGGAAGACCTGTCGAGTGCTTACCGAGCGTAACTTTCCACTAATCACGCGTCTTTCTTCTCTTTTTCCTTCGCCCTGTCCTTCCGATCCCTATGCCTATATATGCATTCCGTTCCGTGACGTTACGCTCACGTCACGGGCCAAATCCTGAATCGGCACGTGTCGTCATTTCATGACGGAGCGAGACTATTTTACAACCTGGTGGAGGGTGATAACATTTTGCTGGTTAGTAATGACTAGGGCTAGGACAACAGCATGTTATTTTTCATTGTTTTGACTCTCGAGTGTGTATCCGTTGATATCTTGTAGGCTTTTATATAGAGTGATGTGGTCCTCGGTTGATTAAGTGTCTGTGTCGGATATATACTAGAGAGTCAAAACCACGAGAAGAATATGCTGTTGTCATAGTCCTAGTAATGATAGAAGTTCGATGAATTTATTCCATCCTTTTTCTTTCGGATTAAGTCTAAAAAGTTTGTGAAAGTATCATCCAATTATCTGGACAAATTGCTCGGAACATTCTGAAACTTGTAAATTGTATAAGACGGTCTTGTATAACATGGTAATATATCTTCTGTCCGAGGAAATTGTTTTCCGTTTGATTTTTTTCCCTAGATGTGATAAAACCAACAGCTTTGTTAACTGTCCTTGCAAAGCAATTTTCTTTGGCCCCAGAAAGTCTTGCGGCGCCGCCGACAAATCTATTACTTGGCACCATCTCCAAGACTTGAGCACATATTCCTTGCAAAAAATCGCGTCTTTTTTTCTTTTTGTTTTCTTTGTTTTATTTAATTTTCTTCTTTCCTAGGTTTTATTTTTCACAAACTATGCTTATAAGTTGTTTTTTTTTTGTATTTTTTTCGTTCGTTCTGTATACTGCAGCATTTGCATTCTCATATATACTTGCTTTTTGCTTCGTCAGTAATTTTCCCAGGAGGCAGCAAGGATTTAGCATTGACTGACGACCTAGCTGTGACGAGTTCGAAATCCCACGGTTCTGTAGCACCATTTTATTTAGGCTGTTTGCAACCTTTATATTGTCCTGTAGTGTCGTTCTTGGTTTTAGATAGTGTCTTTTGACGATCGTAACGTCCTTGACAGAAACAGCGCTAACAATTAATAATCATGTAGTTAAATCAGCGAACAGAAAAAGATAGCAAAAAAAAAAAAACAAAAAAAAACATAAGTGTTACTTGCGTCGCTGTGAGTTGATGGAAATCCCGTATCGTATAAGATTTCAGGAAAATATTCGTTCTTCAGATATGTCTTTGACTTTATTTCAAGCGAGCGTTTCGTAGTAATTGAAATGAACCTGGACTTAATTTGTTTTAAATTGTATTGCTTTTATTGAAACATAATAATGTAGGATAAGTATTGATATTCTATTTAATTTAATTCATTTTTAATATAGAATCAGCCTTGATATTCTGTAATAGCGGTTGCGCCGCGTCGGCACACACAAAGCCGAGTCAAACAGAAATTTTAGTGCACTCAAAATCGAGAACACTGATCATTGTATCACTATCAACGCTTACTCTGTGAACTCGGAGTATGGGAAATTCTCATATGTACAAAACAAAATCAATGAAAAAAAAAACAAAAATACCCTAAGGGTAAGGATAATGAGTAAACGTTGGATAAAATGATGGTCAAAATTATTACGAACTTGCTAGGATTCGAACCTGGAATCTTCTGACACGTAGTCAGACGCGTTATTCATAACACCACAAGTCCTGTCCGTATGCCAAAAGATATTACCGCGAATGTGCTAAATTCCGTTGACATGGGCAGATAACTGTTTCGATAATTGCACGAAACGGCACAAAAAAAAAAACTTATTTAAGGCTGTTTGTGTGACTCGACGTTGTTCGTTACGAACTATACAAAGATAAGGAACATCTAGGGACTCACATCTTTCAGAGAAAAAAAGAATTTTTCAATTCGGTGCGTCCGTTCGAAAGTTTAATGGGCATATATACATATATATATATATATATATATATATATATATATATATATATATATATATATATATATACACACATATATATATATACATAAATATACACATATATATACACACATATATATACATATATATACACACATATATATATACATATATATACACACATATATATACATATATATACACACATATATATACATATATATACACACATATATATACATATATATACACACATATATATATATACATATATATACACACATATATATATACATATATATACATATATATACACACATATATATATACATATATATATACATATATATACACACATATATATATACATATATATACACACATATATACACACATATATATACATATATATATATATACAGGGTGTTCACAAAGTCTGGCTACATAATGTAGCCAGACTTTGTGGAAGCATCTTGTAGATTATGTACCTATTTACAATGCCTCCCCACGGGACAGAGTTAGACACCAGGGTCGATTTTTAACGTGGAGAAAAGGTACAAAAAATTAAAAAATTGTCTCAGTCGTGAAGGACTGCTCTTCCACCGAAAGAGAACAAGAAATGGAACTGCAGCATCTGAGGAACAGATGGTATTTATTTGCTCCCCCACCGAGCAAATTACGCACAAGGCCAATTTTTAATGTGAGGAGTGAAGGGAGGGGGAAGGGAAAAAGGGGACCAGCTCCCGAGAGGTGGGAAATGGGAGCTGGTTAAAGGTCAGGTATGTGGGGTTGCCCCCACATCTGGTCTTTGCTTGCAGCATCTGAGGAACAGATGGTATTTATTTGCTCCCCCACTGAGCAAATTAGGCACAAGGCCGTTTTTAATGTGAGGTAAAAACCAGCTCCCCTAAAAGTAGGCAAAAAGGGGGCACTCTGGTTACCAAAAATAATAATTGTCCCAGTATAGAGGGTTTCCCCTCCATTGATTGGTACAAATTATCTTAAGTGCAGCATCTGCCGGAACAGATGGTATTTATTTGCTCCCCCCACCGAGCAAATTAGGCACAAGGCCGATTTTTAAAGTGAGGAATGAAGGGGAAATGGGGACCAACTCCCCGGGGAGTAGGGGAGCTGGATAGTGACAATTGGTATGAAGGGTTGCCCCTACATTGACCAAGGTCTTATATGTGGGGTTGCCCCCACATATGGTCTTTGCTTGCAGTATCTGCCGGAACAGATACTACACTTTGATCTTGGCCAAAAGGCCATATATATATATATATATATATATATACACACACGTGTGTGTATATATATATATATATATATATATATATATATATATATATATATATATATATATATATATATATATATATACACACAGGGTGCCCACAAAGTCTGGCTACATAATCTACAGGATGCTTCCACAAAGTCTGGCTACATAATGTAGTCAGACTTTGTGGACCCTCTCTCTCTTTCTCTCTCTCTCTCATATATATATATATATATATATATATATATATATATATATATATGCACACATAAATAAATGAGTAAACATTTAGCATTTTATTAATAGTGTATAATTACATTTTTTGCTTCGAATTAGAGATTTTTTATGCCAAGCAGTTTAACCTCGTTCCCGGTAATGTAATTTCGAGTGCGGTTTCACAGATCGCAATTTATGAATTGAATAAACTTCAAACGAATACTGCTACTGCAGTGACATGATGAGAAACTATCTGATGAAATTTTAATTAATCAAGATTTCCGATTGATTGCTTTTAATTGTAATGATTCTAAATTTGAGATGCAGAATATTATTTTCATAAGTAAAAATAATTTACAGTGTAATCACCACTTATCAAGGCCCGAAGACCACTGGAGGACAAGGGTTAATGAATTTAAGGTGGAAGTGTAGTAATCGTTACTGGTGTAAATTGTGTACAATTTGGAGTATTTAAGGGGACGATTCGACAAGAACTTGTTTACATTGGACTTGAAGGTTACCATATTGTAATCAGCCGGGAAGCAGACCAATGGAACAGTGTTTCACATGTGGGCAGTTCTAGGAAAGAAACTTTGTTCATCGAACCTGCGTTTAGAATTAGGCACAGATAAAGAATGGTGCAAATTGTTGGTAGTGGTTGTAACAAGTCGAGTGTTTTTTTTGTAAAAGTTTGGCAAAGGGGGGCCATAGATTGGAGCTGACACAAGCATTTGCGATAAAAATGAAAAAAAGAACGCTAGAACAGAGGGACTCGCAACGTCTTGTAGGGAAGAGAAAATAGACTCACCTACTACGTTTCGAAGGCGATTTTGAACTATCGGGGATACCTGGTGTTGCTCGGGCATTAGGAAAAAAAGTGGTAGGAGGCAGGCAGGCTCGAACCCGCGACGCGAAGGTGAGAAAGAAAGTTAAATAAAACGTGACATCTTACGGCTACGCTACGAAGCCATAGGAAGTAAAAAGCGTCAATCGAAAATTTGACTGGCTAAGTGAATGAGTTCACGCAGGTGCGGAAATGAACGTTAGCTGAAGGGCAGTTCAGTTTTCCGCCGTTTCATTTATTTGTTTCCCCACAATGTTGGGGTAACCAAGCTCCCCCGAAAAAGGAGGAACTCTCAAATGAATAGCAATTGTCTGATATGAAGGGTTTTCTTAACATTAATCAAGAGTAATTGCCTTTCTGGGTGTCCCGGCCGGAAAGCCGGCGAATTGATTCAATTCGATCGCGTTTCGCTTTATCTATACGAAAAAGACTAACAAACACGCGAAAGGGCGGAATAGAGGGTTAGGGTTAGGGTTAGGGGTATGTTATAAAAGTCGATCGAAATATATCTAGATAGGACGTCCGTTCGCAAATCGTACATATTATAATCTAGCGAGTACATAAAAAGTTCTCGAAAATAGTAACGTGGTCAAGACCCCCTCCCCTTATAAAAGCCTTTCTTGGACATACAAAAACGCGCGTGGCCGTTTTGCCCTTTATATATATACTAGCAAAAGTACCTGTCGTTGATTAGGTTCAAAAACAACGTACAGAAAATGGACTCTGATTTATGAAAGTATGATAGGTTATGAAAAAGAAGGGTTGTAAAGAGATAGCTTCGAATTTGGGGGTATAAAAATCAAAGCAAACTATGATGAAAGTAAAAATAAAATAGATAAACCCCATAATTTATTATACCATACCTGTTCACACTGAAACACTTATCACAATATTCTGTGGACCTATATTAAAAACCTTGTTAAACTTTGTAACATATTTCCATTCTATGGAGGTCAGGCGCGAAAATTTGCTGGCAAAAGGTCAAAGTTGAAATGGTTTAACTTTGAAGCTTCTACGATATTCTTCCGCCAATTTTGGTTATAAAAACTTGGAATTTTAGATGTAGGTAAGTTGGACATGGAAAATTCACACGTAGGGCAAGTTATGAACAGTACATAGGGCCCGGGCAAAGCCGAGCTGAACTGCTAGTATATAGATAAGTAACCCGGTTTAGTACTTTTCAGAACATATTTTCACTAGCTTTGAATTATTTTCATATGGACGTCATCTTAAAATAGGGATATAGCGCTATATTTGTCAATACGGATTTTTTTCCTTTATTCCGATTTTAAAGCGTTCTCTTTGTCTTATCCGCGTCCGAGGTGAATAGCCAACATATCTGAAAGGCATCCGCAGAGGACGTGTTGTTAAATTATTCATTCTCACAGCGTCCATTTCCGAAAGGATACATCAATTACGGATGAAGAGGGCATTTTGCGATTAATATGTAAGAATCCGTGTAAGCTTAATAAGCGGTTTAGATGAATGGTAAGAGCAATGGTCAGAAGTGAGAGGTGATCAACATTCTAAACTATATGAGGAACACAATATCACATAGCTGAGTCCCGGATGACTATGGCATGGTCGTTTTCAAGTCCAATATTAATCCTTATCCTTGATTTTGTTTAGTTGTTTTGTTTGACGGCATATCAACCCTTTTCAGGTTATTTAATGCCGAATCCAGTAATTTTGGAAATAGTATTCACGTTGCATCCAGTTATTTTGTAGAACGTTTTTATTCTTCAAACTCTTTATATCTTCAATCGCTAGTTTGTAGTGTTTGGTTTGGTTGTTTTATAGTGGATTTTATCGTTTTTGTTCCCTGTCCTGCAAAACATGAATGAGTTTTGCAATGAGAGAGGGGAAAAGTTACAATATTAATGTTTGGTACATTTTAAGTTAGGAAGCCAGTCAAGAAGTAGGGGGAGATAAAAAGAGAAAGGGAAAAAGGGGGAAAAGGTGGGTTGCTTTTGGCTTTGCATGAAAATAATTATGCTTTGCAAAAGGAAGAAGAAAAACAGAAACGCATCAATGTTACGTGCATTTTGTCTTCAGACAGCCTGAACAGGTAGTACGAACCTTATCCTTGAGTGGACTCTTAGTCTTGATGACTGGTGACTATATGATGTTTTTTTATTTTTATTTTTTTAATTATTCGTTTGTTTAACGCAAAGGCAAAATTTTCTTAGCAAAAGATTTTCTTATGGAAAAGCAGACTCAATCTCCTTCATTGATTTTAAACTTCTGTTTGCCAGTGTAGCGTTGTATTTTCCTTTTATATATATATTGTTTTAAACTGTGTCGTTACATTTTAACGAACCCAGCACGTTGTAGAATCCATCGCAAGCAAACGGAAAAAAAAACTCGACTCACATTCTCTTTTATCGAAAGCCTTCATGTCAGGTCTTTCCAACAACGCATTTTTTTCTAAATTTTTAAACAGCTCGTTTCTCTTTCTCTGGTCCAGTATAACTTTTCGTCTCTGGTGTGACGTCATCCCCGTGTCTCGAACACGTGCTCTTCAGAACACCACATTTTTCTAGACACCGACCACGCCTCGAACACGTGCTTCTTTTCGTCACAACTCTAACATCTCTTCTCTTAATACCCGCTTTGCCAAACTCCGCTTCTCCAAACACCTATCTCCTTTTATATTTGCTGTGACGTCATTTCGCGCAGCTAGCTTGGTCATTTGCATTTTTTTTATACACGAGTACAGTCTTGCATATAAAATATATCAATTAAGAATTTTTTTTAACCTCTTTAGAAATGATTAACATTAGAAATTATTTTCCAATCCTTTCGTTAATGCAATATATATATAACATAGAAACAAGGTTTTATATTGTGGGATGCGTTAAATCAATATAACATAAAATATCTTACCGCAGGGAGTCCAGCCTTCACGTTGGCATATAGCAGCTCATGAGGAAAGAACATGACACTTACGAACAAATAAGTAACCATTCACTGTTACATAACTATACAAGTTTACTAAGAAGACACGCACACACACGTAACTACAATTCAAACATAATAGATGAAAATATGATAAATGGATGAACGGGAATGATGTTCATCTCGCCATTTTCAAAGTCACTCTGTTTTCCCTCCACTCTCCACTTCCGGTCATTCATCACGCGAGAAATCGCGAGAAATTAAAGTTTAGGACTATGGATAAAGGGAGGCGACTTTGCCCAAAGAAGTAGAGAGTTACCCCCCTTAGCATTATACTTTTTTTTGATCCCAACACAAAGCTTTTTCATGGAAATCACTCCAGACAAGGTATGAAGCCACTTTATGTAAGGAGCTAAATAAATGCTACTTAAGGGTAAAAAAATTGCCAACGAGCACTTGCGATGCAAATACTAAAAAAGCAAAGACAGGCCCGCAACTTCTTTTTTTTTGGGGGGGGGAGAGGTAGCAGAGAAGAGAAATGGGCATCCCTTACTAGGCTACAAAGTTTATTTTAAACTCTGTAAAGCCAGGATAAGGTGCTGCTAGCAGTTCCTGCTCAGATATAGAAAAGATACTCCATTATTGGACTACTTGGTTCTTATACAAGTATTGCATCAGTAGTCAGATCTATACTGGAGCGATAGAGTGATCCCACTATTTTCCAGGGACCTTGGCAACGAATTTGATATACATGCTTCACTTCAGATCAGGAGTAAAGGTCAGACCCAGAAGCCTGTCAAAACATGGAGCTTCCCCAAGACGAGCGCAGTTCATTTCAATTGATGCCAGATGGGGATCAGAGCGTTGATGATGTTAAGATAGATGCCTGGGTTTATATGCATTAAAATAAACCAGTCACCGTTTTCCTTATTGCACCACGTGCTCAGAATCGTCTTCAGGAGGCCTCAAGTTTTGACAAGCTTCTGGGCTTGACCATTACCCCTGATCTTAAATGGAACACGTACATCAAATCTGTTGCCAAGGCCACTGGAAAAATGGTGGGATCTTTCTATCGATCCGGTAAATATCTCACTGCTGATGCTATTCTCTATCTATATAAGAGCCAGGTACGTCCAAGGATGGAATACTGTTGCCACATCTGGGCAGGAGCTGCTAGAAAGGACTTGTCCTGCCTTGATAGAGTTCAAAATAGACTTCGTAGCCTCGTAGGAGATGTCATTTTCTCCTTCTTGCAACATCTATCTCACAGAAGAGATGTTGCGAGTTTGTCTCTGATGTATCGTTATTTTCATGGAAAGTGTTCGACTGAGCTTCAATCTCTGGCCCCCTCCCTCGCCAAACTTTCACAAGAAACACTCGTCTAGCTGTAAACACTATCAATAATTCCCCCCACTCTTTATCTATGCCTAAACCTAAACGTAGATTCCATGAACAAAGCTCTTTTCTTAGAACTGCACGCCTGTGGAGTTGTCTTCCGTTTTCCTGCTTTCCGGCTGACTACAATATAGTTGTCTTCAAGTCTAACGTAAATAAGTTCTTGATGAGCCGTTCCATATAAGTTAACAAATTTACCAAATTTTCATTACTAATGATTACTATATTGTCCAATTTCTACTGTACACTCTTTAACCCTTATCCTTGAGTGGCCTCTTGGCCTTGATAATGTTGTGATGCCTATGTAAAAAAAAAGAGAGAAAATCAGAACTAGGTCATTTACGGTCTTTGAAATGTTGCTATAGATGGCAGTGTCGTGATCTTAGGATATGATTTGAAAGATCATTGATGTAGCTCAGGAAGAGAGTTGGCCACCAGAATGAACCCCTAAGGGACTCCAGCATTAATACTGTGAGCTTCTGATTTCTGCCCATTAACCACTACACTTATGAACCTAAAAGAAATGATTTTATAATTGAAAATACGTTGCCTGCTATAGACCATATCAGCCAATTGCTATTCATTTGAGAGTTCCCCCTTTTTCGGGGGAGTTTGGTTTCCCCAACATTGTGGGGAAACAAATAAATGAAACGGCGGAAACCTAAACTGGCCTTCAGCTAACGTTCATAGCTGGAGATTTTGTGAAGTAAACCTTTATGCTATACCCTATAAAAAGGCCTTTGATATCTCAAGAGCAATTGCCGAAGAAAGTAAGCCTCCGTAGAGAGATTCGCTAATCCTATGTGATATAACTGTTAGCACATCTGCTGTAGATTTAGCAGAACGGAAACCATATTGCATGTCACCGAGGAGGTTATTTTTGCTGAGGTGATTGACTACTTCTCTATTTAACACAGGTTCCAGCAACTTACTCGTGACACAAAAGAGGTTCATTGGCCTGTACTGAGAGGAAGATGAGCGATCATCTGAATTCTTAAATACGGGTATACTAATGAAATAATTGTCTTTAAATTATTAGTGTAAAATATAATTTTTATAGCAGCATCGTCATAAAAGCATTTTTATAGCACCATCGTCATTAAAGGATTGTCACTAAATCATTTCTTCGGTTGTTTATACTTAAATATAATTAAGAAAGATCATCATTAAAATCAAATCGTTGACATTTGTCAAAATCAGTTATGATTTACGTCCATTTCTCGTTGCAATATAAGAAATATAAATAATTCAGTTCGACTTCGTTGTTAACCCAGACAATATCGCAACATGACCTTCCACCCAACAAAATAAAGCTCTCGCATTCACTGTCAGCCCAATACTAAAAATTACATTATAAATGAACTATATATATATATATATATATATATATATATATATATATATATATATATATATAAAGCTGAATGTCTGTGTGTGTGTCTGATCACGAATAGGCTCCTATATGGTTGACTATTTTAAAAATCTGATTGCATATAATGATAGAAGATGTATCGAGACACACGAATGGGTATGTTTGATCTGGCAGAACAGTGGTCCATTAAAATTGTGGGATCTGCGTTCGCGCCTGGTCTACAGAGTATGGAAATAAAAAATGTAAAAAAAAAAAAACCCCGTTTACAAGTGTTTTTGGTATAGATGTACATAAGAATACTTTGATAAAGTCTGTTTTAACTTAAATAGGGATGGTATAATAAAATTGTGGGGTGTGCGTTTGCACCTGGCTTCCATAGAATGGATATAGGCACAAACTTTGATAAAGACTTTTCATCTCTATCTGTGTAAGTATACTTTGATAATTATGTTTCAGTTTGAAGAAATATGGTATAATAAAATTATAGGGTGTTCGTTCGCGCCTGACCTTCCATAGAATGGAAATATGTCACAAAGTTTAACAAGGTTTTTTAATATAGATCAACAGAATATTGTGATAAGTGTTTCAGTGTGAATAGGTATCGTATAATAAATTATGGAGTTTATCTATTTTCTTTTTACTTTCATCATATTTGATTTGGTTTTTATACCCCCAAATTCGAAGCTATCTCTTTACAACCCTTCCTTTTCATAACCTATCATACTTTCATAAATCAGAGTCTATTTTCTGTACGCTGTTTTTGAATCCAGTCAACGACGGGTACTTTTGCTTGTATTTTTTATTTTTGAAATCGCAATTTTATAAAATATAAAAACCGATAGAACACTCACTCTATAATAATGTATGCGAAATCTGCAAGAATTAAAATATCATATTTAAGCGTATTTTACGACCTGGCTACGTCGGGCGTCCCTGCTAGCTTTGATAAATACTTTTGCAGTTTTAACAAAATGGCTACAATATTTCATATTAATAAGTCCCCTGTGGAATTTCTACAGGCCCCGCCTGTTTATTATTACTGCTAGAAGCTTAATTCGACTTGCCCTTATTTAGGGGAAAAATATGGTGTACCTACGTATCACGGCATTAAGATGTTCTATTCTAAAAATCATCAAAACGATTAAGTAGTTATTTTTATTATTAAAAAAAATCTAATTTTACGATTTTAAGCGATTAAGTATTTTTAACAGTCATTGATGAGTCTTTGCTTTGGGAGAGTATGTTTAAGGAGGAGGAAACCAGGGATTAATTTTAAATTCAATCAAATATGGCGACTAGTTTCTCTCACATCGAACAAGTCATAAAATTTGATTTTATTAAAAAAAAAACAAACAAACAAACTAATTGATCAAATTATGTGATTCTTGGAATATGCCATCATATAAGTGCAATTCGAAATAAGCACCGAAGCATGCTATAAAAATACACCAAATTTAATATAGCTCACTTTTTTATCCTTTACTCCCAGCACATGGGTTCCAAAAGCATTTTGGTAGATTAATTGGTTCAGGACTGCATCCTGTATATATCGTTATTTCCACGGCAAGTGCTCCTCTGAGCTCAAGTCTCTGGCCATCCCCCCGAGTATCTTTCATGAAAAACACCTGCCTAGCTCTCAATACTTTTCCCCACTCTTTATTTGTTCCTAAATCAGAACATAGATTCCATGAACAAAGTTTCTTTCTTCAAAATACTGAGTTACATATACACAAGAGATATATTTTTTTTACATACAATGGAAAAGGGGCACACGAACGAGCATGCATAAAATTAATGTTTGCTGTACATGTATGCGCGTGACTAGTAAAGTTCTGATAAGCTCGTTGTATATAGTGTCACAGAATCCTTAAAATTCAAAATTTTAATTTTAGGCCGACGAAAAATGTATCCTTTTGTCGTCGAGGCAAAATGAACATAGAAGAAAAAGAGAATATAGAAGAGAGAGAGAGAGAGAGAGAGAGAGAGAGATGGGAAAGACGTTCAGCAGATGAAACAGCCAGCGGGTCGACAGGTCATGCGGTCAACACACTTTCTAACCCCTTTTAGTTCTGGGTACTAAGCGAACAAAGAAAGAATGAGAAGGACAAGAAAAGTACGGAGAAGAGAGAGAGAGAGAGAGAGAGAGAGAGAGAGAGAGAGAGAGAGAGAGAGAGAGGAAAAGAGACATTGTTGTACACACTCTCTGCCGAGCCGCTACGCCAGACGGGTGGGAAAAATTCCCATCCCGAGATCGAAAGAGGAAAAGAAATGACTTGAGACCGTCGGAGAAGATAATGCCGGGGAAAACTCTGTCTCAACAGCAAAGAAGGAGACAACGTCGAAAAGAAAAAAACAAAAACACCAACAGCGAAAGGAGGTTATAAACGGCGAACTTTACAAATATATATTCGAATTGTAGACTAACGAAGAGACGGATATTGAAGAAATTTATTTTAACGAACCGCCTAAAACAAAACAAAAAAATAAAATAAAATAAAAACTGTAAGTCCTGTCTCTGCACACCTCTCTATTGTGTATTAAGTTAGCGAGTTCATTTTTCCCTTTTTTTTGTTAGTATTGATATATTTTTCGTCGACATTTTCAGATAGTAGATTAAGATACCCTTTCTACATCCTCGTTATTTGTTTCTTTTTCATTTTATTTAATCTCATTCCCTCCCTGCCATAGTTTATTTTTATAATAAAATAAACTTTAAAAAGTTGTGTTCGTGTTTCGTTCCTTCTCGCATTCTGTTGTGTTCAAACTGTGTCTTTTTTTCACGAAATCTTCAAGTCCTGCATAAACAAATTCTTGATGAACAACCCCCTTAATCTGACTTTTTTCTTCTTTTTAAAGCATACTTCATAGATAAAAACATCTCCTTCTCCCTCTTCTCCTCACTCTCCTCCCCTTCTCCTCCTTTTCTTCTCCCTGTTCTTTGCTTTTCATTTTCCTGTCTCCATTACATTTACTCGGATGCAGACAACCTTAAAAAAAGAGCAATATCAAATCCAAGGGAAGTAACTGTGTATTTAAAAACATAGAATTACGCCGTTTTATTAAGACTAGCGTGGGGGAACCGGCATTGCCCGGGTGTTTAGAGGTGTGTGTGCTTTTGGGTAAATCAAAACAAAAGAATAAACGAAGTAATAACCCTAAAACTTCTTAAAAAACAGTTGTCCGGGTGTTTGTCTCCGGGGGGGGGGGTTAAAATTTTTGGATGGTAAGTAGGAAGGATCCAATCCAAGTCTTGAGGCAAAGTTGGAAAATAAAGTGTGAAAAAATAAAAACGTGAGACGTTAGCCGCTTGGCCAGCAAGAAATAGTACCTGAAACATATCTGAATTTATTTAAGTATTAAGAATTGGCAGGTGCCCGCACTTAATGACTTAATGTGGTCAAATATTAGTAGCAGAGTTAAGTTTCACTGCGGGGCAATTTATTTTTACGGTGGGGGGGCAGTTTTTTGAGTTTTTTTTTTGTTTTCCCAAGATGTTGGGGGAAACCAGCTCCCCATAACAAGCGGATTGTCCAAATTGAATAGCAATTGTCTGATATAAGGAGAAATTCCGCATTGATCAAAGCTGATTGCTTTTGGACGTTCCCGGCGATCGCACCGGGAACAATGCTGCCAGCTTCGAATTAGTTTCGCTTTTATACGAAAAACCAAATCCACACACGGTGATCGAAAAAAAAATGTCGAAAATAGCACGTAAAAGTCGGGCAAATTAAAGACAGGCCCGACCCCCGTTCTTAAGTCGTTGATATTGATATTATGATTTAGATAGCATATAAAAAGTTTAAGATCGTTTCCCGGAAAAAGCCTTTTGCAGACATAAACATGCATACACGCATATTCTGCCTTTTATATATATAGACTAGCGGGGGTACCTGGCGTTTCTCGGGTGTTTGGAGGTGTGTGTGTGTGTGTTGGGAGGGAGCTAGATCAAAAAAACCTGTTTAAAAACATAAACGTTGGCCGGGTGTTTGGAGGTGTAAAAGAAAAACAAGTTTTAGTAGAAAGGTAGGCTTGAACACCGAATCTTTGACGCAAAGGTGGAAAGGAAATGAAAAAAAAACCCTGCGACCTAACTATCCCGACCACGGAAATAGATGAATTGACAAGTGTGTTAAGTTGACGTTTGTAAAGCGAAATTAACAGGTGCGAGAACGTTAAGTCGCGTGATGTTTGACCTAGTTTTGCGCTGCATGCCAGTTTCTGTTTTCCCCCGCTACGCGGCGATCAAAAAATATCTCGAAAATAGCTTGTAAAAGTCGGGTAAATTAAAGATAGCTGCGACCAGAGTTCCTTAGTCGTAGATATTATTATTTAGACAGCATATAAAAAGTTTTTAGAAGGAGCGAGCCAACTGAGAATGACGGCCAAAACAGCCTTTTGTAGACATACACAAAAAACGAACACACACACATACATACATACATACATACATTTTCATATATATATATATATATATATATATATATATATATATATAGATGGCGTCCATATAAAAAAATATTGACTCGGCCAAAGTATTTTCTGGAAAAAATTAAGTCAATATGAATTTTATTCTTCTTAACAGCATGTTATGACAATAAACCAAAATAACTCATGAACCAGAATGTTTTGTAGAAAGAAAGTTATTGACGACAAAAAAAATATGAGAAACAGGCTATATATATTGTGGAAGGACAGGTGATGGGGTATCGTAGTTGATTTTACTTGAAAAGAAAAATGCTTGTGACGCATTTAAAAATAAATTATTTATTTATTTGTTTGTTTCATTCATATGCAAGCTTTTGTAGTAAGGGAGCTGCACTTGTCCTAACAAAATCTCAGCTACCAATTTTTGTTACCCGACACGGACTTCTATTATTGTACCGTACAGAGTAAATCGATTTTATACCTTACACTTGCGTATTGTCGTTCGCTCGACCATATACAGGCTGAATTTTGTTTTATTCTTAAACATCAAATTTGTATAAATGCATCGAAGAAAATAGTTCTCTGGTATTTAAAAGTAATTTATTTATTTATTCATTATATTCCTACGCAAGTTTTGGTATATAGGTATCTGCACTTATTTAGGAAAATAAAAATATAGAAATACTTTTATGGAGTATCCACTTATCACGGCATGGAGATGTTATATTGCAAAAATTATAAAAATTATCGATTCGTTTTTTTTTTATTTAAGGATATAAAATTTTACGATTTTAAGCGATTAAGTATGTTTAACAGTAATTAATAAGCCCCTGCTTCTGGAGAAGATTTTGTTTAAGGGGGAGGTAACCAATGATAAATTTCAAATTCAGTCAAATATGGCGACCGGTGTCCATTGCATAGGGCAAGTAATAAAATTTGATTTTTTCTTTTTAAATAGAAGTAATTGATTAAATTTATGATTTTTGGAATGTGCCATCTTCGTTATGTATAAATAGCGTTATGTATTTTCTTTACTTAATTTTTTTCATTATAAGTGTACTTTTAAATAAGCATTGAAACATGTAAGAAAAAAAATCCTCGAAAAGAACTCCCTATTCGTTATTTACTTGGATGCAGACAATAAAAAGAAAACAGTGGAATATCGAAACCAAATGGAAGCAACTGAATATTTGCCAATAAAAAATTACGTTCCTATCTTTAAGATGGAGTCAATATGAAAATAATTCCGACTGAGTTAAGGTATTCTCGGGAAGAAGTTCAATCGAATGACATTTTATTTTCCTTAGCAGCATGTTATGACAACGAATGGAAAGAACGCATGGATCAGAATGTTTTGAAGGAAGAAAGTTATCGACGACAAAAATGAGAAACTGGCTAATTTTATATATGGTGGAACGACAGGCAAGGGAAAATAAATATTTGGGTGCCATTTCAAAGTAAATTATTTATTTATTTGTTTCATTTAGGGAATTGCACGTGTCCTAACACGTGTAAACAACAAAGGGAAGTGACCTTGTATTAAGACAGAAATTTACGTCTTTTTGTTTTTTTAAAGATTGCATCCATCTAAAAATTATTCTAATCATGGAAAAAGTTTTCTTTTTTTTGGGGGGGGGGTGAATAATTAAATCGAATCACATTTTATCGTTCTTGATAAAATATAATAACAATCAACCTGAACAACTTATGGACCAGAATCAAGTATTGATTTTCTAGGAAGAAAACTATCGATGACAAAGAAACGAAAAAACAAACAAACAAACAAAAAAACACTGGATTAATTTCATACATTAGCTCATCAGTCGATTAGTCACGCTTCAGTTCGTATTGGGACGTTGTTCGAACACGTGACTGTTGTTTGCGTGTATTTAACGAGAGCAAAAGTAGTTGGTTGGTTGTTTTTTTTTTGTTGTTTTACGGCATATCAACCATTTTCGGGTTATTTAATGCCGAATCCAAAGATTTTGAAGAAAATTTTTTTAATAGAATATATTTGTTGTTTTCACGTCGGTTTCTATTTAACCTATAGTTGGGACCCTAACAGGTACTACCACTCCGGATCAGAGCGGACCTGGGAGCAATGGTAATTAAAGGGTGGCTCCACACTTCCCAAAGCCCGCAAGCTGGGGCCTCACAACTGGATATAGTTTAAGGTCATATTCAGGACCAAAAGTAGTTGGAGTCAGTTGACGCTGAGAGTTGGAAGATGAACACTGCACGATTTACTTATCAACTCATGCACCAATTTTTGCTACCCGACCCGGACGTCTATTATTGTACCTTACAGAATAAATCGATTCATTCTTACGCAAGTTTTGGTATTTAGCAATCTGCAATAATCCTAGACTCACACTCTTCAAGCAGTTCGGTTCAAAGGGGTTGACTGTAGTACCGGGCATTTTCTAATTATATTTTTTTGAGGTCATATTCTTTACAGTTTCGCAAATCAAGCAACAACATATTACAATAACCACACAAAAGAAGTCGTAGACCAGAATCAAATATTGATTTTGAAGGAAGAAAGCTATCGATGACAAAGAAACGAAGAACAGGCTGATGTCATCTCATGTCTGGTGAAAGGATAGATTAGGGGGGTTAATTTTATTTGCCTCAAGTAAATAATAATATTTTCTTAAATAAATTAAATTAGCATGAAGATCCGACGCTGCCCGGGATTGAATGAGGGTCAACGGCTGTTTCACATTCCCATATTTTTATTTTCATCGAAGTCACCTTGTTTCCCATCATTATGCTCCAGGAGGAAGCTTCGCACACCTCAGTGACTTAGTCAACAATATATTGTAGGCTATATTGCACTGTAGAGAATCTACTATTGATTTTATAAATCATTTTTTTTATTTATAACGCTTGAATTAAAGTTTAAAATGCAAAAGTCAAGTATCATGGTTCAATTGTACTCTAAACTGACACATTTATTTCGTACGCACCCCTGTCTTATCAAAGAACCTACTGCTCATTTTATATGCCTGGCTTTTCTGCTTGTTCGGTGATAATGGTTGGCATTTAAGCGTTAGATCAAAGAGCCAAGTATCATAGTTCAATTGTACTTTAAACAAAAAACATTCATTTCGAACGCGTCTCTGTCATATCAAAGAACGTACTAATGATTTCACATTCCTGGCATATGTTATGCAGGAAGAAAGCTCTTGATGAAAAAGAAACGAATAGACAAACAAACAAACAAAAAAAAACAGACTAACTTTACCTTATATATGGTGAAAGAGTGAGTTAAGGGGTTTGGTTTAATTTGCCGCAAGCAAACCATATTTTCTTTAATTAATTAAATATTTACACCTGAAGCCAGTTTTTGCTAAAAATAGCGAGACTTTATTTTGCTAATAAATGGCGATTTCTTCATAGATGTATGAGTGTTGGTCGTCTCTCATTTCTTCTGACGATATTAATCGCAAAAATGCCCTCTTCATCTCTAACTGGTGTATTCTTTCGGAAATAGATGCTGACAGAATTAATAATATAACAATATATCCTTTACGTATGCCTTTCAGCCGCATCCATCATTTACATGACGGATGTGGACTAGCCATGTACACTAATTGTTTACATGCGTGCACTACTGTTTATAGGTATATTTATATCTTGATCTAGAAAAATGCACATACACATCCTACTATAGAAAACTACACATCATACTATACAAATCTACATATAATCCTACTATAGAAAACTACACATCCTACTATACAAAACTACACATCATCCTACTATACAAATCTACACATCATCCTACTATACAAATCTACACATAATTCTACTATACAAATCTACACATACATCCTACTATACAAAACTACACATAATCCTACTATACAAATCTACACATCATCCTACTATACAAATCTACACATAATTCTACTATACAAATCTACACATACATCCTACTATACAAATCTACACATACATCCTACTATACAAATCTACACATACATCCTACTATACAAATCTACACATACATCCTACTATACAAATCTACACATAATCCTACTATACAAATCTACACATAATCCTACTATACAAAACTACACATCATCCTACTATACAAATCTACACATAATCCTACTATACAAATCTACACATAATCCTACTATACAAATCTACACATACATCCTACTATACAAATCTACACATACATCCTACTATACAAATCTACACATACATCCTGCTATACAAATCTACACATAATCCTACTATACAAATCTACACATAATCCTACTATACAAATCTACACATAATCCTACTATACAAAACTACACATAATCCTACTATACAAAACTACACATAATCCTACTATACAAAACTACACATAATCCTACTATACAAAACTACACATAATCCTTCTATACAAATCTACACATACATCCTACTATACAAAACTACACATCATCCTACTATACAAAACTACACATAATCCTACTATACAAATCTACACATAATCCTACTATACAAAACTACACATAATCCTACTATATAAAACTACACATAATCCTACTATACAAATCTACACATAATTCTACTATACAAATCTACACATACATCCTACTATACAAATCTACACATAATCCTACTATACAAATCTACACATAATCCTACTATACAAAACTACAAATCATCCTACTATACAAAACTACAAATCATCCTACTATACAAAACTACAAATCATCCTACTATACAAAACTACAAATCATCCTACTATACAAAACTACACATAATCCTACTATATAAAACTACACATAATCCTACTATACAAAACTACACATAATCCTACTATACAAAACTACACATAATCCTACTATACAAAACTACACATAATCCTACTATACAAATCTACACATACATCCTACTATACAAATCTACACATAATCCTACTATACAAATCTACACATAATTCTACTATATAAAACTACACATAATCCTACTATACAAAACTACACATAATCCTACTATACAAAACTACACATAATCCTACTATACAAAACTACACATAATCCTACTATACAAAACTACACATACATCCTACTATACAAATCTACACATAATCCTACTATAAAAAGTTACATTTACGCTATTTTACAGTCATAAACGCACACCTCCTACTATAGACATGCCACTTATGCCCTGCTATGTACAACAACAAACACGTCATATAATAGCGAGATCTACTTATGTACTGACATAGACATGCTAAATACTGTTGTATAACAGTTGTATCAAAAGGGGATATGTAATATAAAAGGGGGGTAGAAACAACACCAAATGGTCATATAGAGTCTAATAAAAAAAAATAGATTCTTGTCAGCATTCGAACATTCTCACATCCCGACTTGACTCCCACCATCTTGACTCTCGGCCTTATATGCCCTCATTCCAGTGTTTAGCTTCATTGATATGCAAATTACATGAAACTACATTCCTCTGATCCTTAAGCATCACTTCATAAACTTAAAACCCTGCTAGTCTCTCTACTAACACACTTATTAGTCTCTCTACTCTACTCGGCTAGACATAGCTAGCCCCAAATACTTGGCTACACATAGCTAGCCCACAGTACTTGGTTAGACACAACTATCCCAAAATACTTGGCTAGACACAACTATCCCAACATACTTGGCTAGACATAGCTAGCCCACAGTACTTGGCTAGACATAGTTAGCCCACAGTACTTGGTTAGTATGGGGTATATGGTTAGAAAGGAGAAGAAAAAAAAAAGAAACGTACCGGACGTAACTGCATCGCTCTATGGGAAAGAAGAAGGAAAGGATGGCCAGCGCATTCGTATACGCGAAGGGCATCTTGGGAAGGCAGAGCATGATGGGAAAAGCTATTTTTTCCCCTGTCTCTTCCTTTTTTTCTAGATAGGAGGATATAAAAGCTGGAAAAATTCCCTCGGAGGGTAGAGAGAAAAGAGTTATGAACATCTTCTCTTGAAAAGAATTTTGTATTGTTGACGTTTGGATTGTGCGGTAGGACATTGGTGACGAGAGGCCAGGCGTGGTCGATTGGAAAAGAAGAGGGCAGAAAAGTGCTGCTGTCGAGAGAGTGACTCACTCCTTCCCGAACCTCAGAACCGAATCCTGATTATAACCCTAGACACAGCTATCGCAACATACTTGGCTAGACACAGCTATCCCAACATACTTGGCTAGACATAGCTAGCCCACAGTACTTGGTTAGATAAAGTTATCTCACAATACTTGGCTACACACAGCTATCCCAAAATACTTGGCTAGACATAGCTAGCCCACAGTACTTAGTTAGATACAGCTATCCCACAATACTTGGCTACACACAGCTATCCCACAATACTTGGCTACACACAGCTATCCCACAATACTTGGCTAGACACAGCTATCCCAAAATACTTGGCTAGACATAGCTAGGCCACAGCACTTGGTTAGACACAGCTATCCCAAAATACTTGGCTAGACATAGCTAGCCCACTCAAACGGTTAAGCACACAGCTAGTCCTCACTTAAAAGTGACAACTCCTTCTTTATACAGCACAACCGAATAACATTTCCGTTTTTTGTTTCATTTAAAAGCGGGGACTTTTTCAGAAAAAAAAAACCCAACCAAATCACATTTGAAAAAAAAATCTTCATTCTAAAACGATGAATTTTTCTCGAAATTCCAACCGAATCTCCTTTTAAGTTCTTCGTTTAAAAGCGACAATTTTTTTCAGCAAATGCAACCAAATTTCATTTTAAATTTCTCTTTTAAAAACGACAACTTTTGACATACAAGTTGACCGAATCGCATGGTAACAGCGACGACTTTTTTTTTAAAAACAAGCAAAAAAAAAAAAATGCGACTCGAATTGTACTTTCATTAAAATAACTCTTTCGTTTAAAAGTAACAACATTTTTTTTTCTTTTCAGACAACTGAATTTCATTTTAAACTAGTGGGGCCTGTGGAAATTCCAAAGGAGACTCATTCATATGTAATATATTGATGTTGGGATTCTGTAGATGTTCAGTGTAAATGGAGACGCTCTGATATTATTGTAGCTTTTTGTTAAAACTACTAAAGTATTTAGCCAAGCTAGAAGGGACGCTCGGCGTAGCCAGGTCGTAAAATACGTTTAAATATATTTTAATTTTTGCAGATTTCGTATATATTATTATAGAGTTAATGTTCTATCGATTTTATATATCATAAAGTTGCGATTTAAAAATAAAAGATATATCCATATGACTTGGGTTTATCAACGGTAATCGAAACCGAATCCTAAACTTTATATATATATATATATATATATGACTTTAGTTTCTTCAGCTATAATTGAAACCGAAACTTATGAAGATTTCTTGATAAAATTATTCATAAAAAGATAGATTACTAAGGTGCCATCAGCAAAAATCGAAACTTATGAAAAATTTTTGATAAAATTATTTTAAAAAAATAGCGTACTGGAGTGCCATTGGCTATAATCGAAACCGAAACTAAAACTTATGAGGAATTCTTGGTAAAAATATTTATAAAAAATAGATTACTATAATGTCATCTATAATATAAATCTTACCTGTCTGTTTAAATGTATGTATGTATGTATGTCTTAAAATTTCGATAGAGGCGACGAAGTTTCACGAGACCCATATCTTTTTTAAGCTCGACCTTTCGGACGACAAATATCGAAAAATTGGCTAAAGACATTAATTCATTCACTCTCAACTGATCACTTTTCGAAAAGGAGGGATAGCTTTTTCGCTGATATTTTCGAAAGTCATCCACTCTTTCCGATTGACTAGCCTTAATTTAAACCTTCGCCACTTCCGGTTTGGCGAGGGACGCAACGGCAAAGACGTCACGTTTTTTTCACGTTGTTATCCTCCTTCACGATACGGGTTCGAACTTGCTTGCCTACCTACTACCACTTTTTTTTCTTAACACACACCTCCAAAAAACCGGGAAACGCCGGGCAGCCAGGATAGTCAGCTATAATCGAAACCGAAATCAAAGTTATGTAGAATTTTTAGTAAAACTATTTATAAAAAATTAAATGACTTGAGTGCCATCAGCTCTAATGGAAACCGATACCAAAAAACTTATGAAGAATTCTTGGTAAAATTATTTATTACAAGAAACAGAAGTACATAGCAATTAAACGACCCGGATGTAAGTGTGACACAGAAAATAACACACACACGCTATCGTATTAATATATAGATTTCTCATTTAAAAACGACGACATATAAGTCGACGGAATCGCATTTTACTTTCTTTCAAAAGCAACGACGTTTTAAAAAAAATCTGACTCACTTCATTGTCGTCGTGTCTTCACCTCTCCGACCACAACTCCCTTTCTCAACTCTTTAAATTTCGAAAGTTCGACGCGAATCACTTCAATCTTTCCATTTTTCAACGCTTCCAATTTTTTCAGTTTAACGCAACTCATTTAATCCTTCCTTCCCTCGAGGTTTTCAAATTTCGATGCGACTCGTTTAATCATTCCCTTCCTCGAGGCTTTCAAATTTCGTCTCGCTCGCAGCGATTTTATTTTTCAGGCCGAAATAGCTTTTAATTTAAATAAAAAGAAATAAATAAATTGATTCTTGTAAACATTCGAACATTCTCAGAGCTTGGAATTCATTATTGAGATGAGTATTATTTTTTTTATTAATTTATTTATTGCGGACTATTATTCTAATCTTTATTAGTTGTTGTTTCACGACGTTTCGGTCAATTATTCCTATGGCCTTCGTCAGGTGGTAATCGCGACGAGATAGGAACTCCGAATCTCTTAACTGCATTCTCAGTAATTACTGCCTTCCATAGTTGTTGTTGTCTCACCACGATTTCGCCAAGTAAGCCTTTGGCCGGCTTTCTCATTATTTTTTATTTAAATCTTAGTGGAAATGTATTATTTTGTTTAAACAAAAAATATCTTTACTAAAGTTATGGTTTCCAGTAGTAAATAAAAAACGCAAGAATTTATTTTTGCTTTTCTTTTTATATCTAAATAAAGCTTCGTAATTTGTAACAATAAAAGAAAAAAAGTTACAGGAACATTACGAAAAGTCCGTATTAATGAATTCGATATAACTTGAAAAAAATTAATTTCTCGAACTACCGATATTACCATTGAATTAAGCATTGTTTATTTATTATTTTCACACAAAAAAATTAATAGCAAAAAATATTTCTACTTTTTGCTTTAAATTACAGGTTTCACATAATTAATAATAATAATTTTAATAATTTCCTTGCTTGCATGAATGTGAAACTTTCGGCGTAACATAATTTTTATATATTATGGACAATAATTTTTAAAAATTTAATTTAAAAACTGGAACATAGAAAAATAATTAAATTAAAAAATGGTAAAAATTATACAAACGTTCAGGATAATTAATTTCTCGAACTACCGATATTACCATTGAATTAAGCATAGTTTATTTAATATTTTCACGCAAAAAAATTAATAGCATAAAACATTTCTACTTTTTGTCTTAAATTACAGGTTTCACATAATTTTTATATCTAAGATTTTAATATTTTCTTTGCTTGCATGAATGTGAAACTTTCGGCGTAACATAGTTTTTTAAAATTTAATTTAAAAACAGGAACATAGAAAAATAATTAAATTAAAAAATGGTAAAAATTATACAAACGTTCAGGATAGAAATGTACAGATGCACGTCTCCTAACTGTATTCTCAGCAAATACTGCCATCCATAGTTGTTGTCGTCTCACCTATGGATGGCAGTAATTGCTGGGAATGCAGTTAGGAGATTCGGAGTTCCTGTCGCGTTGTGGTTACCACCTTATGAAGGCCAGAAGAATAGTTGGCCAAAACGTCGTGAAACAACAACTAAGAAAGATGAGGATAAATGTCCGCAATAAATAAATTAATTAATAATCTTCGATTGTTCTTTCCGGTGTTTTCCGGTGGCTAGCAATCTTACATCAATACTTACATCAACAGCGAAGTATTGTACTGCAATAAACGACTACATAAACTTCTTACTATATGCAGGTAATCGTACATCTACTCTTATGTTGTTTTTTTTACATAGGGGTCACCACTTATCAAGGCCGATAGGCCACTCAAGGATAAGGGTTAAAGAGTGTAGAGTAGTCAAAAGGACAATATAGTAATCGATAGTAATGGAAGTTCGGTAAATTTGTTAACTTAAGTGGAACGGTTCATCAGAAACTTGTTCACGTTGGACTTGAAGACAACCATATTATAGACAGCTGGAAAACAGAAGACAATTCCACAGGCGTGCAGTTCTAAGAAAGAAGCTTTGATCATGGAATCTATGTTTAGGTTTAGGCACAGATAAAGAGTGGGGGGAATTATTGATAGTGTTTTCAGCTAGTCTAGTGTTTCTTGTGAAAGTTTGGCAAGGGGGGGACCATAGATTGAAGCTCAGTCGAACACTTTTGGGATCGTCAGCTATATACACGTTCTACTATATACAAAATGGAACGATAAAGAAAACAAGGCTGCAAATTTATTTTGTATCTTTTATTGAGAAAATCAATTCAGGTAACTTGATATGTAGTAGAGCTGCAGGTGTATCGGAATTTTTGTAAGAATTTTTATAAGAATTTTTGTAAGAATTTTTGACATGCCTAACACGAATAAAATATAAAACAAATTCGTAATTTCTCTTTTAAAAGTGGGTTGTTTATTTTCTTTATGAATTATACTTCCAAAATAAACAAAAGTTGTTTTAAAAGTAATAGAAATGTTTTTTTAAAAAAAATAGTAATGAAATTAATTTTATTTTACGAGCTTAGTATTTTTCAAGTTTTAAACTTTAAAAATCTATCAAAATTTTTCTATTGATTCAATTTTTACGATATTTTCAGGGTCAATGTGAAATGTTATGCTCTTTCCAATAAACCGAATATAATATTTTAGACAAACGTTTTTTTTTAAATTCACGCCCCCCCC
>NC_136519.1:84178775-84368775 GCF_053919585.1 Euprymna scolopes
CCAATGGCCACTCGAGGATAAGGGTTATCGTGTGCACATTAATCAAAGGGATAGTGTAGCAATAGTATTGGAGAATTGGTAAGGTGTCATTACTTAGGGGGGCGGTTCATCAGGAATTTGTTTGTGTCGGACTTGAAGACATCGAGGTTGAAGTCGGAAGGGAAACAGGCAAGCGGAACAGCGTTCCACAGGCGTGCAGTTCTAATAAAGAAGCTTTGTTCATGGAATCCACGTTTTGATTTAGCCACAGATAAGAAGTGGGGGAAATTATTGACGGTGGTTTCAGCTAGTCGGGTGTTTTTTGAAAAAGATTGGCGAGGGGGGGCAGAGAATGGAGCTCAGACGAGCACTTGCAATGGAAATTACGATAGAACAACGACAGACTCGCTACGTCACTTCTGTGGGAAAGAGGTTGCAGGGTAGAGAAAAGGGCATCCCCCACCAAGCCACGAAGTCTGTTTTGTACTCTGTCAAGGCAGGATAGGCTATTTTTAGTAGCTCCCGCCCAGATGTGGCAGCAGTACTCCATCTTTAGACGTACTTGGCTTTTATATAGATAGAGAAATGCATCATTAGTGAGATATCTTCTGGAGCGGTAGAAGGATCCCACCATCTTTCCAGCGAACTTGGCCACAGACTTGATGTATGTGTTCCATTTAAGACCAGGAGTAAAGGTCAAACCCAGAAGTTTATCAAAACATGGCGCCTACCCTTGACGAGAGCCATCCATTTCAATTGATGCCAGATGGGGATCAGAGTGTTTATGATGTAGAGATGGGAGCTTGGTCTTAGATGCATTAAAAGGTAACCAGCCACCTCTTTCCCCACTGTACCACGCGCTCAAGATCAGAGGAGAGAGAATCAGAGAGAACATCATCACTTACGCCCTTTGATGTGTTGCCATAGATGGTCGTGCCATCAGCATAGATGTCAACGAAAGATGAAAAGAAATGATAAATAGATTATTATTATTGATTTGTTTGATTTGATTGTTTTGCTTTACGGCATATCGACCGTTTTTTAGGGGGTATTTAATGCCGAATTAAGTAATGTTGAGGAATTAAATGTTTCAAATTTATTTATATCTTTTTTTTACATAGGCATCACCACTTATCAAGGCCACTCGAGGATAAGGGTTAAAGCGTGTACAGTAGAAATTGGACAATATAGTAACCGTTAGTAATCGAAATTCGGTAAATTTGTTAAGTGGAATGCCTCATCAAGAACTTGTTTACGTTAGACTTGAAGACAATCATATTGTAGTCACCTGGAAAGCAGGAAAACGGAAGACAATTCCATAGGCGTGCAGTTCTAAGAAAGAAGCTTTGTTCATGGAATCTACGTTCAGGTTTAGGCAAAGATAACGAGTGGGGGGATTATTGATAGTGTTTTCAGCTAGAGGAGTGTTTTTTGTGAAAGTTTGGCGAGGAGGGACCATAGACTGAAGCTCAGCTGAACACTTTCCATGAAAATAACGATACAGCAGAGACAAACTCGCAACATCTCTTCTGTGAGATAGAGATTGCAGGGAAGAGAAAAGGATATCTCCTACGTGGCTACGAAGTCTATTTTGAACTCTATCAAGACAGGACAAGTCCTTTCTAGCAGCTCCCGCCCAGATGTGAGAACAGTACTCCATCCTTGGACGTACCTGGATCTTATATAGATAGAGAATTGCATCAGCAATGAGAAATCTACTGGATCGATAGAAGGATCCCACCATTTTTCCAGCGGCCTTGGCAACGGATTTAATATATGTGTTCCATTAAAGATCAGGAGTAGAAGCTTGTCAAAAAATGAGGCTTCCCCAAGACGAGAGCCATTCATTTCCACTGATTCCAGATGGGGATCAAAACGTTAATGATGTAAAGAAAGAAGCTTGGTTTTAGATGCATTAAAAGTAACCAACCACTCCTTTCCCCATTGTACCACGTGCTCAAGATAGGAGGAGAGAGAATCGGAGAGAACTTGGTCGTTTACTGTCTTAGATGTGATACCATAGATGGTAGTGTCATCAGCATAAATGCCTGCAAATGATGTAAGGATGTAATTTGGAAGATCATTAATGTAGATCAGAAAAAAAAGTTGGACCCAGGATTGACCCCTGAGGGACTCCAGCATTTATACTGTGAGCTTCTGATTTTTCCCCATCAACTACTACTCTTATGAATCTATCAGAAAGAAATGATTTAATAATTGAGAAGACATTTCCAGCTATACCATTGCTGGAGATCTTATGAAGTAAACCTTTATGCCATACCCTATCAAAGGCCTTAGATATATCAAGAGCAATTGCCCTAGAAAGAAAGCCTCTGTCCAGAGATTCGCTAATCCTATGAGATATAACTGTAAGCACAGCTGCTGTAGATCTAGCAGAACGGAAACCATATTGTGTGTCACTACGAAGGTTAATTTTGCTGAGATGGTTGATTACTTCTGTATTTAACACAGATTCCAGCAACTTACTCATGACGCACAGGAGAATTATTGGCCTGTACTGAGAGGGGGGTGAACGATCACCTGAATTCTTAAATGCAGGGCATACTGATGAGATTTTCCAGGGTGATCGGAAGCAATTCTCCTTAAGACAACGTTTAAACAGTTTTGTACGTTTGGGCGCTAGTTCTGGTTGAATTTATTTGAGTACTATAATTGGAATATCGTCAGGGCCGATTACTTTACTGGAATCAAGGTTTTTGACTAGCTTGACAACATCACGTACAAATATATGTATATCACATAGCGTGTTTTCTGATACAGGAGGAAATATTGGGGGTTGGCGGCCTTGGTTGCAAAGGGTAGAATTAGCTGCAAAGTTCTTGGCAAAGAGTTTGGCTTTGTCTGATGCTGACGAGATTAACTCAGGTCCATTGATGATAGTTGGGATAGAGCACACGCTTTTGTTCAGGATTCTGTTTGCTATTTGCCAAAACTGGTGGGAAACAAGCCGCTGCTCAGCTACTTTGGACTTGACGGACTGAGCATACAACTCTATTGCGTTCTTTATTACTTTCTTACAATGGTTGCTGGCAGTTCTGAAAGCGGCTTTAGTTTCCATACATCTATTACGTTGGAAGTAGTGGAAAAAGGGATTTCTGTGCGCAATGGCAGCAGCACATTCTGAAGAAAACCATGGTTGGCTGTTAGGTTTTTGCTGGAATTTTTTCGAGGGTATGAAACGGTCTATACCTACAATAAACCATTCCGCCAGGCCTGATACTATAGAGGACACATCCTTTTTAAACATGGAACGCAGAGGTAGATCAGATATAAATGTATGGAAGCTATCCCAGTTAGCCATAGTGTATCGATATACTGTATGATGGAGAGGTACGTCTGAGGACTTATTACATTTCATTTTTATCTTAATTGATACAACTGAGTGGTCGGAAGATCCAAGAGGAGAAAGAACAGCAGCACATTCTGGAATGAATCAGGGCTGGCTGTTAGGTTTTTGCTGGAATTTTTCGAGGGTATGAAACGGTCTATACCTACAGTTAACCATTACGTCAGGTCTGATACTATAGAGGGAGATCCAAGAGGAGACAGAACAGAAACTGAACATAGTTCAGGGCAAGTTGTGAGAAAAAGGTCTAGTAGACTCACATACTGCTGTCATTGTCGGGCACACGGGTGGATTCGTGAACAATCTGAGTGAGGTCATAAACAATGGTCTTGTTTGAGTGGGTCTAACATTTCACGTTGTGGACATTGAAGTCTCCACATACTTGAATGTTAGCTGAAGGATAAGCAGATAGGACTTAGTCAATTTTCTCAGATATGCTTTTAAAGATAGTAACTCCGCTGTTGTGGGGGGCGATAGAGAGTAAATATAAATGCAGTACTGTGAGCTAGTACAACCCGGAAGCACATATAGGGTAAGTTAGGATCTTCTCTGGAGATGTCCCTACCACATGGAAAGCCATCTTTAATATAGACACATATTCCATGCCCATGGCGATCTTGGGGGTCAGATCTAGAAGTTAAGTAAGAATATTCTTTAATTACCAACTCATCTAGGGAAATAGCCTGTCCAATGCCAGTTTCGCTTAAAAATAAAAGGTCAGGTTTAATATTCTGTAATTGGGTTTCAACCTCTGGAAGGTTAGAACGTACCCCTGATTTTGGAGAAGGAGACATAGTAGTGGGGGTCTGCGTTGGAAGTTGGAGATCCAGGTTTAATCGTGTATTTTTTTCTTGAAACTTGTCATGATGGAATTTTGGAGTTTGTGGACTAGGTCGTCAAACTAGCTTAGAGCAGGACAGTGAGGGAAAACTAAGAGAGAAAAAGAAACGAAAATTTTTTTTTTTGTAGAACATAAGGTAAAGCCACTAATATGGCATCGAGAGGCCCCACCAGAAGCTAATGTTGGATTTGGTTGTCTTTTTTTACGGCATATAAATTCTTTTCGAGTTATTTTTATTTCTAGCCTAGGTGCCCGGCGTTGCCCGGCGTTTGGAGGTGTTTGTTGAGAGAAAAAAGTGATAGCAGGCAGGCAGGCAGGCAGGCAGGCAGGCAGGCTCGAACCTGTACCGCGAAGGAGGAAAAGAACGTGAAAAAAAAGACATGATGGCTTTGCTGTTGCGTCCATCGCCAAACCGGAAGTGATAGATGTTTAAATTAAGGATAGTAAATCGAAAAGAGGGGATGACTTTCGAAAATATCGGCGAAAAAAGTGACCCCTCCCTGTAGACAAGTGCCCAGTTGAGGGGGAAGAATTAATGTTTTTAGCCAATTTTTCGATATTTGTCACCCAGAGGGTCGGACTTCAAAATGATACCGATCTTGTGAAAATCTGCCGACTCCGTCTAAAGTTTTAGGTAGACATACATACATATATTTAAACAGGTAAGAATTATATTAAAGAATATTATGTTTTTCTAATCATTTCCGGATTATTTAAATAAAAAATCCGGCCATTTTGTAAAAAAGGTGTTATATTTTGTGGGGTGTATGCAAAAGGGAGGGGCAGAAAAAAAGACGTACCGGGCGTATCTACATTTGGAAAAAAGGCGTACCGGGCGTATCTACATTTGGGAAAAAGACGTACCGGACGTATCTACATCGCTCTTTGGGAAAGAAGAAGGAAAGGGTGGCAAGCTCATTTATATATACGAAGGGCATCTTGGGAAGGCAGGGCATGATGGGAAAAGCTATTTTTCCCCCTGCCTCTTCCTTTTTTTTCTAGATAAGAGGATATAACGAGAAGGTGTGGTCGATTGGAAAAGATGAGGGCAGGAACGTGCTGTTGTCGAGCGAGTGACTAACTCCTTCCTGAACCCCAGAACCGAATCCTGATTGTAACCGTTAGATATTTCAAATAGTTATTCATGGTACTTGGCTTGCTTGTTTTGTAGAAGAAATTGTTGCCTTTGTTTTTGGCTTTGCAGAACATGATTGAGTTTGGCAAAAGAAAGGGAAAAACGATTTCGTGCTCTACCCCCACCCACCCGAAGCCGACCTATCGCTGATCTTTCGTTATGCAAAGAAACTTGAACTCTCCGTTCAAAGATATTACAGTATCCCTCGATTTAACTTAATTTTCAACCAACACGTTCGCTTCTCAACATAATTTCTCACAGCACCGAAGGTAATTCGCCTCTTTTCGACACGTCTAAACTTAACACAGAGCCGGTTTTTATAACATTACGATGTTTTACGTTAATCCCCATATGTGATATTTGAACGTAGGTTAATTTATACAGCCTCGGGGTATATCGTCGAAAAAAAAGTAAAACCTGCCACAAGCTTTAGAAGGATATGCATAGTTATTGGTTTTCTACAAGTTATAGATTGTTGAGTCAATATCTTGCAGTTAATATAGCAATACTAGAGGGATCCGTGAAAAATAAACGTTTTTTTTTATTTATGTAATCGTTGTTTAGTTTTGAATTTTTGTAAAAGCGAATTGTTTTTTTTTTTTTTTTTGAGGGAGGTGGAATTGGCTGAACATGATCAAATTTTGCAAAGAGGAAGAGACAAAATAATAATAACTAGCAGGACCTGTGGAAATCCCACAGCCGCATCTTTCATATTTAGTATATTGCTGCTGGGCTAGGTGTATCAGAATTTTTGTAGGAACTTTTGACACCCCTAACACAAAACTGCGAATAAAATATAAAAAAAAACTCGTAATTTCTCTTTTAAAAGTGAGTTGTTTATTTTCTTTATGGATTATACTTCCAAAATAAACTATTAAAGTTGTTTTAAAAGTAATAGAAATATTTTTTTTTATTTTTTAAAAAACAGTAATGAATTTTACGAACTCAATATTTTTCAATTTTTAAACTTTAAAAATCTATCAAAATTTTTCTATTGATTCAATTTTTACGATATTTTCAGGGTCAATGTGAAATTCTATGCTCTTTCCAATAAACCGAATATAATATTTTAGACAAACTTTTTTTTAAATTCACGCCCCCTCCCATTTTCAAGTGTCTGTTAAAAAGTAAATAATTAATTTACTCACCAAAGTTTTATATATCACAAATTGAAGAGAAAAGGTCAATAAATAATATATTTAAATTTAAAACAAAAAAAAGTAGTGTTTTTTAGAAATTTACCTGTAAAGTCCGAAGTTTAAAACTTTTTTTTTTTTTTATAAAAAACCGCGTTGTTAGTTTTTTTTTGTTTGTTTTTAATGAAACTTTAGTCTTTGCTCCTTTAATTGAAAAAAAAATTAGGGCTTGAATTACATTTTTCGAGTAGTTATAAGCTTGGAAAGACGGGGTGGAATTATTCACTACTTTTCACGAAATTTCTGACACACCTACTGCTGGGCATTCTGTGGGCGTTCAGCATGAATGGACACGAAGCGATATTCTTGTAGCACTTTTGCTATAACTGTATAAGTATTTTTCTAAGTAATCTGGTTAATGCAGTGTCAGAATCTATTTACTTATTACGGCTTATCTTCAATAGAAGTCTGTGACTTATTTCCATTGTACGACCACACCTTCCCAGCTTTTATGTCCTCCTATCTAGAAAAAAGCAAGAGACAGGGAAAAAATAGCTTCTCCCATTATGCCCTGCCTTCCCAAGATGCCCTTCATATATATAAATGAGCTAACCACCCTTTCCTTTTTCCCTTTTTCTTTCCCAAAGAGCGATGTAGATACGCCCGTTACGTCTTTTTTTACCCCCACTTTCGCATATACCCCACCATAGAAGTCTATGACATATTTCCATTGTATGAAGACCTGGCGCGAACGGAAACCCCACCATATCATAATACTATCTTTAGACAGAATAGATAGTACCCAAGGATGCAAGCCAAAGAACTAAAAGATCACCTTTTTTTTTTTTTATTAAACTCCTTTTTTTTACATTGTGTTTTTGTGATTAAGAGATCTTTTTATTAAGAAGGAGGATGGAAGGTGATAACTAGGGCTAGGACAACAGCATATTATTTTCGTTACTTTGACTCTCAAGTATGTATCCGTTGATATCTTATATACTTTTCCGAAAGTATCCTGAACCTCTATAAGGCCACCATTCGCCCATGTATGGAGTATTGCTGTCACATTTGGGCTGGTGCATCTGCTACTAGCCTCTCGCTCCTTTACAAGGTTCAAAAGAGAGTCGCAAACCTGATAGGCTCTGAACTGGCATCTAAGCTTCAGCCTCTGTCCCATCGACGAAACGTTGCATCCCTCTGCCTGTTCTACAAGTATTTTAATGGTGAATGCTCTGACGAACTGCAGACACTTGTGCCCCTACGACGTAAATACCCCCGACAAACCCGACAAGCAGCTAAATCCCATCCCTTCACAGTAGAGATCCCTGGATGCAAGAGAGCCTTTTACTCCAGTAGTTTCTTCCCCAGAACCGCTAGACTCTGAAATTCCATTCCAGGGCCCTGCTTCCCCAACTGTACTAACATGCAGAAGTTCAAGTGTAACCTGAACCGACATCTTGCTGCCCAAATGCCAACATAGTGCCCCAGTAGTTGCTGCCCCTGATAGCAGCCCCCTACACCAAAGTGGCAATGTGCCTTGTTTAGGGTAAAAGTGTAAAAAAAAAAAAAAAAATAAATAAAAAAAAAATTAAAAAAAAATAAATAAAAAAAGAATCCGTGAAAATTTAATGGTTATTGTTTTTAATGTATTTATATGGTTTGGTTTTTGGATTTTTGTAAAGGCAAATTATTGTTTTCTGGTTTGGAATTTGCAGAACATATATTTTTTTCTTTTGCAAAAGGAAAGCAAAAACCGATAACAATAATAGTATTTTATTTATTTGCGGACTATTATCCTCACTTTTTATAGTAGTTGTTTCACGACGTTTCGGCCAACTATTTCTCTGGTCTTCGTCAGGTTATTAAGCGCAAATAAAAAAATTAAATATACACATTACTCATCTAAAAAAAAAAACTCCCCATAATTAAATAATATATACCATTCGGTATATGATCAAGATACTCTCCCCCCCCCCAAAAAAAAACCTTGATCGCTTTTCGCAGTGGATAGAGACGTTGAATCTATTCAGTTCCAGGTGAGCATTGTCTGAAGATAGCGGTTTCAATCCTACCCAAAGCCGGCCAGAGGATTAGTTGCCCAAAACGTGGTAATACGACCACAACTATGGACGGCAGTAATTGCTGAGGACAGAGTTAAAGAGACTCAGCATTCGTATTCGGTCGCAGTTAATCACCTGAAGAGGGCCAAAGGACGAGTAAGTTGAAACATGCTGAAGCAAAAACTATGAAAGTGACGATAACAGTCCGAAAAAAAAAAAGTAATATACTCTTTATCGGGCCGATGTTTAGGGCACATCCTACCCAGTCCCTCTATATTTCTCACCGTGGCGTAACCTCGCAAACAAATCAACACTTAAACCCACTGCCACGCTGCCAAATACTCACATACATAGGGCTCTGTCGGTGGGGCATTAGAATACACCGACTACCCCCCCCCCCTGCAGAGGGTACAAGTCCCTCAATGGGGGTCCTGGATATGACCTTAAACTATATCCAGTGGTGAGCTCCCAGCTTGCGGGCTTTGGGGAGTGTGGAGCCACCCTTTAATTACCATTGCTCCCAGGTCCACTCTGACCCGGAGTGGTTGTATCTGTTAGGGTTCCAACTATGGGTTAAATAGAAACCGACTTGAAAACAACAAATATATTCTATTAAAATTTATTTCTTCAAAATCTTTGGATTCGGCATTAAATAACTCGAAAAGGGTTGATATGCTGTAAAACAAAAACAACCAACCAACTCACATACATAGGTTACTTATGTGCACATATTATTCACATTATAAAGAAGGCCAGAGGAATAGTTGGCCGAGACGTCGTTAAACAACAACTATAAAGATGAGGTTCATAGTTCGCAAATAAATAAAATATAGAAATGTCTCATCTCAAAAGAATTCAAATAATTAACTGATAATGTTTGGTGCATTTTAGGTCAGACAGCTAATATCTCTGCACAACCTGATCTGGTTACATTAGTGGTAATTTCTTAGACTCTTTCACCTTAGAAAATGCCTATGTGTGATTTTCTATTTGCACTCTGCCATTCATATCTGAAATCTGCTGAAATTATTTACAAGAAAAAACCTAATCTTTTAATAGGATCTCCTAAACAAGAAAGAGGATACTTATTTAAATGCGTACGTAAATATAAGTAATTATTATAAGTAATATATTTTAGACGAAAAACGTATTTCCCGTGTGGGTGGAGCTACAGTATTCATGGATGCCTGCTAAGTTCCTGGTGAAAATAGATTAAAATCGATTTTATATATCGAACTGCAAGATAAAATGCTGATATGCAGAACTGAATTTAATTAATCCCAAATCACTTCGAGAAGAAAATAGATTTACAAGTTTTTTTTTCTTATTTTATTTTTTTTAAACAAACGCAACCTTGTAACTTTTAGTCCAAATAATAATTTATAATACAAAAAAGAACAATCGTCGAAAGCCAAAACAATAACATCAATGCTTGGTGCATTTTATGTATGGTACAATCACATTGACATACCGGTTCTCGCTAGATCTCCGAAGTTAAGCAGCGCTGAGCGTGGCCAGTACCAGATGGGTGACGATTTGGGAAAGCTAGGCGCTGTATGTACCTTCTGGGAACGTTGGACGTGGGGACAGCACCCTCAACCCGAAACAAAAAGAGCTCCTCACTACAAAAGCGTCTATAAAGTTGTGGATCGCCTATGCTCCTCCAGGGTTCAAGGCTGTGGGATGGTGATTGGTGCATTTTAGGTTAGACAGTTTATATCTTCAGACAGCCTGATCTATAGCTATCTGAAAAAAAATGGCCTACATTCGTATTCACCGATGAACTCACACAGTCATCTTTGAATTCCGATGAAATTATTTACAAGAAAAAACCTAATCTTTTAATAGAATCTTTCAAACGGTAAAGATGATGTTTTAGCTGCGTATGCAAGTATATTGGGCGATTTATTTTGGGAATAAAAAGAAATATTTCCGGTATGGTGGACGCTTCTAGTTACAGTGTACATCAATGATCGCTAATTAAGATGATGAAAATAGATTAAAATCGAATTTATATATCGGGAATATGCGAGAAAAAATGCTGACATGCAGAATTACAAGGGGGAGTAGAGATTGTATATTTGAAGCGCATCAGTAGAAGAATCAAAAACAAATGCTCGACATGTAACAACCTCAGCAGAAAACCACAAACAATATATATATATATATATATATATATATATATATATATAAATAGAAAATATCTATATAAAGAATATATAAATAAAAATATAACAATCTATATATATATATAATTAGAAAATATCTATATATAAAATAAATAAAAATATAACAATCTATATTTCTATAAATAGAAAATATCTATATATTATATGAATAAAAATATAGCAATCTATCTATAAATAGAAAATATCTATATATAGAATATATAAATATAAATATAACAATCTATATATCTATGAATAGGAAATATCTATATATAGAATATAGAAATATAACAATCTATATATCTATGAATAGAAAATATCTATATATAGAATATATAAATAGAAATATAACAATCTATGTTTCTATAAAAGTGAAAATGTCTTTGTTTGTACATTTTCCTACACAATAACTCTATCAATTTTCGGTCTACAAACTCGAGATTTCACATAAGGGATATTGAGATTTGGGAAAATCTTTTTGATCAGTTTTTTTCGGCCAGACATTTTGTTGTTAGGGGTCAAAGTTCAACGATTTCACCTTTGAGAACTCTATCAAACTTCTCCGACAATTTTAGGTCTAAACACTTGAAAATTTAAATATTGGTTCTTTGGACATGGATCAAACTTTATAATTTTATTTGAGCCCAAAGCAATAAATGCTAAAGGGTCAAAATTGGGGTCAAATTTAAAAAATACTCACCTAATTTTGGATCTAAACATTTGAAGGTTTACATAAGGTGCATTCAGACATAGGGCAACGTCTTTTTTTTCTTTTTTACACGGTGGTCACCACTTATCAAGGCTCGGAAGCCACTCAGGGATAAGGGTTATTGGAAGTACATTACGTTAATGTGGAGATTTGATGAAGTGTTTACTTAAGGGGGCGGTTCATTAGGAATTTGTTTACGTTGGACTTGAACACATCCAGGTTTTAGTCAGGTGGGAAGTAGGCAGACGGAACAGAGTTCCACTGGCGTGCAGTTCTAAGAAAGAAGCTTTGCTCATGGAATCTACGTTTTGATTTAGGCACAGATAAAGAGTGGGGAAAATTTTTGACAGTGGATTCAGTTAGAAGGGTGTTTTTTGTGAAAGATTGGCGAGGGGAGGATCAGAGATTGGAGCTCAGACGAGCACCTGCCATGGAAATGAGGGTAAAACAAGGATAGGCTCGCAACGTCTCTTCTGTGGGAGAGAGGTTGCACGGAAGAGATAAGGGCATCCCCCACTAAACCACGAAGTCTATTTTGTACTCTGCTTTTTATTCAGTTTTTGGCCGAAACTTTGGCTTCCAATGAGTCAAAGTTCAAAAGATTTGACATTTGCGGTCTCTAGCAAACTATTCAGCCAATTTTGGGTCTAAACATTTAAAATTTTACATAAAGGATATTCAGACATGCAGCAAGCTTTTTAATCATTTTTTGGGCGAATGTTTCGCTGCCAAAATGGCAGGGTTGAAATAGTTGACCTTTACAGACTCTACCAAATTCCTCCGCCAATTTTGGTAATAAACATTGGAAATTTTAGATGTAGGTTACCGAGACATGGGTCAAACATTTTAATTTGATTTGAGCCCCAAACAATAAATTGGGGTCAAAGTTTAAAAAATTTTTTACCCCTGCACTCTCTACTAACTTTTCTCTATTATATAGAAAGGCATTACCGTATATGTGACCACTTTTTAATACATACATGTGCACATAAAGTTATGAACAGTGCATAGCGCCCGAGTAAAGCCGGGCTGAACTGCTAGTTAAAATATGATGGTACTCACGATATACTTGTGTTCCAACCGTCCATTTTTCAATGGATGAATCTCCTTGCTGCTTCGGTTGCTTACCGACTGGGTACAGCTACCAGTGAACAATCCGTTGATAATCACCCCGACGGGTGCGGGCCCAATCCCTATTGGACTCGAGGATGTCGCCCAGGTAGTATCTAAGAGGTCCACCCTTCCAGACGTTACCGCCCGGCTTTCGGGTGGGGAAAGTTTATCACTTACTGCTTGAGGCGCCCTTAACGGTGAATGCCGACGGGGCTGTCTAGGAAGTTTTTGTTAGGCCAGAGTGTTTCTTCTTTAGGGGCACTGGCTTGAACACCTTAACATTCTGCCTTTGTGTCACATCATGCTGAAGTGAGAAGCATGGAAATGTCTGCTTGTTTTTCAACTGATCGTCATAGAGACGGGTAGGGTGATAGGTCCACCATGTGTGACTTCCTCTACAGTATTTCTCTGTCAATGACACGCCCACAACGTTTGCTTTCCGGCATCTCAACTTTTTTCCGTGTTATTTAATGCAAGCGTGTTCATTTTGTTAAAAGGTGTAATATTTCCAATATTTATTCATGGTATTTGGTTTGCTTGTTTTGTAGATGAAATTGTTGTTTTTGTTTTTGACTTAGCAGAGCATGAATAATTTTTACAAAAGGGAACGAACAAAACGATAACATGAATGTTTGGCGCATTTTAGGCCAAGCTGGTTGGTTGGTTGGTTGGTTGTTTGTTTTTGTTTTACGGCATATCAACCCTTTTCAGGTTATTTAATGCCGAATCAGGTGATTTTGAAGAATTTTTTTTTAACAGAATATATTTGTTTTTTGCAAGTCAGTTTCTATTTAACCCATAGTTGGGACCCTAACAGGTGCTATCACTCCGGGTCAGAGTGGACCTGGGAGCAATGGTAATTAAAGGGTGGCTCCACACTCCCCAGAGCCCGCAAGCTGGGGCCTCACCATCGGATATAGTTTAAGGTTATATCCAGGACCCCCATTGAGGGACTTTTACCCTCTCCAGGGGGGGGGGGCAGTCGGCGTATTCTAATGCCCCACCGACAGGGCCTTTAGGTCAGGCAGCTAATATCTTTAAACTGCCTGATCTGTATGCACCAGTGCTAATGTCTATCTTAGAAAACTTGTCTATATTCGAGTTTTACAGTTAAGCTCATTCATGTATCTTTGAATTCTGCTAAAATCATTTACAAGAAAAAAAAAACCCTAATCTTTTAATAAAATCTAGTAAACGTGAAAGAGGATAATGTTTAAAATGCATATGTAAATATACTGAATGATTTATTTTAGAGGAAAACCTATTTCCGGTATGGATGGACCCTTCTTGCTTCAGTGTACATAGATGCACGCTAAGTTCCTGGTGAGAATAGATTAAAATCGATTTTATATATCGGACTGCGAGATAAAACGCTAACATGCAGAATCATGGAGAGAATATAGATTTTTATATTCATCGCAACAAATCAACAACGAACTCTGGACATGCAACAGAATCATCAGTGAGGTGACGGTAGCTTAGTGGTTAACGACTTGGGGTAACAACCTAGGTGTGTAAAGTTCAAACCCAGTTCATTCCACAGAATCACTTTCAGTTAGGAATGTTGGCAACCTTCACGTAGTCCCTTCCGTAAGTATTCGGTATCCTTGTTGAATGAAGTCTAATAGAAACGAATGTCAACAAAAACCGCCATCATAAATGTTGGCCAAGCATCGTATTCGTGACACATTCTTGTTCCAACTAGTATATGTGGAGACGAGTGGGGCGATAGGCCCCACCATGCACGAGTTCCTAAACAGTGTTCCTGTGTAAATGATACGGGGAGGACCATTGGGAACTGACTAAGCTTGACAAGTGTTTCTCAATCGCCACTATTCGTTAAAATGACCCAAGTCTGTTCTCGGCCAACTAAGCCCGTAATGGAACGAAATTGAAACCACTATCTCCAGACAATGCCCACCGGGAACCGTAGAAACTCGACGCGTATATCCACTCCGCCACGCGCAGCCAAGGTTGGATTTTATAAATCAAATTTTATGTTCTTATCTGGTCTTCAGTTATCAGGGTCGTACCGAATGGTATTATATATATATATATATATATATATATATATATATATATATATATATATATATATATATATATATATATATATATATATATATATATACTCGGGGTTTTTTATATTAAAAAATAATGGACTAATGAATTCAACGAGATTGTTAGATAGTGCTCAATAAAAAGAGCTGATAATTCTTGTTTATTGTTATATAAACAAGTATTATATATATATATATATATATATATATATATATACGCGCAAACAGTTAATAAAACATGTTAAAAAACACATTGAAATGAGTTAAAAACATATTTAATCTGAAAAGGAAACACTAGATAAGTGGATAGTCCTTAATCCGCGGAGTTTCGAAGAAATACTTTCCTTCTCATCAGAGGGTAGGAATTAGCAAAATGCGGGATCGGATTTTGTATGCAAAAGTATTTGATGAAACAACAAGTAAGTGAAAGATCTTACTTGATAACAAAAAAAGTGAAGCAGAGGGAATATGGTTAAGAAAAAAGTGATTAAACATGAATGGATAGTCTGGTGGAAGATAAAAAATCCAGTGGCGGTAAAATCCAAATATATAACTTCAAGAAAGTTAATTGAATTTCCATTTGCACAAGTATTTTATATTTTGCACGTTATATATATATATATATATATATATATATATATATATATATATATATATATATATATATATATATACATATATATATATATATATATATATATAATAATCCACATACAGTCTTATTTCATTGCATCACAACTCATCAGTGCCGCTAGACATACACATTTACCCAGTCGTGGATCGAACCTATAACAGCAACTGTTGCACTGACAGTTGGCAGCTCTAACCATCGGACCACGACTCAGTGCCGTCTATATTTCTTCTCGAGTGTGTATTAAATCCACACCCGGCCGTCGCAACAAACCACCAGTTTTGTTTACAAAGTAACAGTGCGCTTCGCTTAATTGCTTAAATAAGTATCGTATGCAAATATATTTCAAGTTACGGCAAAATCACATTGACACACCGGTTCTCGCTATATCACCGAAGTTAAGCAACGTTAAGCCTGGCCAGTACCAGTTGGGTGACCATTTGAGAAGTCTGTGCATGTACCGCGCCGAGTTGTAGAAATTTCCAGGTTGGTATATGGAAGCGCATTAATTCATTGGGAGAGATGCACCCCCTCATCTTCGTTAAGACATGCAACTAGGAAAAGGGAACTGTGATGTAAAAAACTTGCGGTCAACTGTATACTCTATCCCGTGGCAGTTGTCTGCACCGACAAAGGTTAGCAGTAATACCGAAAAGCGTGGTTGGTTCTACACAAAGCCTTCACCACTATAAACAAATCATCTGTGTGGATTTCCGAGCAACTTAATTATTGTGGCGGGAACTCATACGTCGGAATCGATGGAGGAAGTCATATATGTTTAGCGTAATGGTTTAATGCCTTGACTGTCGCTTGGGCGGTCGGGTTTCGATCCTGGCTAGAGGTAGTTGCCTGTCTAACCGCACTGATGAGCTGTGATACAGCGAAACAGTCCTGTACGTGGATGACTATAATGCTCCTCATCTTGAGTTGAGCATATTGAGAAGTGATACACGAATTACCATTAGCGTATTAAGCGATGCACTTTGTGTAAACAAATCGAGCTTAGGTATTTCGGACGATGTCAAAACATCGTTAATTCACGACTCGCACAGAAGCTGCCGGGTGGTCGGGGTTCGATCCTAGCTTGAGGTAATTGCCTGTCTAGCTGCACTGATGAGCTGTGATACAACAAAACAGCACTGTATGTAGATGACTTTATATATATATATATATATATATATATATATATATATATAAAGTTATAAAATGTATATGGCGATTAAGTCGTCCACTCTAGGACTCTTCAGGCTTATATAAGCTTATATACATTTTATAACTTACTAACTAGCTCTACCTACGTATTGAGCACTTTTGAAGTAAATACTTAAAGTTTACGCATAAATCTATACTTTTGTATATTAATTTATGTGAGTAAATTAAGTAGTTATATATATATATATATATATATATATATATATATATATATATATATATATATATATATATATATCCGCGTATATTTTCTTCTAAGTTCGTGCTTAAATGCTTGTATGTTTATGCAGGTAAAAAAAAAAAGGATAAATGTCGATACTCTGGCCAAATCACCGCTAATGAAATAATCCGCGTTCAGCCAGCTTTAACACAGAATCGTAAACTCGGAAACGAACCGAAACGAACTTTATTTTTATTACCAGAAAAGATGCATTTTCCCTGTTATTGATTTAGTTAGAACGAATTCCTATTTCGTTATATTTTTACTGAAATGACATAAAGTTATTAATTCTTTTATATCTTTTTATACGTATTTGAATAAAATTAATTGAAAATGAAATAAATAAATAATGAAATTAAAAAAAACAAACTCCAATTTCTTATTGATCAAATAACCCGACAAATAAGTAATCTATCTTCTATATATCTATAAAAGTGAACCAGTGTGTGTGTGTATGTGTCTGTCTGTGTACATTTCCCTACGCAATAACTCTTTCAATTTAAAGTCTAAAAACTCGAAATTTTATATACAGGGTATCGAGATTTGGAAAAATCGATATGATCGGGTTTCGACCAGAAATTTCTCTGTTAAGGGGGGTCAAATTTCAACGATTTGACCTTTGAGAACTCTACCAAACCCCTCCGACAATTTTGGGTCTAAACACTTGAAATTTTAGATATAGGTTCCATGGACCTGGACCTTACTTAATAACTTAATTTGAGCCAAAAATGATAAATGTTAAGGGGTCATAATAGGGGTCAAAGTTAAAAAAAATTGACCGTTTTTTTTGTTTGTTTGTTTTTTTGCTCAGCATACACCTCATAACACCCGGACAACGCCGGGCCGAAATGCTAGTATATCAATAAAAGTGAACGTATGTGTGTGTCTGTCTCTCTGTCTGTCTGTGTACATTTCCCGACGCAATAACTCTGTCAATTTTAAGTCTACAGACTCGAAATTTGATATGCAGGATAGGGAGATTTGAAAAATCTTTGTAATCCGTTTTCAGTCAGAAATTTGGCTCTTAAGGAGTCAGAGTTCAACGATGTGACCATTGAGACCTCTAGCAAACTCCCCCGCCAGTTTTGGGTATAAACAATTGAAATTTTAGATATTGGTTCCTTGGACATAGATTAAACTTAATAGCTAACAGCATTGGCTTGAACAACTTTAAGTTCTCTCTGATTCTCTCTCCTCTGATATCAAGCGCGTGGTTCAGTGGGGGAAGACGTGGCTGGTTACCTTTAATGCATCTAAAACCAAACTCCTATCTTTACATCATCAACGTCTGATCCCCATCTGGCATCAATTGAAATGGATGACTCTTGTCCAGGAGAAGCCCCATGTTTTGACAAGATTCTGGGTTTGTCCTTTACTCCTGATCTGAAATGGAACACGCACATCAAGTCTTTGATGAAAAACACCCGTCTAGCTGAATCCACTGTGAAAAATTTCCCCCACTCTTTATCTGTGCCTAAATCAAAACGTGGATTCCATGAACAAAGCTTCTTTCTTAAAACTGCATGCCTGTGGAACTCTGTTCCATCTGCCTGCTTCCTACCTGACTACAACTTGGATGTCTTCAAGTCCAACGTAAACAAATTCCTAAAGAACTGCCCCCTTAAGTAAACGCTTCATCAAATCTCCACACTTACGTACTGTACTTGCAATAACCCTTATCCCTGAGTGGCTTCCGGTCCTTGATAAGTGGTGACCACGGTGTAAAAAAAAAAAAAAAAAAAAAAAAAAAAACTCCACAGTCTGATTTTGTGTCACATCATGCTGAGGTGAAAAGCATGCAAATATTTACTCGTTTTCCAACTGATCGCCATGGAGACGGGTAGAGTGATAGGTCCACCATGTGTGACTTCCTCTACAGCCTTTCTCTGTATATGACACGCCCACAGCGTTTGCTTTACGGCATCTAAACCTTTTTTTTTCCGTGTTATATAATGCAAAGGTGTTCATTTTGTTAAACGGTGTTATATTTCAAATATTTATTCATGGTATTTGGTTTGCTTGTTTTGTAGATGAAATTGTTGCTTTTGCTTGCAATATGCAAACAAAGAAATGATTTGCCGTGATTTTAACTGGCTCCTTTTCTTTCATTATAACTTGAATTCATTAATGAGAAAAATAAAAATATAACAAAATGGTAAGATATGCCCGGGCTTGAACACCGACGTATATATCCAGATGACACTATATATGTTTTTATAAGAAGAAATAATTTATTATTTCCCTTAGCCGGCGTAACGTAAAATATTCCCCTGTGAAAATTCTTTTTTTAATCTATATGAACGAGAGACTATTTTTTAAGATCAGATTTTTTCGATTTTAGAAAATGATTCGCTGAGATTTTATTATTTCTCTTGACCGGTGTAACGTAAAATATTCCCCTGCAAAAAATCTTGTTTTTTATCTATGAGAAACGAAAAATATTTTTAAGATCGGATTTTTTCGATTTTAGATACTTATCGGATTAATCTCTGTACATAACCTATCTAAGAACACTGCCAGGCATATTTGTGTTGTTTTTTTTTACATGGAAGTCACTACTTATCAAGGCCCTGAAGCCACACGGGGATAAGGGTTATTGCGTGTACAGTAATCAATGGGATAGTATCGTAGTAATCATTAGTATTGGAGATTTGATAAAGTGTCTTACTTAAGGGGGCGCTTCATCAGAAATTTGTTTATGTTGAACTTGAAGACATCCAAGTTGTAGTCAGGTGAGAATCAGGCAAACGGAACAGAGTTCCACAGGCGTGCACTTCTAAGAAAGAAGCTTTGTTCATGGAATCTATGTTTTGTATTTGGGCACAGATAAAGAGTGCGGAAAATTATTTACAGTGGTTTCAGCTAGACGAGTGTTTATCGTGAAAGATTAGCGAGGAGAGGGGCCAGAGTTGGAGCTCAGACGAGCATCTATCATGGAAGTAACGATAAAAAAAAAGTCATGCTCGCAACGTCTCTTCTGAGGGAGAGAGGTTGCAGGTAAGAGAAAAGGGCACCCCCACTAAGCCACGAAGTCTATTTTGTACTCTGCCAAGGCAATGAAATTTGCAAAAGATAGGCTGAGCGGTTTCAAATTCTATAAGGAAGAAACACCCACACACACACACACACACACACACACACACACACACACACACACACACACACACACAAAGTGACTTTTATATAAGAAGAGATATACTAGCCATCCCTATCTGGAATCTTCAGGATATCTGATTGCTTTAATGTTTTTAAAGTCTTTTTAAAAGTATGCCTGTATAGAAAAAAAAAGCTTTAAGGAAACAAACGTTGATTAAAAAAAAAAAAAGAAAAAAAGTGATCCGTATTGCAGAAGACACAAAGACACGTGTCGAACAATATAACCGAAACGAGCATCGGTTCCTTTTATGGAAGACGCAACGCCGACAAAGAAGAAGAGATTAAAGTCAGGAACGGATAGAGAAGATGGCAGTAAATAAAGCCGCAGCGCCAAATGAAATAACGATCTCGCTGAAGGGACGCTTTGATCGGCTCTCGCCAGGAAATTAAAGAACCAGCTGATATTTATGTAAAAACGAAAAGAACAATCGCGCAAGAATACGTGTTTTTCGTCAAACGGTATGGAGTCGCGAAGCCGAAAACGCGAAACACGAAAGCCATTTTATAGAAAATGAAAAGGATGTTTTCCAGTTCAGGAAGTAAGGGGAGCATGGTGTCTTAGGGTCGGGGTTCTGGGGAGGAAGCGGGATTGTACTAAACAACTTTGTAGCAAAACATGTTCAGCTTTTTCGACGGCATCGGTATGCAAATGAAGAGAACGGGAGTCTGCATCGCGAAAGCGACGGGATAGAAAAAGATGAAAGAATTCGAAAAGGGAGATGAAAAAAAAATGGAAACTTGGAGAAAGGCATCGAGGAAATTAAGAATAATTGGTTTTGGGCCAAAATTCCTCATTTTTTCCTGAACATTATGCCGTTGAAGAAGAAGAAAAAAAGGGGGGGAAAAATGGTAAAATAAATTTGGAGAAGATGAGTTTTGTTTGAGATGAGATTCTGCGATGATGTATTTTCTAGTTCTTTGAATCTTTATTTCTCTTTCTTTTCTTCAACTGTCGATAAACAGTAAGAGGGAGAAGGGGGAGGAGAAAGAGGGAGAGAGATGAGATAAAGAAAGAAAGAGAAAGAGAGAGAGAGAGAGAGAGAGAGAGAGAGAGAGAGAGAGAGAGAGAGGTGACGAGTGAACAATAGTCGCTTTCTGCTCACTATAACAGTTTTATATTAAAGGTCGCAAATCCCGGCATTCAAAAAAAAAAAAAAAAAAAAAAGGGACTAATTAAAATCGAATATAATAATTTCTACAAGTACTTTAACGGTGAATGCTCTGACGAACTGAAAGCACTTGTGCCCCCTCCACGTAAATACCCCTGACAAACCCGACAAGCAGCTAAATCCCACCCTTTTACAGTAGAGATCCCTAGATGTAAGAGAACCTTCTACTCCAGTAGTTTCTTCCCCAGGACAGCTAAACTTTGGAATTCCCTGCCGGGTCCCTACTTCCCCAACTGTACTGACATGCAGAAGTTCAAGTGCAACGTGAACCGACATCTTGCTGCCCAACTTCCTACACAGTACCCCTGATGCCCATGTCCCTGATAGTAGCCCCCTACACGAAAGTGGCAATGTGCCTTGTTTGGGGTGAAAATTAAAAAAAAAAAATTATTAAAAGGAGAATGCGAGAATCGAATGTAGTTATAACAAGTGAAGCATGCATGCTCCCCCGTGAGTGCACAGGTTACGAGGTATAAAAATGACTAAGTTCAGCATTTCCTCCCCCAACAAGCTCTCCAAAAGTCCCCAGGAGAATCAAATCCTGGTGAAAATGTACAAACTGTGCAGTTTTAGGCCTTTACATATTTAAATTTCAATTCAGCACCATGCAAAACTGCTAAATAGACATACACAGAAAATTTGGAACAAATATGGCAAAATGGTCCCAAAAATGGGGTGGTTTATTAACCGTAAAAGAGCCCTTGGGGCACACCCAAGAGTTATCGCGAAGTATAGACAAACAAAATTATATAGAAATCAGTTAGTTAAAACTTTTCAGAAAGTTTTATAACTTCCAAGGTGTAGTTATTGAGAAAAGTGCAGACGGACGAACGGACAAGGGTGAATTTACAGGTCCACCCTCGTTTTGTCGGAGGAATAAAAAAGAATTTGAAACCGTTCCTTGAGCGATATAGTTTTAAGATATTATGTTGGTGCAAAAGTAATGTCGTGTTTTGACGTTCAGCTATATATAAAAAACGATGGGTTGTATTACTGTACACATAGACTCGAAAAAGTTGTCAAAAAGAACAAAAAAAATATATAATAAGTAAATGTTATCAAAGGCAAAATAAGTTACGATTGTGACTTTGGATATTGTCATGAATCAATCCAACAATTAATACAAATTTGGTGTAAAAATAATTATTTCAGCGAAAGAAAGAAAATGGAGGATAATATACAAACAGGCATACACATAACAATGGAAGTAAATAAGATATTGAGGGATGAAAAGGGTCACCAGTTAGCAAGTGCTAACTTAAACAGAGTTTTGTAAAATAAAAAATGGTAAAATAAATTTGGAGAAGATGAGTTTTGTTTGAGATGAGATTCTGCGATGATGAATTTTCTAGTTCTTTGAATCTTTGTTTCTCTTCCTTTTCTTCAACTGTCGATAAACAGTGAGAGGTGGAGGAGAAAGACGGAGGGAGAGAGAGAGAGGGGTGGAGAGTGAAAGAGAAGAGGGGGTGCTTAGTAATCGAAAATTTGAGAAAACGAAATGTTATAACAAAATTTTTACGTCTTCTGAATTTTTGAGATGAGGATTGGTTATTCGGATTCATCAGACAACTCTTCTCACCTTGAGTGTGATTTTCGCAACGTTTTTTTTTAACATGAGGGTCACTACTTATCAAGGCCCGAAGGCCACTCAGGGATAAGGGTTATTGCGTGTACAGTAATCAATGAGATAGTATTGTAGTAATCATTAGTACTGGGGGTTTTGATAGAGTGTCTTACTTAAGGGGGCGGTTTGTCAGGAGTTTGTTTATGTTGGACTTGAAGAATTCCAAGTTGTAGTCAGGTGGGAAAATGGCAAGCGGCAGAGAGTTCCACTTGCGTTCAGTTCTAAGAAAGAAGCTTTGCTCATGGACTCCACGTTTGGATTTAGGCACAGATAAAGAGTGGGGAAAATTATTGACAGTAGTTTCAGCCAGACGGGTGTTTCTCGTGAAAGATTGGCGATGGGGGGACAAGGGATTGGAGCTCAGACGAGCACCTGCCATGGAAAAAACGTTTCGATCGATATAACCTCCGGCCTTTTTTAGGTGTACCTTATCGAACTCAGGAAAGTTTCTGTCTGTGGTTGAATGTGGAAAATTCAATTCGCAGTGAGGGCGATCAAAAATATAATTGCTTAGGACCTCTATCCAGTCATGGCTGATGGGACGAGAGCATGCTACCTCCATGAAGTTAATAAAGAGTTCCGTTCAAATTTTGTCCAAATTATCGAGCAATATACACCCGAAGTAGTGTTACATGATAAGGGCTGTCCCCTTTTCATGTAAGTATAAAAATAGAGAGATTTAGTTAAAATGAAGATGATATAGCATAGGCGAAATTCGAACCTCGTAATTTAGGTTTAGAAATAGATTACGTGTGAGAATTAGAAAATGGAATGTAAAGCAAACGATTGTTTAGAATAGAGCTAAAATATTTCAAGAAAAGAATGTGCACTGTTAATTTTGTTATGAAAATTCAATTGAAAGAATGCAGCTATAAGATAATTTAATAAACATGTTTTAACATATTGGAAATATAGGTTACTGAGTATAGGTTAAAATTCCTTTTGTAAAAAAAGGAAAAGTTTTGGACACGCATGTCTAGAACACGTGAAAGAAGGCACATGTTTTAACATGTGTATGACGTCATGGAAAATAGAAAGTTCTAGAAATAGATAGAAAAACTTTAGAGTTAAGAGAGGAGAAACTGGGAGAAACTCGGAAAGAGTCTGAGGATTCGAACGTCTAGAAGCGAGACGGTCACTTTGAAACTTAATATGTGAAGCTTTGAATTCTTGATGATGAAAACCACGGCCGGTCGTGAGAAGAAATAAAACCATCAGGTGTTTTTGTAAACGTCGTCTTTGTGTTGTGATTCCAGCAAAAGGTAAAGTGAATTGTTATTATATGTCTATATGTCTGTGTTATAAAATGTCTTGATATACACATCTCATATCTACAATGTGAACTCTACATCTCATATCTACACTAAGGCTGTCTGAACACTATCTCCTCACTCTAAGAGCTTTCTTCTTCTACACGTCTAAGTAATGAACTTTTAATAAATATGAATCGTCATAATAACGAACAATCTTTATAACAACAACATCTCACTTTTAATGAAACCTATATAACAGTATAAGACTCACTTTTAATGAAACCTATATAACAGTAGCTCGAAGGTTACATCGACCGAAACGTTGTGAAAATGACACTCAAGATCAGAATTCCAATATGAAAACATTTTCATACCTCAATTATTTAAATATATAAAAAGTTATTTTTAGTCAGTAGATATCACTTATGCAAATTTGTGTTTCATAAAGAAAGTTGAGTAAGCAGACGCAACTCCAAATATTCATAATATGAATAATATGTGAACATAAGTAACCTATCATTGTGAGTATTTGGCAGCGTGGCAGTGGGTTTAAGTGTTGATTTGTTTGCGAGGTTACGTCACAGTGAGAAATATAGAGGGACTGGGTATGATGTGCCCTAAACATGGCTCGACAAAGAGTATATTCAACACGTTTCAACTAACTCATTCTTTGGCCTTCTTCAGGTGATTAACCGCGACGCGATAAGAACGCTCAGTGTTGTAACTACATCCCCATTAATTACTGCCTTTCATAGTTGTTTCATAGGAACTATTTACAATGCCTCCCCACGGGACAGAGTTAGACACCAGGGTCGTTTTTTAACGTGGAGAAAAGGAACAAAAATAAAAATTGTCTCAGTCGTGAAGGATTTCTCCTCCACTGACAGAGAACAAGAATTGAAGTGCAGCATCTGAAGAACAGATACTACACTTTGAAGTATTTATTTGCTCCCCCACCGAGCAAATTAGGCACAAGGCCTATTTTTAATGTGAGGAGTGAAGGGGAAATGGGGACCAACTCCCCGGGGAGTAGGGGAGCTGGATAGTAACTGTTGGTATGAAGGGTTGCCCCTACATTGACCAAGGTCTTATATGTGGGGTTACCCCCACATATGGTCTTTGCTTGCAGTATCTGTCGGAACAGATGGTATTTATTTGCTCCCCCACCGAGCAAATTAGGCACAAGGCCAATTTTTAATGTGAGGAGTGAAGGGAGGGAGAAGGGAAAAAGGGGACCAGCTCCCGAGAGGTGGGAAATGGGAGCTGGTTAAAGGTCAGGCATGTGGAGTTGCCCCCACATCTGGTCTTTGCTAGTCATAGCTGGTCTTTGCTAGTCATAGCTTGCAGCATCTGCCGGAACAGATGGTATTTATTTGCTCCCCCACCGAGCAAATTAGGCACAAGGCCGATTTTTAATGTGAGGAGTGAAGGGAGGGGGAAGGGAAAAAGGGGACCAGCTCCCGAGAGGTGGGAAATGGGAGCTGGTTAATGGTCAGGCATGTGGGGTTGCCCCCACATCTGGTCTTTGCTAGTCATAGCTAGTCATAGCCTGCAGCATCTGCCGGAACAGATACTACACTTTGATCTTGTCCTGAAGGCCAAATCTCATAGTTGTTGTTATATCACCAGGTTTTGGTCAACAAATCTTCTGGCCTGCATTTGGTAGGATAGAGAATACCTTCAAACAATGCTAACCTGGAACTGTATAGACTCAACCTCTCTATCCACTGCGCCAAGAGCACCGACGGGCAATAAAGGTAGGATTTTATGGTCTTATACATCCATGTTTGCGTTCTTATCTGATCTTCCATCGTCGGATTTGCACCGAATGATATTATATATTATTTTTTTCTTAATATTGGAATTCTTTGAGCTGGGGCTTCATAATTCGTGTAATCAAAGACAGAGTACCACTCATTAACACGATAAAGTCTTGTTACACACTGGAGCAGGAGAAAACTTTGTGTTGCGTTGTGTGCACTCAGTATATATAACTGCGTGGACAAATGGTCGCCGGACAAGTTTACCGACGAGTGTATATTTGGAATGACAACTAAAAGACTCGACTGTTTACAAAAGAATTCGAGTTTATTTTAAACAATCTTTCTTTACACTTTGGTGTCGGTTGTCACTGACTCCACTAGCGAGGAGAGAGGTGTAGGGAGAGATAGGTGGCGTGGCGGGGGTGTTGACAGATGACAGACTTGTCTCTCACCGCGTCGGTCGGCTACTCTTTTTTGTAAAACCAAAACATCTTTGTTTATATTGGTATCGGTCACGTTTCTGTAGCCCCAGCTGCGAATGTCAGCTGCATTCCGATCTGGTCATAAAATATTTGTTGATGTTATTATTTTTGATTAATTCAAAGCATAATTGTCCCAATAATCCACAACCGTTGTTTTCGATTGTAGGCCAATTTCCTTTTGTTTGTTTGGCCTTGAAACATCACCGCATTCTAATTATGTGTGTCACTAGCTCAGGTGACGCTCGTGTCCAACATTTCATGTTGCCATGTTTGAAACGTGACCCTCACATCACGTTCTTGGCTTGCCTCTCCGATTTCTTCACAGCCTGTCCCCTTATTATACAACATTTGGAACAAGAGACAAGACGTTATTCTGGAAAGCACTTGTAAATAAATGTCTGTTGTTTCAGCTAAAGATAAAGTGAGTCATGTTATTTCCTTGTCTTTGTTTCTTTGCGACTGTCTGCATACAACGTGTAGGTCCCGAGCATTGACATGTAAAGACTATGTTACAGGTGTACCTTGTTCTGTTTTTGTGTGCATAGATGCGAGTATAAGTTTTTTTTACTACTAGCAAACCTATGCCCCCCCCTCGTCAAACATTCACGAGAAACACTCGTTTGGCTGAAACCACTATCAATAATTTTGTGCCTAAACCTAAATGTAGATTCCCCCAAAAAAGCTTCTTTTTTAGAACTGCACGTCTGTGGAACTATCTTCCATTTACCTGCTTTTTAGCTGACTACAATATGACCGTCTTCAAGTCCAATGTAAACAAGTTCTTGATGAGCCGTTCCCTTTAGGCAATCCAATTTACCAAATTTACATTTCTAACGATTAATATAATATTGTCTTTCTGACCACTGTACACTCTTTAACTCTTATCCTCAACTGGCCCCTGGGCCTTGATAAGTGGTGATACCTTTGTAAAAAAAATCTGTTATTTTTGTCAAAATCTAGAAAACTGAAATTGTCTATCTGTGTCTGTGTGTGTACATTTCTCTACCAAACTACTCTGTATGCGAATTATTGAAGGTTTCTTTGCTATTTACCTCCACCCCCACCCGGCCAAAGGTATGGGGGGGTTAATCGTACATTCTTAGTCCATGTTTGATGCGTCCAGCTGATGTAATTTCATTCTTTTGAGGTCGTTTGTTTTATTGGATTTTCTAACTTATTTTTGAATTTTTTTTTTACGGAAATCGCTCGAGACAAGGCAGGAAGCGACTTGATTTAAGGAGCTAACAAGAACGAATAATAATTATTACAAAGACAGGAGATGCCTGCTGACCTTAACATTGAAAAGCACAAGGCTGTAGGTGGAATGGAAAATAATGAGGGGAAAGAGAGTTCCACGACCTTGCAATGCTTGGAAAAGAAACTGTATTACAATGCTGTATTAAAACTATGAATTGATGAAGACCAACGAGCCAAACGAGCTGGCAAAAAGGAAGCAGGGCATAGATCAGACAATTCTGTAGAACACGTGCCATAATAGTATTTGTAGAAAAGACTGGGATTAGCAACATCAAGTCTGTGAAAGAGAGGTTACACTAAAGAATGTGTGGAGCCAATCAAATTACAATTACTCACTTTTTTTATTTTACTTCAGTAAGTTTTAAGAGATCAAGGGGCTAATCCCTCCTGGAGCTAACACTTGATTCTTATGATTTAAATTTATATCCGAAGGTTCTTTTAAGAATGGATACTGTTCCCTTTATGGCTGCTATTTGTATTTCGTTACAGCTTGGTCTTCTAGTGATTGCTTATAAGTATTTCTGAAGAATCTTTTTTATTGAGTCAGTTGCTCCTATCACGACCGTATAATGTTCATTTCTTTCAGAGACCATGTCGTTTTTAGATCATTTTTTAGGTCCTGATATTTAGTTATCTTTTCCCGTTCAGCGCTCTGCAATTCATGAACCTTCAAATGGGATAGAAATTCGCCAACCCAAACATGACTTCATACATGGTATGATAATATATTTGTAAAGATAGGCAATTATCCCCGAGCGTGAGAACATGTTTAGAGGGATAGAGAGAACTGATTTTGAAGAAGCAGAAAGAGCAATGAATTTAAGAATTTTGGGTAAGTTTATAGCATGTTTTCTTTTCTTTTCTTTTTTTTTTGCATGACGTGACCTGTAGGTTCAAACTCCGCACGTAAATCTTCTTTTTTCTCATTAACTGTAAAGGATTTTATAAGACTTGAAAATTTACGTGTTTTTTGTTTTGTTTTTTTTGCATGACGTGACCTATAGGTTCAAACCCCGCACGTAAATCTTCTTTTTTTTCATTAACTTGCAAAGGATTTTATAAGACTTAAAAATTTACGTGTTTTTTTGTGCATGACGTGATCTGTAGGTTCAAACCCCGCACGTAATTTTCTTTATGTTATTTTTCATTAACTGGAAGAAAGTTTAGATGAAAAAAATTTACAAATGAAACAGCAGATTCTGTAGAGTGCAATGTAGAATAACATATTTTGGATTAAGTTACTGCATGGAGGCATGTGAAGCTTCCTCCCGAACGATTTCACGGATTTCGATGACAATAAAAATTTAGGAGTGTGAAATATTCATTGATCATAATTCAATCCCGGGCAACATCAGTATATCTATAAAAGTGAGAATATGCGTGTGTGTGAGGACACTTTTCAACCTATATACTCAACGATTTTTTTATCTACAACCCTAAAATTTGGTATATAAGGTATTCAGACATGAGAAAACATTTTAATCGGTTTTCATCCGGAAAAAGAACTGATAAAAGGTCAAAATTTAAAAATTGGTACTTGGGGGTGGGGCGTTACAGGATTTTTATATGCTTGTCAACTTTTTCGCGATTACGCATGCGTGAATCGTTCACAAGACAGCTTCCTTATGTTAAGAATAGGTAGGTTTGAAAAAAATTCTTTTTACGAACGTGGCAAACTGGTCTAATGGCTATCATACTTGACTCACTGTGTGTAGGTTTTGTTTCGATCTCAGCTCGATTATTATTTTTTTTAGTTACAAGAAGTGAACTTAGAAAAAAACATAATACTCGCATGCACGTCATATTTTATTTGTTTTTTTTAATTTTGAAAGGAATTCCACGTTACGTTTAATACCGGGCAACGCCGAATACATCTGCTAGTAGTAAATAAGAAATTCCTAACAAATAAAGCGAATGTCATGGCCGGAAATCGAAACCAAGACTTTAGCATCTTAAGTCTGATACGAACCGAGCCATTCAGGTATTCTCATGAATATACCTTAAAATTTTACGTTAACGAAATAATTATAGCTTTGAAATGACGTCATGCAATTGTTACTGTATGTTTTATTTAGTAAATTTTTTTGCAGAATAGTTAAAAAAAATACTCCCCTAAATATGTTAAGAATGGCTTTCTAAATTATAACGTTATTATTTCAGCACGGTTTGCTTGGCCTTCGGGCCGGGATCAAGGTGTAATATCTGTTCTAATGTTTTAATTCACTTTTTTCGTCTCGGTTAGTGGGGGAAGGTCCTTTATGACTGATACATTTTTATTTTTGTTCCTAACCAGAATGCTCCTTTTTTGGGGAACTGGATTTCCTCCACATTAAAAACCGATATTCTGTCCTCGCGAGGAGACAAGTAAACAACAACAAAAATTATTTTCATTTCCATTGCCCGACCCTAGCTCTATCCAACAGGATACTGAGCGATGTATTTTTCTAAGATATTCTGCTTTCTTAATCCGGTTCTGTTTCGATTTCTTTTTTTTTTTGGTTGACCTCATTTTATGAAGTCATCAACTCTTTTTCTTGACTTGTCTGTTGCAATTTAGAAAGGTTAAACAAAGATGACATTGTGTCTGACTCTGGTGGCCTTTGTAGCGCGTGATAGTCGATGGCCATTTTGCAAGACACGATATCGATAATGATACCAGTACCTTATTTTATGTTCGATTCGTTTGGTTTGCTGGACGGAAACCAAATATAATTATCTTTTTTCTTTTTTTTTTTAGATGAACGTCTTCGATATTTTTCACATGCAGTGCCAACAGCAGTCGAGCCAGCACCTCAATTCGATTAACATGAAATGTTTACGCAATACCTTAGTTTCAAAAGAAAAAAAAAAGAATTGGAGTAAATAGTCAAACTGGAGGAGTGTCAGAGAATAACATGCTTAACAGTTAAATTAGTTAGTATCAACCTATCTATCTGTCTATCTATCTATCTATCCAGTGTTAAAATAGTTTTTTTTGTTTTTTTTTTACACGGTGGTCACCACTTATCAAGACCCGGAAGCCACTCAGGGATAAGGGTTATTGCAAGTACAGTACGTCAGTGTGGAAATTTAATGAAGTGTTTACTTAAGGGGGCGGTTCATTAGGAATTTGTTTACATTGGACTTGAAGACACCCAGGTTGTAGTCAGGTAAGAAGCAGGCAGACGGAACAGAGTTCCACAGGCATGCAGTTCTAAGAAAGAAGCTTTGTTCATGGAATCTACGCTTTGATTTAGGCACAGATAAAGAGTGGGAAAAATCTTTGACAGTGGATTCAGCTAGACGGGTGTTTCTTGTGAAAGATTGGCGTTGGGGGAGACCAGAGATTGGAGTTCAGACGAGATTATATTGGAAGTTATTTATTGTTTAGCTGAAGAGGTTTACATAAATTAAGTTAAATAAACTAAATAAGTTATTACGTAAATCGATTTAAATAAACAAAATGACCTTCAACAGTTGCATGCGTGACAAACGCCACACGTAAGGAGGTGTGCTTTTGATGATGACGTAACGGAACTAAGGTTAGAGCTCAGGAAGTTTAGAGTCGGGAGTTGGAGTTTGATCGTCAGAGTGAACAGACGACAGAGTTGGAGTCTAGTCATGGGGGTGGACAGTCAGCAAGGAAGCGGCCTGGAAGAATAACCATGTAGACGAAATGTAGACCCTGTAAATCCATTTGAGACAACTGAAATAAATTTATATTATAAAAATATAAAGTGTTGGTTTTGTCGTCTCAATTGGATGGTGCTCGTCAACTCGTGGTTCGTCACGGAGCTCAGCAGGAAGATGGAAGAATTCTTGAAGGAAGAATGTATTATTCTTCTTATATATGAACTGTAATATGTACCCGTGTGATAACTCTCTGATACAACATGGCTCAGTTTATACGTCGAAATCATATCCTCCTGGCTAAGCAAATATACATACGATTAATACGTTTTAATATAGGTGTTATAAGAAAAGATCATTAGCAAAATATCAGACTCAACATATAACATAGGACACGTTTTATAATATCAAGTCCACCTGACCATATAACAGTTTTTACTACTTTGAATAAAAATACCACAAGTCAATAGATATCTTCTTAACAACATGCACTAACGTTTTACTAAATAAAATGGCTATTCGTAATTACATATTGCTATGAACCGATTGATTTTGTGAAATGAACCAATTGCTCCACTCATTTATCAAAACTTAATAGTCGGAAAAATAGAGAATTCTCTTCGACAGGTAATTCTTGAAAAGTCGGCTATTTAGCTATTACTATTTTCTCACGATTTATGCCCCCTTCAGTGATTGGTAGTCTGGAGCAGATGATTTGTCGCCCTAGGTGGCGCTAATGCCAAATTTTGAAATCGAGGCCGAAATTTACATCGCAACTGTTCTTAATTGTTAACCAATCAAAATCGATCGATCGCATCGGCTGCGGCTAATTGATTGATTGATGTTTTTCAGAAAAGGAATTACGTCTGTTTTACAAACTAGATTTCGATAATGTTAAACTTATGTTCTTGGTTCTGAGATATGGGACTATTCTCCCAGACTGGGACAATCTGTGGTTACACTAAACAATAATCTTAATATCTTTACACGAAATCCGCGGTGAAAATGGAGGCAATGAAATAAAAATTACTCTTTAAAGATATATTTTCATAAATATAAAAATGGTGTACTAAACCCAAGGAGCAGAAATCCTTCACGACTGCAGACATTTCTCTAAGCAATTGCAACTAGTCAAGTATGTTTTTTAGCGTTCCAAATAAAATAGTGCCACAATTGTTACAGAATGGATTGAGAGAGAGAGAGAGAGAGAGAGAGAGAGAGAGAGAGAGGTGACTAAACGTGGAGTGTAGACACGTTTACCAGAACCGAGGGTCAGCTGACCAGATTACGTATGAGTGACGTGGTCAGGTTGGCTAGATCTGTGAGACTGGATTTGGACTTTGAAGAAGACGGACGGCTTAATAGCTGTTCCCTCCCCTTCACTGAGGGTGGGGGACGCTGACGTGTTCAAAGCAAGCAAGATTCACTTCCATATTCTGTGTCGACATCTGGAAGGTAAATAAAAAACTATAAAACCAATTCATCGTCTTGGAGTGATAAATCTTCGTCTAACAGGTACCAGTCTCCCTCCAAGAGAAGATGAATTCCAGATGGATCAACATCGACGACACATGAAGTAAGGTATGTCGAAGAAAATGCATGTAACACACACACACACACAAAAGCATATGAACAATTAGAGATGAACACACACAACCGCATATGAAACTAGACGATCATACGCACACGGAATTCTTTTATGACACGCATAATCTCCTTTCATTTTAATAATAATCATTCCATGACAAAAAGTACAATTATGGTCCTCCCCTTTTATGTTATACACCAAACGTCAATTTGGTGCCCCTCTATGATAACCCTAGTGATAACTCAATGATAACTCTATGTAACACAATGCATATCAAGTCCTCCCAGGGAGGAAGGTAATGTTGGAACGATTAATCAGAATCGGGAATCGTAAAAATCGGAACGTTTTAAGACAAAGACCGGACACCTTTTTACCTTTATTCCGATGCCAGAACCGATTCTTACTTGTCCTTGGATTTGTTTTTTGTTTAGAACTTAATTTTCCATGTTATCGTATTTAAAAAATATGATAAATATTCATTGATTTCTAAACTACCATATTAATTAAGCTCCCGTCCAAAAAAAAAAAAAAAAAAAAAAAGGGAATTAATTAATTTCACTCCTTGCAAGTAGCATTTTGTATTGACCTTCATGCAAAATCAAAATATGTTCTTATTTTTTTAGGTCTTAGAAAGCTATAATCCCAGTTATTATCTCCTCCAAATATTTGGTGCGAAATTGATGAAAAATCGGAAGTCTAGTATTTCCGTCAAGAGTTATGTCCCCTTACAAAAGAAAAGATGATTTGGCGCTTATGTAGATTCGCACTTATAACGGAAACAAAAATTAAAAAAAAAAAAAAATTAAATTGTACCTACTCGTCACAGAATAAAAATATCATATTCCAAAAATCACAAAAATTGATCAAGTAGTTTTTTTTTTATTTAGGAAAAACAAATTTGCCGTTTTTTTTTTTTTTTAGAGATTAGTGAGAGACGAAACCATGTTTTCATAGAGAAGATAACAAGGAGAGATAATCAGCGATTATTTTCACAATTTCCACGTGCATTTGGTTATCTGGCTTTGTCCAATAATTTGAGGGGCGCTTTTTTTATCCTCATTGAAAGAGTAAAATTTTATCTTCTTACAATAAAGAAAAATTATGTGATTTTTGGAATATTTCATCTTCGTCCTGTGACTGGTACGTACATTATACAGACTTTTCTGTATTTTTTTTTTAATCTTAAATGCCGCCACGAGTGCCAATCTGAATAAGCACTGATGTTTTGTCACCGCTAGATGGCGCTATTGCCAAACTTTAAAATCGAAGTCGTAATTTGTATTGGAACGGTACCCAGTTGTTAGCCAATCAACATCGATCGATCACGTCGGCCGCGGCGATATAAAATTGATGTTGTTTTAGAAAATGAATTTCACAAATAAAGGTTTGTTCTGAGTCCTAGGGGGTGGGGAAATTCTCCCAGACTGAGGTAATCATATATGCTGACGGCAATACCATCTAAGGCAACACATCAAAGGCCGTAAATGACCAAGTTCTCTCCGATTCTCTCTCCACTGGTCTTGATCACGTGGTACAATGAGGGAAGAGGTGGCTGGCTACTTTTAATGCATCTAAAACCAAGATTCTATCTTTACATCATCAACGCTCTAATCCCCATCTGACATCAATTGAAATGAATCGCTCTCCTCTTGGGAAGGCTCCATGTTTTTACAAGCTTCTGGGTTTGACCTTTACTCCTGATCTGAAATGGAACATGTTCATCAAATCTGTTGCCAAGAACGCTGGAGAAATGGTGGCTTCCTTCTGCCACTTTTATACCGAAATTAGATATCTCACTGCTGATGCAATTCTCTATCTATATAAGAGCCAGGTACGTCCAATAATGGAGTACTGTTGCCACATCTGGGCAGGGGCTGCTAGAAGATGCTTATCCTGCCTGGACAGAGTTCAAAATAGACTTCGTAGCCTATTAGGGGATGCCCTTTTTTCTTCCCTGCAACCTCTTTCCCAGAGAAGAGGCGTTGCGAGCCTATCCCTGCTTTATCGTTAATTTCATGGCAAGTGTTTGTCTGAGCTCTAATCTATGGTCCCACTTCGCCAAACTTTCACGAAAAAACACTCGTCTAGCTGAAACCACTGTCAATAATTTCCCCCGCCCTTTATCTGTGCCTAAACTTAACCGTAGATTCCATGAAAACAGCTTCTTTCTTAGAACTGCACGCCTATGGAACTCTCTTCTGTTTGCCTGTTTCTAGCGGACTACAATTTGGTAGTCTTCAAGTCAAACGTAAACAAATTCTTGATAGACCGTCCCTTTAAGTAATAAAGTTTACCCAATTTCCACTACTAACGATTAATGCGATATTATCCCATTGACTACTGTACACTCAATATCCCTTATCCTCGAGTGCCCTCTGGGCCTTGATAAATCCATTCTAGACTGTAGTAATTGTTTATGACTATTGTTATCAATCCTGGAAACGTCAAACTCCACATCAATGCTTCGGTGAAAAATGGGCGAATGATATTTAATTTTTCTCCAAAATGTGAGCGAAATATGCCCCCCTCCCACACAATAAAAATAAAACTCGAACAGATGAATCGGTGCATTTCATTTATTTATTGCGGACTATTATCCTCATATTTGTTAGTTGTTGTTTCAAGACGTTTCGGCCAACTATTCCCCTGGCCTTCTTCAGGTGGCACTAATTGCTGAGAATGCAGTTAGGTGATTCGGAGTTCCAATCCAGTCGCGGTTACCACCTGGCGAAGGCCAGAGGATTAGTAGGCCGAAACGTCGTGAAACAACGACTAAAAGATGGGGATAATAGTCCGAAATAAATAAATGGATAAATAATACTCATCTCAATAAACTATTAAATTAATAATAAATAATTAATTAAATAATATATACCTTTCGGTACGGACCCAAAAATGGAAGATCAGATAATAATTAAACGTGGATTTATGAGATAAAAAAAAAATCCAACCTGGCGCAATGGATAGAGACGCGGAATCCTTCCGGTTCCACCACCTGACGAAGGCCAAAGAAAAGTTGGCCGAAACGTCGTGAAACAACAACTAAATGATGAGGATAAATGAATCTTTTTCTGATTCTACTGAATTCTGAGTAAAATTTCGTCAGGTGTAGTGCATATATTACCCGCATCTGCGATTAAATATATTCCTCGATAGTAAACCCCGAAGGTCTACACAGATCGAATGTGTTATCATTCGTTAAGGGTATCGAAGCGGAATAGCATTCCAGAGTATTAATTTCAAGAAGATTATCAGTGGAATTTCGGGCGAAAGATACGGCAATTAATAGACTTTCAGGCATGAGCTGCATATCAGTTGTTTATTGATCTCCTACTTATAAGATCACGCAGTTTAGCGCTAATAAATTCGATATGGGGCTACAAAAATAACGCGGGCCTGTGCACGCATTGCTCATTAGACTTTGAATGATCTCTAGGTCATCTAAACTTCTGGAATGACATTTTCTGCCTCTTGGCGACCGTTGAAGTAGGGAAGACGTGTGTAAAGCCTCCTCTCTTTTTGAAAAGAAAATGCAGATAATTTATTGAATGCAGCAAAATAAGACACGATATCTCTATTTCTACTATTATACGAAAAGGAATTCTGTGTGAATTCGTTCCCTATGGACTCTGAAACTGGACCGATTTTTATGAAATTTTACAAATACAATTCACGTATCTGACGGTGTTCTTAGACAGATTTCGTATTGTGTCGTCCAGTAGGGTTCTGTATAACATTGGGGTTGTATATATGATGTGTCTATAATGACGTGCAGAGGTATTTAGGCATCGATATATTTAATCATTTACATATGAACATGTCTGTTTATCGTCTAGTGATCATTTCAACAGAACATATAACAATTATAACATTAAGGGACAAGTAACAGTCTCCTAGAGTTTTTACATCGGCCAATATGGAAACATACCTTCTTCATCTCAATTGATCTTGATTTGACGAGTTCTCAGAATAGTTGTAAACAAAGATTCGTATGACCCAAAGTCCTGCTGATATTTACAGCAGCTTTATTTCGGAGGTTTCCCTCATTGGAAAGTTGCAGCGCTTGTCTTGGACTTTCATTCACTATGGTCCACGGATCGTCCTCCTTCCTCTGACTATCGACATTTTGTTTATGTTCTAACATTCTTTTTCACCAAGTCAACATTTTTGTTTGTGCTAGTTATGAAAACTAACATTCCTTTCTATTAAAAACATGTGAAAATAAATGATTTATCTGTGAATATTCATTTCGCTTTGATAATATATTTTCTGACATTCTATTTTTACAAATATTAATAAGAATCCTAATAATCATTGTCCAGCACATCTTTCGGCATTGCCCGGTCAATATCTAACAATTGGAAAGTCTCCAATAAGTATCGATAAGAAGAAACAAACAATCTGACCAAAGTAAACACCTTATACAGCCTTACATCACAAATTCATTTGAAAAGTTTTATTACTACACAGGCAGAAAGGCCAGGCAAATAAAATGAACAGCAGGTTCTTTGATATACCATAGGCGCGTCTAAAATGAATGTTTCTGCTTAAGGCATAATTCAGCAATGATATCTGACTACTTCATTTTAAACTTAAATTAAAACTATTATAACTGCACAAGCAGAAAGGACAGGCATATAAAATAAACAGTAGTTTCTTTGATATGACAGGAGCGCGTTCGAAATAAATGTTTCTGTTTAAAGTACAATTAAATCATGATACTTGACTTTTGAATTTAAAACTTACATTCAAACATTTATATACAAAATTAATTTATAAAATAAGTTGATTCTCTACAGTGCAATATAAATAATCATAATGCATTGTGATGTATAATGTATTGCAGAGTAAATAACTGCTAGAGGCATGTGAAGCTTCCACCATGACTAGTCCCTAACTAGAAGAGGCAGACAATCGATCTGATTGAAAAATGTGTGATTTCATCGATTTTGATGACAATGAAAATTTGGGAATGTGAAACATTCATTAATCATCATTGAATCCTACGCAACTTCGGGTTTCCCTGCTAGTTTGTCTATGTTTTTCTCTCTCTTTCTCACGCAAGTAACCTGGCTCTCTGGTGCTTTCTGTACTTTAATTGTATCGATATTAAGCAGTAAACTTAAATTCAAGCCATTATCACCGCACAAGCAGTAAGGTCAGGAATATAAAAGCAACAGTAGCTTCTTCGATATGACAAAGGCGCATTTTTGTTTAGAGTACATTTGAACTATGGCACTTATCTTTTTCATTTTAAACTTTAATTCAAGCTTATATAATTATATGATACATTATATATAATCATCATTCAATCCCGACCAACCTCGTATATCCCTGCTAGTTCATTTCTCTCGCTCTCCTTTCCAATCCCCCTCTCTCTCCCTGGCAAGTAACTCGTCTCTCTACTGTTTTAAATACTTTTCTTATTTCAACATTAACTCCAGAGTTGTTGCACCGACTCTATCCAAAGAATTTACCGTCTCTCAAACGAAAGTTGACCTCTTGCGATAGTCCAACACAGTAGCAGGTACGAGTTTTAGTTATTTTTCCATCCGTAAACCTCATAAAGGTGTAGTCTCAAGATTAGCTGGCAAAGTGATTTTGTTAGATGAAATCTGTCAATGACAAAAATCAAGAACCCGGCTGACTAAAATTTATTTCTTAGGTAAAACCAATCATTAAATAAAAATTCATCTTTTTATGTTGATCAGTTATTTGACTTGGAATTTGGTGCAAAACGGATGAAGAATCGGAAGTTAAAGAATGGAAACAATTACATCATTCGTTTATCAAAACTTTCAGTCGGAAACCTCGACAGGCACTTCTGGAAAAGTCGGTCTTTTAACCAACTATTATGATTTCCTTAAAGAGTTATGTCCCCTTCAGTGATTGGTAGTCTGGAAAAGATGATTTGTCACCCTAGGTGGCGCTAATGCCAAGTTTTGAAATCGAGGTCGTAATTTGCATTGCTGCAGTTCTCAGTTGTAAACCAATCAAAATCGATCGATCACGTCGGCCGCTGCGATACAAGATTGATGTTTTTCAGAAAAGGAATTACGTCTGTTTTACAAATTAGATTTCGGTAATGTTAAACTTATGTTCTGGGTTATGAGGGGTGGGGAAATTCTCTTAGACTGGGGTAATCTGTGCCTACACCCCACTGTGATTTTGACATTTTTTTTTACAGCCAATTCTTTAAAATCATATTTTCCTTAATGTAAAAATTGGTGTTCTAAACCTGAGGAGCAGAAATCCTTCACGACTGAAAACATTTCTTTAAGTTATTCTTACCAGTCAAATCTGCTCTTTATATATATATATATATATATATATATGTATGTATATATATATATGTATATATATATATATATTGTGTCGTAAAACAATAGTAAAAGAAGAAAATCAAGTCGAGGTTGGTTTAACAAACGAAGTGTATTGACATCACAGGCACAAAGGTAGGAATACGAGTATAACTGACTAGCGCTCAGCTAGGCAGTGGAATACTGTCGTTCCTTCTTAAAAGTGTAGACATTACTGGCACTATATATATATATATATATATATATATATATATATATATATATATATATATATATATATAGTGAGAACCGGTGTAATTTCCCTTATGCATAGAAAGCCCGGTATAACAATAAAAAAAGGATCACAACCAATCAAAATCTTGGTTCTGAGGTATGGAGCTATTCCCGCAGAATGGGGTAATCCTGACATTTTTTTTACACCCGATTCTCTTGTGAAGATTAGGGCAAGGAAATAAAATTACATTTTAAAATTAAAAATTTTAAATTTATTTTCGTAAATGAAAAAAATGGCGATCTAAATCCGAGGAGCAAAACTCCTTCACGACTGCAGAAACTGATTTAAATAATTGTTGCAACATTAAGTCCTCACGGTGAGATAGGTAGTGTTGGGATAATTAATCGGAATAGGGAATCATAAAAAACTGAACATTTTGAGGTATGAGAAGCGGGCAAATTTGTTTCCGATGCCAAAACGTTTTTAAATTGTTTTTTTTTTGTTTTTGCTTCAAACTTTCCATGACTTGAACTTGCAATAAAATAATGAATATTCATTGATTTTTAAACAACAATAATATTATTAATATTAATATTAATATTAAACTGTCGTTCAGGGCAAGAGGAATAAAGTTTTTCCATTCCTTGCACAAAACATCTTTGACCAACCTACAAATAAAATCAAAGTATGATATCTGTTCGTTTAGGTTTTAGGAGGTCATCCTGCCAAGTATTATCTCCTTCAAAAAGCGAGAGGAATTTCTTTCCAGCAGAGAGTGAATGTCAGTATGTAAAATAAGATTCAACTAAAGATAACGATGATGATGTTGGAGTATTTAAACAGGGATTGCTGATGGGTCTTATAAAAGATGAAAGACTTGTATTTTAACATAAAAGTCCAAAAATATTATCGAAACGCGGTTTCATTAGCAATTTTGGAAATGCAAATGGAGTATTATGTAAGTCAGCGGGCAGTGGACAATTAATCAGGTCAACATAGAAAGGAATGGAAACCTGAAGTTGACATTTTAACGATAGATTACTGGCCAAGAAAAAAATTTGTTGCGTGCGTTTTGTTTTTAGCTGATTTAGAACTAATCTCGTACGCTGAATCAAAAAATGATATTGTTCTTTTTTTCTCCATCAGGTCAAGTTTTTGAGTTATAGCTACATATTTATTATGTACATGTACGCATGTGTGAAGCATTTTTGAAGTTGGTGGAGGTAAAAAAAATGACTAGAAAGAGCTTGTTAAGAATATGCTGACTGCAACATAAGCTTTAAGATGCACTATTTTCACATATAGACCGGTTTCCTGAGAACCTGGATTCAATGAGTGACGAGCAGGGAAAGAGATTCATCCAGAGCCTAAAAAAGATGAACACCAGGTATCCACGTCGCCGAGACATAGTCATGATGTCTGAATAATGTTGCAATCTGAAAAGTTATCTCACTGCCGCTGATCTTTCTAAGAGTTCGATGAAAGGGAAGTTTCAGTGCTGAAGTTTGAACAATGGTGAAGCAACACACAATTTACGTTTACTGAACGTTCTTAAAGCCCAGCATTCAGTTTACAGTAATCGATGTTTGCAGGCAGTGGATAATTAATCAATTAATTAAAGTCTATAAATTGATGTTTGCCGAAAACAATTATAGGGATCAATCACATGGGTGTATTTCATTTTATATGCACATATGACATGGATTTTTAAACTAATATAAAAAAAATCATTAAAAAAAAACTGTATAGTTAAATATGTATAAGGAATGAAAAAATACCAGCGGTGGTTGACGTTATGTTTTAAGAAAAATAGAAAAACCGAATGAAATTATTAAAAAATCAACGTTTCGTCCTTATTTCAGAGGACATCTTCAGGATAATTGAAATAAAAATGTAAGAAAAAGAAAAAGTCATAGATCGTGCGAAAAAGACAGTTTTTGAATCCTACCCATGTCGGGAGATACGCACACATGTTTGTCCTTCCCGACATGGGTAGGATTCAAAAACTGTCTTTTTCGCACGATCTATGACTTTTTCTTTTTCTTACATTTTTATTTCAATTATCCTGAAGATGTCCTCTGAAATAAGGACGAAACGTTGATTTTTTAATAATTTCATTCGGTTTTTCTATTTTTCTTAAAACATAATTAAATATATAGGAATTATTAAAGAATTAGAATCGGTAATTGTATCGGAATCAGGAAAAATAATTGGAATCATCACATCACTAAAAGAAGGTGAATGACATTTTCTTATTACTTGAATTTTTATCCTGCCTTCGAGAAAAATTTAAGCACAATATCAGCTATGTTCGGTTCTGGTAAGACATCTTCCCAGATATTATCTTATCTTGAAAAAAAAAAAAGAGGTGGATTCGTTTCTGGCAGAGAATACATGCTAGCATATAAAGGGAGATTAAACCAAAGGGAGGAAATAAGAAAAATAAAAAGATAAAAAAGATTAAGAAGATTAAGATGATGATGATGATAGCAGCAGCATCTGGAGATGATGATAAAAAAAGAAGGAAGAGATGAAGAACATGAAGATTAAGATGATGAAGAAAAAAAAACGATGATAAAGAGGAAGAAAAAGATGAGGAACAAGATAAGGAAGAAAATAAAAAAAGATGACGGGAAAAAGATGATGAAGAAAAGAGATGATGCAGAAAAAAGATGAAGAAAGTGAAGAAGATGACGACGACGGCGATGATGATGATGGCTAGAGCATCTAAAGGTATCTGCAAGCACGTAATGGGATATAAGCCGAAGAAGTAGAAGAAGATGTTCAGGGGTCGATCCTTTGACCTTTATTATTCATAATATTCATAAATGACCTCTCTCATAAAATTGTCTCTGAGATGGGTATACTTGCTGATGACACTACGCGCTATAACAGACACGTAGGGAAAACAAATGAACATATATCTAAGGAAATGGCTAAAGCAATAGAGGAAGGACACTAATCTGTGTAGAGATGTGAACAAAAATGAATGGTCAAGTATTTTAATGGCTGATGCTCCAATGAACTACAGACCCTGTCGGTGGGGCATTAGAATACGCCGACTGCCCCCTGCAGAGGGTAAAAGTCCCTCAATGGGGGTCCTGCATATGACCTTAAACTATATCCAGTGGTGAGGCCCCAGCTTGTGGGCTTTGGGGAGTGTGGAGCCACCCTTTAATTACCATTGCTCCCAGGTCTACTCTGACCCGGAGTGGTATACCCTGTTAGGGTCCCAACTATGGATTAAATAGAAACCGACGTGAAAAAAAAAACAAATATATTCTATTAAAAAATATTTTCTTCAAAACCTTTGGATTCGGCATTAAATAACCCGAAAAGGGTTGATATGCCGTAAAACAAAAACAACCAACCAACAAATGAACTACAAACCTTTGTACTCTCTCGACGTAAATACCCCCAACAAACCTGATAAGCCGCAAAACCTCACCCTACGCAGTAGAGATCCCTAGATGTAAGAAAGCCTTATACTCTAATGTTTTCTTTCCCAGAACTTCTAGACTTGGAACTCTCTTCCCGGTATCCACTTTCTCAACTCTACTGACATGCAGAAGTTCAAATGTAATGTGAACAGACATCTTGCCACCCATCTCCCTTCATAATATCCCTACAACTTATGTCCCCGATATTAGCCCCCTACATCAAAGTGGAATTCCCTTTCGGGTTTCTGCTTCCCCAACTGTACTGACATGCAGATGTTCAAGTGTAATGTGAACAGACATCTTGCTGCTCAACCCCCAACATAGTATCCCTGCAACTTATGTCCCTGATAGTAGCCTCCTACATCAAAGTGGCACTGTGCCTTGTTTGGGGGTGAAAAGGGAATTTAAAAAAATAATCCAAGATGACTGCCGTGTCAGGAAACTGTATTCTATTTTTAGGAGTTTTTTTTATTATTTTACACTCTTGACTCTTATAGAAGTTAAAAGCAGTGCTCAGTTTGAGAATTGTGAGAGTAAACGAAGGGGGTTTTATCCTTGAAAATTTGATGCTTCTGGCAAAAATACAACTGATTTAAATTCTCAGACAATTGGGTCAGAGAAATGGTCACTACAAAATGCAATGCCTTTTTCGAAACTTTCTACAGGGTGGAACGATAAAGCTGCCGCCCTAAAGAAAGCAACAGTACATGTTCATTTTAAAATTTTCATTGAAAAGGAAAATCAATCCAGGTAACTTGATTATGTAGGAGAGCTTGCATCTGTTCAATGCAGCCGCCTTCAGCCTCAATAACCGGCACGATACGGGTGCAGAACTGAAAGCATGCCTTTTCCACAAACACCAGCGGGAGCTCGGCGAATACTCAGTGGATGGCGACGACCATGCTGGCGTTGGTGTTGGGGGAGATAATGTTGGTGATGTTCCCTGCAAATTATGTCCCTGATCAAAGTGGCACTGTGCCTTGTTTGGGATGAAAATGTAATAATAATAATATGATGATGATGATGATTAGCATCATCATCATATGATTCAAAATTGAGAACACAATGGTGCTTGTCACTCCTGGGAAACACCAATTTCCTCTCCACCCTTCCCCCTCTTTGTTTGATCCGTAATTCATTTTCGATGCAGTAAAATCCGCTAAAAGAAAAAACCCATTAAAATTATCAAAACCCATTAAATAAAATTTTTGCCTGTTTTTGCAACAGATATTATCTTCTGTTGGATCGTAGTTTTCGGTCGGATAAAAATTCCGTCGACGTTTATTGGAGTTTAATTAGCTTTTCTTTCATATGGTTATTTGCGAAGACATTAAATTGTAATTTCAGATTGAAACGGGATGCAATCCAAGCGTGTTGTATCCATAAGCAGAGAGATAAAGAACATAAAAAAAAAAAATCAGATAAATTGAAAAAATTTTTTTTAATTAAATGGTTGGAGTATTTGAAAGAATACAACATTTAATAATGAAACTTATTTATCAAAAACTAGCAGGCATGCTCAACGTTGCCCGGGATTAAATGATGAGCAACGAATGTTTCACACTCCCATATTTTTATTGTCATCAAACTCAGTGAAATCGAACATTTTTCAAACAAATCGATTGATTGCCTGCTCTAGTTAAGGATTTATCGCGGTACATATGGAGCAAGCTCTACAAGCCTCTCCACAGTGACTTACTTCACAATACATTGTAATCTACATTGCACTGTAGAGAACCTATTGTTGAATTTATAAAATTATTCATTATATTTAAGAACTTGAATTAAAGTTTAAAATTCAAAAGTAAAGTATCATGGTTGAATTGTGCTCTAAAATGAAACATTAATTTCGAACGCGCCCCTGTCATATAAAAGAACCAACTGTTGATTTTATATGCGTATGCTTTCTGCTAGTGCGATCATAACAGCTTGAACTATAGTTTAAAATGAAAAAAAATCAAGTATCATGGTTCAATTGTGCTTTTAACAGAAACATTTATTTTGAAAGCGCCCCTGTCATATAAAAAAAAACAAAAAACTATGGTTCATTTTATATACCTGGCTTTTCTGCTGTTACGGTAATAAAATTTCTCAAATTCACTTGTGATGTTAGGCTGCATAAGGTGTTAACTTTCGTCAAAATCGCCCGTTCCTTATCGTTTATCGATTATTTTTGAAGACATTTTGATACAAAATCTATCTAAGAACACCACCAGTCACACGCAGTAAATTTCTTTTGAATTTAAGTAAAGACCGACCCAGCTATTTCGGCGTATATAGGGAATGAAGTCATACACACGCAGAGAGAAAGTTTATTTTATATAACAGTAGAAATATTCCGTGATACGTTAGTAATCTCTCTTATTTGGATTTTAAGACTATTGTTTTCATCAGGGCAGGTCGAGTTGCAACTTTAAATAGACTTTACATTAAAATGGAAAATACTAAGAAAATCCAAGGCATACAGCCCAGGATCTAAATACTACATCCTATGTAACGCAGAGGCGACCGAGATTATAACGGCGCCTAAAAAATTAAACATCCTCAATTCAAAACAAGAGATAATTTGCAGTTGCAGGCACAAGAGAAAGTTCAAATACGTAAATGCAATTAATGCCACTGAAAATGCGCTACCGGACAGGAACTAGCTTATTGCGCTTCATCGCCGTCCATAAAATGCAAAAATATCAATCACTAACCGTTTCTCCTAGTATAGAACTATTGGACAATAGGGCAGGTCGATTTGCAACTTTTTTCAGAAAATCAACATGGCACTGGTGATGATAGTTGGGATTTGATGTGATAAGAACATATACCAAAAATTAGATTCCCATCTTGAACAGAAAATTGGACATTTAATTTTAAAAATCGTGTAGAAAAATGCTGAAAAATCCTTCATTTTCATAGCATTTTACACAACACTGACTTTGAAATTTCACTATTTTTATTAAAAAAATCCAATTGAAATTGATATATTTATATGGAATGCATTGAAAGAAAAATAAATACATGAATTATAATTTTAATTATGATTCACAACTAGCAAAATATCTCAACTTTTACTGCATTGATTTAAAATTTTTTGTAAAACCAAGCTAATTAGCAGCTAAGTCTTTTAAATTTCACAATTCAAAAAGATATGTGGCGATGTATTACATAATATAACAACTTGATACAAGTTACATAACCAGGTATTTTAATTTTTTATTAAATATAAACTGTTATAATAGAACTAGAAATGAAGGTCTACTTTGATGACTTTGTAATAATGTGTCTATGTCTTGCTTTCTGCCCATATACAACTTTTTGAGAAAAATCAATCAAATTTGACCAGTGTGTGGCTGCAAAATTGATAGCAGTAATCTTTTCATTTTTTTTGAGTTGTTCACTATTTCTAGAAAAAACAACACAAAAAAACAAACAAAATTATTTGAAAACACATATTTTTTAAAATATTTTTGTGATGTAATATGAATAAAACTGACTGTGGTTTGGGTAAATTAAGAAAACTAATAAAAATTAATGGATAAATATTTATTTACCTAATGGACAAAATCGTTTCGCTTCCAATTCATCTAATATCATCGATAGTTACAATGCAACCATATTAAGAATGGCTTTCTAAATAACAAAGTTATTTTAGCACAATAACATAGATGCACAAATAATGAAAAAACCTTTAAAGAAGTTTCCTTATTTACTTGCATTAATCTTTGCGGGTTATCTGATTTTAAAACAATAATTTTAGAAGAAAAACACTGCTTAAAAACAATTACTCGCTAAAAATAAAAGAAATTAAAATTTGACACTAATTTTCTGCAAAGTATTTTTATTAAGTAGAAAAACTTGAAAATTTACGTGGTTATGTTTCGTAAAGAATGTGTAGAATAAAATTGTATGGATTATATTTTTGTTGCTGTTTTAATATAAAACTGGAGTATTACCATATTTTAATAAAAATTTCAAATAGAATTTCATGTGAAATATTAGGTTGGTGCAAAAATAATGCTTTGTTACGTTCATTTGAACGTAAAAAAAGGACATTGTTTTTGTGTCAACTTAATAGAAAAACAAATTAAAAAAGATAAAACTAATATGTTTAAATTCACTGCAGACACGTAAAATGTAATAATATATATTTTAAACAAGCCTTTTTCGTTTAAAAATTAAAAAGAACAACGTTTACAAGTGTTTTTGATATAGATCTACATATGAATACTTTGATAAGTATGTTTTAACTTAAATAGAGATGGTATAAAAAATTGTGGGGTCTGTGTTCGCGCCTGCCCTCCATAGAATGGAAATAGGCACAAACTGTAACGAAGACTTTTCATATCTATCTGCGTAAGTATACTTTGATAATTATGTTTCAGTTTTAAGAAATATGGTATAATAAAATTATGGGGTGTACGTTCGCGCCTGACCTCCATAGAATGGAAATATGTCACAAAGTTTAACAAGGTTTTTTAATATAGATCCACAATATATTGTGATAAGTGTTTCAGTGTGAACATGTATGGTATGATAAATTATGGGATTTATCTATTTTATTTTTACTTTCATCATATTTAGCTTTGGTTTTGATACCCCCAAATTCGAAGCTATCTCTTTACAACCCTTCCTTTTCATAACCTATCATACTTTCATAAATCAGAGTCCATTTTCTGTAGGCTGTTTTTGAATCCAGTCAAGGACGGGTACTTTTGCTAGTATATATATATATATATATATATATATATATATATATATATATAAAGAGGAATTAAAAAGAATTTGAGAAACCCTTTCAAGAGAGACTTATCGGGATAATACAAAGATCAGCATTTGAGGTAGAGCTTATATACAGAAGGATAAAACAAAAAAAAAACAATAAACAAAAACGCTAACGTTCATTCAATAGAGAGATTACATTAATTAGAGCTACATATTAAATATGTTCTTTATACTTAAGTATTTCGAAGCCTAATGCTTCTCATCAGGAGAGGAAAAAAGGTGCTAAGTAACATATTAGACATGCGCCGACTAGCAATACCTACTTATAAAAAGAAAATCGTCATCGTCCTTAGCATAACCCGGATATGAGTATACATTTTACTCAGTAGGAGTGAACCAACCCCAGCTACGAATTGTCTTAGGTGATCCACGAGGAGCAACTTCGTGTTGTACACACTTCAGATGTCACCATTTGCTGCGGCTTGACATGCAAATTCAGGAAGACATCTTGCAGCAGATTGCCTGTATACAAATACGTACAGTACCACCTTGTCGCCTCCTCGCCAGGCAAGTATATTCGGAGGTTCACCCCCCCCACTGATTTAAAAGCGCTCCTAGATACTAACCTGGAAATTTCTACGATTCGATGCTTAGCCTTCCCAAATGGTCACTCATCTGATACTGGCCAGGATCATTCTCGTTTAACTTCGGTAATCTAGCAAGAACCGGAAGTCAACGCGCGCGATTGTGCCGAGATAATGAGCGTGAAAAGAAGAGATAAAAAAGGGTATGAATGTGGAGGGAGGAAAATCGGAGAACTACACCGATTAAGGTGGAAATCACGTCAGGGATACAAGTGGTATGTACAGGGTGGAACGATAGAAAAGACGACATGATCCCATTTCCGTTTGATGAAAACCGGTTTTCTTATATTTGTTGCAGACCATCTACTCGTTTTGGTGTTTTTATAAGTTTTTAAGGTAAACATCTGAAAAGTACGTGACTAAATATGCAGCAATAACATAATTTTGAAGACTTTAGCAAAACGAAATATTGTAATAGATACCGTTTGAATAGTAATAAATAATCAACTGAAAACTTGATATGTAATTTGGAGAATGTTATATATATATATATATATATATATATATATTTTGTGATGAGGAGACTTTGTTTTATAAAATCAAATGATAAAATTATTGCTCAAGACTTATTGTCTGTCTCAATAAAAACGTCGTTTTCGAAACGATCGTACAATTTATTGATTTTGTTTGTTCTTCCTTGTGAAACCGATTTTAATTTCTAATTTTAACTATAAAATTATCAATCATTTTACTCAATATTAATATAGCTCTAGGACATATATGCCTACCGAGCTTATTGTATATCTACATTACAACGAGCATTGTTTTCTTTTCTTTTATTTTAATTGTATTAATGAATTTACTAATACATTAAAATATACTCTGCTCTTCAGACTGTTGTTCTAATCTCCTTAAAATTATATATATATATATATATATATATATATATATGGCCATCCACATGTGACACTATTTCGCAGTATCATCAGTGCGACTAGAAAAGCAACTACTCTAAGCCAAGAATGAAACTCGACCGTCCAGACGACAGTTGGCGCTTCTAATTGTTACACTATTCGGCTGCTGCTATGACGGGCATGTGAATTAACAACGTTCAAACATTGTCCAAACGCCTAAGCTCAATTTGTTGACAAAAAGAGAATCGCTTAATATGCTAATGGCAGTTTGTATATCACTTCCCAGTATGCTCAACCCAAGATAGGGAGCATTATATAAAGTTTTAGAAAAGAACATACTTCGTATTATTTGGATTCATCGGGCTATTGTTCTCATCTTGAGTGTGATTTTCACAACGCTTCGGTCGATGTAACCTCCGACCTTCTTCATGTGTATCTTATCAAACTCGGGAATGTTTCTGTCGAACTCGGGAATTTGGACGGAATTTCGAGCGGAACCCTTTATTTAATTCACGGTGGTAGCGTGCTCTTGTTCCGTCAGCCATCCTTAGAGATCCTAAGTGATTCGCAATTATATTTTTCGGTTACCCACACTGAGGATTGAACCTTCAATCTTCAAGAGAATACCACTTTTTACAATTGATTTTTCCAGGTACTCTAACCACTGCGACACGGTCCTTTTAGAAAAGGGCATACTTATCTCCGCGTATCACTTCCATGATCATTAAAACTGTCTCTTTCGGTCTGGTCACTTGCTTTTCCACTGGTGAGTTAAAGAAACCTTTCGCTGCTGAATTGGCGTATGACAAGGGAAGACAACCAAAGTTCAAACTTGACTGCGAAGACAATTTGAACTCAGATTTTTTTTGATTTTTTTAATTACATTTTCATCCCAAACGAGGCACATTGCCACTTTGGTGTAGGGGGCTACTATCAAGGGCAACAACTACTGGGGTACTATGTAGGGATTTGGGCAGCAAGATGTTGGTTCACGTTGCACTTGAACTTCTGCATGTTAGTACAGTTGGGGAAGCAGTGACCTGGAATGGAATTCCAAAATCTAGTGGTTCTGGGGAAGAAACTACCGGAGTAGAAAGATCTTTTACATCTAGGGATCTCTACAGTGTGGGGTGGGGATTTTGCAGCTTGTCGGGTCTGTCGAGGGTGTTCACGTCGTGGGGGCACAAGATGCGGAAGAAATTTAAAATTGATGCGGAAGACTTGAAGGTCATCGTTCAAGACAACGGAAACTTGTGTCAAATCACTTTCTCCAGAACTCGGGCCTTAGAGATGGAAAAATTGCATTGCAAGTTTCTTTGAGATATTAACATTGGTTCAATTTAGCAAACAGCCACAAGTCGGCGATTTCTGCCAGGAATTCTGTCTCTTAAAAATCATTCGTGCAAACCTTCAGGTTTTATTGATTTGAAAAATAAATATAGATGATGCACAGGCTGTTTGCTATATAGCTTATGTTTGAGAATATATATATATATATATATATATATATATATATGTATATATATGTATATATATACATGTATATATATATATATACATATATATACATATATATATATACGCTGACGAGAGGTGACGACCTTGAAACACGCGTGTACGTAGATTACTATTTTTAAAAATAATAAATAAATGAAAATGTTATATACGTCCAAATTAAAATGGGCGACTTTCTAAGTGAATAAAAAATGAGCTCCGAGGCGGAGCCAATATTAACCGTATGTATCGCTTGAAAAAAAAAAAAAAAACAATAACAAAATCTCTCTCTCTCTCTCTCTCTCTATATATATATATATATATATATATATATATATATATATATTCAAGCTAATATTAAATGCAACGGAGACACTTTGCTTTATGATTCTTTTTTTCTATGTTTCAATTTTCCGTATAATCTTGTTTTTATATCAAAATCATAAAATATTAATAAAAGTTCCATAATTGTTGCTGTTACGAGCGCTTTCGATTCGTCCACGAATCATCTTTAGGTGTTTAAGTAAAAGTGCGAAGGAGCGAAAATGAGAATTAAAAGTGAAAACTGAAATATACAGTAAACGGCGTTAGGCGATGATAATTTAAAGTACATAGAGTCGATGAAAAGTCGATCACAAATATAGGTAGATAAAAAATTCGAGTGTTAAAATCAGCAGGTTCGTGGACACTGTTAACAAAGTCTGTTCACTACGAACTACGGAAGACATTTTAGAACGTTACTGCTTTTCCCGAATGCAATATCATTTCTAGTGGGTTGAAGAGTTCTAATATATGAGCTTCAATAATTTTTAAGAATATATTACGATTTATCCTACGATTTATGGCGTCCTTACTTCTCCTTTATTTCTTTTTCTCTTTCGTCCGAACTGCCGATGTATCAGACGTACCTTCCGTTCTCCTCGTCAGGCGTAACCTTCGTTTTAAGGCAAGACGACACATGTATGCACTAACTCACAATGAAGTTATCGAAACTTTTCCTTTGCACACAACGAACATACAACAAATCTTTCAAGTTAAAGCATGTTTATGCGTGTACACCCGCACACACACGTATACACTCTTGTCGTTTCTACTTAGTTCGTAAATAAATGATTTTTTGTATATATTGTAACTCGGTATTTGTTATATTGTTTTGAGGTCGGAGTTTTGAACACCCATTACTACACGGTCGTTTCCCATCAGCCAGTCGCTTTACCTGTTTAAGTTGCCTTCACTCCATTGGAAGTGGACTATTGCAAGAACAGTGAGGTTATTCACAGACAAAACAAACAAACCATTTAAATTTAAGTTTTAAGCTGTCAGAAACCCGCACAAAATGAAGGCTTGTGTAGCACCATCCACACATTTGGGAGCGATTGATTACGTAATAATTGCCACAGAAACAGCAGACAAAGCTTCAGTTTCCTTCTTTCTGATGTATATTTTAAAGAAAAATTAAAGGATACATCTCTCCTAGTGATCTAAATACGCCCCAAGACACCAACCTGGAGATTTCTAAGTCACGGTGCTAAATTCACACACACACACACACACACACACACACACACACACACACACACACACACACACGGATGTATGGTAACCCTTCAAAAGCTCAGTGGGTGGCTAACAGATGCTACACCTTTCCCAAGCTGATTTGGAACTGTGCAAAGTAGGGGCGTTCATCTCTCTGTGTGTGAAATTTCCAAAACAGTCAGCCCAGGCGTTTAGGAGTCCATCTGAGAAGGCTAAGCGCTGTATGTAGAATAGTAGACATTTATAGGTATGTATCTGGAGACGCTTATTAACTGGGAAAGATGGACCACGAATAAACTCGCCTGGTTCGACGTAGTGGTGTACCAGCAATCTGCTGCAAGAAGCCTTCTTGAACCTGCATGCCATATATATATATATATATATATATATATATATATGTTGAATCAATGACAAAAGTATATATTCCAAATTCATGATGTTGACCATCTTATAATGTATCCCTTTAATTCAGTCGCCATTTACAAAAAAATGGCGCGATGTAAACATATTATAAGGTATTTGCAGCTTCTCTTCCAATTTTCAAATTTTAATCGTGTCAAAACACACTTTATTTCCTTTTGATGGATTGATTGTTGCTATTTCTTCTGATGAGTTAAGGGCAAAATAGATTCACTGTTTGATATAATGATTAAGTGATTGATTTTGCTCTACGAAACAGATACTGTCAAGAATTGTAAATTATATTATATATTTTATTACCGTTTTTTATCTGCTTAGTTACACATGCTTCCACTATCAGAATCGATTTAACTATCCGATAATTTCGTCAGACTTTACAGATTTTAAAGTTTATTATGGGTAAGAAGAAATAAAAATCGGGGTCTAAACACTTGAAATTTTAGATGTAGGTTACTTGGACATGGACCAAACCTTTTTAATTTGATTTGAGCCCAAAACAATTTGAGGAGGCAAAATAAGAGTCAAAGTTAAAAAAAGATTTGACCTTTCAGCCAATTTCTAGTCTAAACATTGGAAACTTTACATAAAGTGTATTCAGACATAGGTCAAGCTTTTTAATCGGGATTTGGTCGAAAATTTGGCTACCATTGGGTCAAAGTTCAAAAGATTTGACTTTTGCTTTCTCTAGCAAACTATTCAGCCAATTTAGGGTCTAAACATTTGAAATATTACATAAAGGGTATTCAGACATGCAGCAAGCTTTTTAATCAGTTTTTAGCGAACATTTTGCTGCCAAGAATTCAAAAATTTCTACTTTTCAAACTCTACCAAACTCCTCGTCAATTTTGAGTCTAAACACTTGAAATTTTAGATTTAGTTTACCTGGACCTGACTCAAACTTCGTAATATATATTTAAGCGCTTATCTCGGCATTGTTTCCAGTCAGCTTGGTCTTCTACTTGTCACTGGACCCAACTAGTGTCGACCCAGGAGAGGTCTGGTTAGGGATTGCGTGACTCTTACCTCACAATTACACGCGCACCTGCCCCTACATAAGGTATCCTTTGTCTTTCGAGACTGAACGGAAGCACCGATCGATATATATATATATATATATATATATATATATATATATATATATATAACTACTTAATTTACTCACATAAAATTAATATACGAACGTATAGATTTATGCGTAAACTTTAAGTATTTACTTCAAAAGTGATCAATACGTAGGTAGAGCTAGTTAGTAATTTATAAAATATATATGGCGATTAAGCTACACTGAATATTCGGCGTTTCATCCACTCTAGGACTCCTCAGGCTTATGCGAGAATTCTGTGGTTGTTTATCGTTTTTATAACGATAAACAACCACAGAATTATATGAACGCACAAGAAGTTATTAATAGTGCATAGGGTCCGAGCAAAGCTGGGTTGAACTGCTAATGGTTAGGAGCTTTGACTGCCGTACAGACGGTCGGGTTTCAATCCTGGCTTGAGGTAGTTGCCTGTCTAGCCGCACTGATGAGCTGTGAAACAGCGAAACAGTACTGTATGTGGATGACATATATATGTGTATATATATATATATATATATATATATATATATATATATATATATATATATATATATATGTATATATATATAAGTTTGATTACCAAAGTTATTCGTAGCAGAGAATCTGAAAATGACATGGAATTGTAATTTGAGATTAAACACGAATGAAATTCTGGCGTGTTGTATTCATTAGCAAAAAAGAACGGAAAAAAATTTTCGTCGCATAAATCTGAAAATTAATTAAAACGTTGGAATATTTTAAAGATTACGACATTTGATATTCATCAGGAGAAGTTTCTATTCATCGGATTATTATTCTCACATAGGTCATTCCAAAAGTAAGGCCCCCTATTTTGTTTAACAGAATTAAAAGCACCACGAAGACGGGAGTGGTATCATTAAACGAGCGACTATTTGTCGCAAGAATTTATTTTTTCCACGTCACTCTCAATGTACTCTTGCCAGGAATACAATTGTAATTGTACACTCACACATGTTTACACATGCCTTAACATGTAGACAACACGGCCCAACACGTTGTAGCAGAGTACGTCGCAAGGAACAGAGAACAAGTAATAACTCGACTCTTTTTCTTTGTAGCAATGAAATTTATTTCCGAGTACTTTACCCGAATAAAACGTGATCGTGACCTTTGTCCTCTCGATGGTCCTTCATGTCTCTAACGTGATCGTCTTCTGTAACATGCTCTTTCCTCTTTTCATAGTATTTTTTACCGTGATCTTATTTCACACACGGTTCGGTATTTGCATATATCCACTATACGTTAGAGAATGACAAGTCTCTTCTGTCAAAATGAGATAATAAATAAAAGAATGACATAAAAATGCATAAGAAAAAAAAAGCTCCGGACAATATGGCAACAAAATAAATAGAACACTACACTTTTAATTGTATTATTTGGATTATTCCGACTACCAGTCTTATCTTAGATATTTATGGACATTTTTTTCAACGCTCTTTAAACACATTATTTAAAAATTCCTATCGACTTCAGCGATTACATTCTATATCCGAAGAGCGTTTTCTTGATTTTAGATTTTTTTCCGTCAGTCACCGTTTTTTTTCCTCGACTAACAATCTTTGTTCATTAGAAAAAAGTTGTTAATTAACACAATTTCTGCACTTTTTGTTGTATTATGCTCAACTCGGAAGAATGACAACACCTTGGTGTATAAAATTAGCATTATTGTGGATTTTAGTGATAGCGACGATGAATCTTGTTACAATATTTTTGGAGTATAATGGGGTATGATCCTGCATAGTCGGGAGATTCTATTTATAAACGATACTGCTAGGAACTGATGAATCGAAGTAATCACATTCTGCTACCAACCATTCAGAAACCAGAATTGCTCCATAAATATTACACCTTTCTGTAGCAATTTTGCATATGTTTTCTCCATCTCAACACGGGTAGAATCTTTTGCTCTGTGTGTCTACTGCAAACCAGTCACCTCTCAGGACTTGTGTAGAACAACGAACCATCGGAACCTGTCCTAAAACTAAACCTGGCTTACACTTCTAGAAATCTGATCAAGGAAAACGATGATAGGTTAGTAGGTAGTAATTTGCTGAACTTTCTCTCTCCCAGATTTTGCCTGTCAAAACCACAAAGTCCAAGTTAATTCGGTTGCTTGCTATGTAATCGCCCGTAAACTTGGACACCTGGCCTCTTTTTCTTCCGTCAATCGATTCAGATCTTCTGATGTTTCTATTTACAATGCCTCCCCACGGGGCAGAGTTAGACACCAGGGTCGTTTTTTAACGTGGAGAAAAGGAACAAAAATAAAAATTGTCTCAGTCGTGAAGGATTTCTCCTCCACTGACAGAGAACAAGAAATTGAAATGCAGCATCTGAAGAACAGATACTACACTTTGATCTTGACCCGCAGGCCAAGATGTTCGTTGACAGTTTCATTCTGGTTGATTTAAAATGACATTTAGGAAATTTGAAATATTTTTATTTTAAATTTGCTGGCCATCGTTGTAGTAAACATCGTTTTTCGAAAAGCTTAAGTGTGACAGACAAAATAAAATGCTATTTCAAACTTAAGTGTGAACGTCAAAAAAAAGAAGCTTTTTCAAAGTTAATTGTGACAGACAAAAAGAAAATGCTTTTTCAAACTGAAGTGTGACAGACCGAAATGCCTTTGCTCAGTTAAGTGTGACAGACAAAAATTATTTTACAAACTAAAGTGTGCTATTTTTAACTTAATTGTGACAGACAAAATGGTTTTTCATATTTATGCGACAGACAAAAATGTTTTTCCAATTTTTGTGACAGACAAAACTGCTTTAATAAAAGTACGCGCAACAGATAAAAAATCTTTTTCAAACTTGACTGTGACCGACTAAAAATGCTATTTCATATATATCTGTTACAGACAAAAATGTTATTTTATATATATCTGTTACAGACAAAAATGCTATTTCATATATATCTGTTACAGACAAAAAATACTATTTATTATATATCTGTTACAGACAAAAAATAATATTTCATATATATCTGTTACAGACAAAAAATGCTATTTCATATATATCTGTTACAGACAAAAAATTCTATTTCATATATATCTGTTACAGACAAAAAATTCTATTTCATATATATCTGTTACAAACAAAAAATTCTATTTCATATATATATGTTACAGACAAAAATGCTATTTCATATATATCCGTTACAGACAAAAATGCTATTTCATATTTATCTGTTACAGACAAAAAATTCTATTTCATATATATCTGTTACAGACAAAAATGCTATTTCATATATATCTGTTACAGACAAAAAATGCTATTTCATATATATCTGTTACAGACAAAAAATGCTATTTCATATATATCTGTTACAGACAAAAAATGCTATTTAATATATATCTGTTACAGACAAAAATGATATTTAAAACTGAACATATCAAGTAAAAGAAAATATCATTTCAAACTAAAATGTGAAAGACGAAAATTGTTTTTCAAACTTAAGTGTCACAGATAAAAAGAAAATGCTTTACCAAACTTAAACATGACAGAAACATGACAGAAAAAACATTCCTTTTTAAACAAGAAAATTGCGGATAGAAAATGCTTTTTCAAACTTAAGTTTGACAGACACTTAAGCGTGATAGTCAAAAGAAAATGCTATTTCAAACTTGCGTGTGTCAGTATCATATTTTTCTTTTTATCTTTATGCTGCTTGGAAATGGATATTCCATTCATGTAAGGAACACTGGCATCAAGATGTCTGCTTCATTCCTGCGGAAAGTTTCCTTTCCTGACAGTCAAACTCTCCGACATCTCCAGTTCATCTTCTCCGCCTCTTTGTCAGTATTTTTCGTGAAAGATTCGCCGCTGCCTCCTAATGGCGGAATAAAAGAGATGGAAGCGCAAAGATCGACACAGATAATGTTCTTCGCTTCAAGACATTGCTACAGATGAAGATTCTGACTCTCCGTGCTTTTTAGACGTCATCGTATCCACAATGGTAACGTACCGGTCTGTTTTCTTCTCTTTTTTATTTTCGTTTTCTTTTCTCTCTTCTCGTTTATATATAATACACGTACAGATACATTTAAAAGCCTATAAGTTATGCTTTCAATGCATCATCTAGCAATCGTTCCGGCTGTTCATAAAATTGTATTCCCAGTAGTTGAAGCTGGCTCATTTGACATTTCCAATTACCATCATCAGATTTCGATGGTCACCCATTTCAAATTCGATCCACAATTAATAACCCAGAGGGAGTACAATTTCAACTGTAGGGAATAGGGTCACCCCCCCATTTCGAGAGAAATTATTTTTATTGGCTAGAGTTATTCCCCCTTAGTAAAAGGAGATTGGTTGAATTTATTTATGCTATGGGATTAGTTGCTAATCTATGGCTTATTGACCTAGATATTTGTTTGAAACCCCTGGGTGAATAGTAAGAGTGCTTATATATATATACATATATATATATAAAGCTGAAGGTGTGTGTGTGTGTGTGTGTGTGTGTGTGTGTGTGTCTGGTCACGAATAGGCTCCTATATGGTTGACTATTTTAAAAAACTAATTACATATAATGATAGATGTATCGAGGATCAGAAATGGGTATGTTTGATCTGGCAGAATTTTAATGAACCGCTGTTCTGCCGGATCCAACATACCCGTTCCTGTGCCTCGATACATCTTCTATCATTGACCTAGATATTTGTTTGAAACCCCTGGTAAGAGTGCTTATATATATATATATATATATATATATATATATATATATATATATATATATATATATAAAAGCGAAAATGTATGTGTGTATGTATGCATGTATGCATGTATGTGTGTTCGCTTTTTCTGTATTCTACAAAAGGCTTTTTTCAGAGAAACAGTCGGTCGGTTCACAACTTTTTAAAACTTCTTATATAACATATAAATCGTAATATCTCACAGTTAGCAACGAAGCGCGCCTGTCTATTTAATTTGCTCGATTTCGGGAAGATAAATATTCAACATTTGTCGCTCGCACCATGTGGGTTAGTCTTTTTCCTATAAGATATTGGGAAAATAAAAGTCCCGCAGTCAAACTTGACCTCATTAACTCATTAAAACGGGCACCTGCCAAATCCAAGTAATTAAATAAATTCAAACGTGTTTCCATTAGCATTTCGCGGTGGCGCAATGGTTAACGTCGCACTTTTTTTTCACTTTAATTTACCACTTTGCCTCAAGGGTTCGGGTTCGATCCTCATACTTACTTTTTTACCCCCCCCCACACACACACTCTGAGTTTCCACACACACCTCCGAACACCCGGGCAATGCCGGGTACCCTCGCTAGTATAATATAAAGCCGAACGTGTGTGTGTGTGTGTAGTCACGAATATGATCCTATATGGTTGACTATTCTATAAAACTGATTACACATAATGATAGAAGATGTATCGAGGATCAGGAATGGGTATGTTTGATCTAGCAGAAAAAATAAAAAAATGTTTACAAGTGTTTTTGATATAGATGTACATAATAATACTTTGATAAGTATGTTTTAACTTAAATAGGGATGGTGTAATAAAATTGTGGAGTCTGCGTCCGCGCCTGGCCTCCATAGGATGGAAATAGGCACAAACTTTAATAAAGACTTTTCATATCTATCTGCGTAAGTATACTTGATAATTATGTTTCAGTTTGAAGAAATATGGTATAATAAAATTATGGGGGGTTCGTTCGCACCTGACCTCCATAGAATGGAAATATGTCACAACGTTTGACAAGGTTTTTAATATAGATCCACAAAATATTGTAATAAGTGTTTCAGTGTGAACAGGTATGGTATAATAAGTTATGGGGTTTATCTATTTTATTTTTGCTTTCATCATATTTTGCTTTGGTTTTGATACCCCAAATTCGAAGCTATCTCTTTACAACCCTTCCTTTTCATAACCTATCATACTTATTATAGCGGGGGTACCCGGCGTTGCCCGAGTGTTTCGAAGTGTGTGTGCTCTTAAATAAAAAAGAAACCGGGGGGGTAAAAAGTTTTGGTAAGTTGGTAGGATCGAACCCGAAACCCTGAGGCGAAGTTTGAAAATAAAATGTGAAAAAAACATGAACCGTTCAGCCAGCCAGAATGAGTTACTTTATTTAAGTAAGAACAAAATTGACAGATGCCCGCACGGAAGTCGTAGAGTTAAGGTTTTCTGCGAGCGTGACGACGACGACGACGTAAGCAGTTGTTTTTAATGAGGTAAATGACCATGTTTGTTTGTTATAAGCGAAGTAAAAAAAGAAAACATAAAAACGAACGTTAAAACTTAAGCGGGGGGGGGGTAATCAAAACATAAAAAAAACACAAAAAAATAACGTAAGGCAAACGAACGATGTTAAATGTAAAAATCTGAAAAAAAAACAAAAAAAAACGAGCGTTAAAAAAACATATGAAAAATGGCTTAAATAAGACTGTTTCGATATTAAAATTTAAAAAATAGGTGGGTACCCGAGTGTTTCTGTGTGTGTGGTCGGGGTGGATAAGCGAAGTAAAAAAAAAAACAGAAAAACGAACGTTACGTGAAAAATGGCGTAAAAAATCGAATAAAAAAAGAAAACGACATCTTACACCACGATTCGAACCCACAACGTTCAGGTAATGACCCAACGCGCTAACCAACTGAGCTTACACAACGTACATGAAATTTAGTCAGTTCTTCAACTATTTAAAGTAAATCAGGTCATGACGTCATCTGACGCATGCATAGAACCGGTCGTCGTCACGAGATGACCGTTTTTGTTGAGTCCTCCCCCTGTCGAAAATTGTCGATTTCGGGGTGAAAAAAATGAACGTTTTTTGACAATTTTTCGATATTTTTCGGGCGAAGGATGCGGCTTCAATGTGATACCAAGATTGTGAATTTTCGTCGTGTATGTCGAAAGTTTTTAGTGGACACACAAACACACATACATACATACAAACATGCATACATACACACATTTTCGCTTATATATATAGATGTATATATATATATATATATATATATTGCTTCGAAAAGTATGAATGGAGTCATTATGGGTGAAAAAAAAAAAAAGAAACGGGAAATTGTATAGAGACAGATCGACTAAAAAGAATTATAGGTAAAAAAAAACATCGAATAAAAAAGGATCCATGCGAAATTTCGTGTAAAAAAAAAAAAATTAAGGGATCTAGAGGTTAACCTTTCGACCGACCCTTTTCAATAGATCTCGTCGGTAAGTTGTCAATTGGTGTTCATTTGTACGAAAATAAAACTTGTGCTAAGCATATTCTGATGAATGCTTCCGCATTTTACATAAAGCCCGGAACAAACAGCACCTCAACATCTTGGAGGCCGTCAGTGTGCTGATGCGCAAACCAGCTTTATGTAGACAAAAAGAACTTTCACATAATTAAGAGTTATTTAAAGAACTCTAAAAAAAAAAAAAAGTCTACATGAACGCTGGTTTTTCTGTTTTGTCTATACTTACTTGTAGACAACGGATTTTCTTAATTATATATATATATATATTTTTTTTTTCTCGGCTTCATCTCCTCCACTTTTTCCATTCTCATTCGTTAATTTAATGCAACTTATCGACGAGATCTATTGAAAAGTGTCGGTCGAAAGGTTAACCTCTAGATCCCTTAATTTTTTTTTTACACGAAATTTCGTATGGATCCTTTTTTATTCGATGTTTTTTTTTACCTATAATTCTTTTAAGTCGATTTGTCTCTATACAATTTCCCGTTTCTCTTGTTTTTTTTTCACCCATAATGACTCCATTCATACTTTTCAAAGCAATATTAAAATTGTGTACCACGAAACATTTGTTTAAATATTTTAGGAGTAGGTACTCAAAATCCGTCAGAGATGAATTAAATGACATCATTCGAATTAGGGGTAAGATCATATCACTTCGAACCAAGATAGAATTTCTTAAATCCTGTTTGGATAATTATGTTGCCCCAGGATATATTTCTGGCCGTATTGCCAAAATCAAAGCCAGAAATATTCTCAACTTGGAACGCGCATTTATCAATGATGAATGTTTGTACTTTGAACGCATCCTTGTTTTCACTGTTGCTAAATATCGTCGTTTATGGTCGGTTGCGTGGTCCAACCTTACCTTTTTTGATATACTACGGTTTTCGAAAATTTTTTATCAACTACTGATAATTTTCGCAGCAACAAGGCGCGTTCGAACAACCAGAGATGTTTGTCCGCACTTATTCGCACCAGGCACGTGCTGCCACATCTAGGCAGGAGCTGCTAAAAGCAGTCTATTCTGCCTTGACAGAGTACAAAATAGACTTCGTATAGATAGAAATGAATACTGGATGTGACACTGTCGTTTTTAATGTGGGAAAAGTCTAGTTGTTGTACCTACTACAGTGATATACAAATAAGTTGAACAGAATGCCTCTCGGGTTGGTGAGGCTCAATGTTTTGACAAGCTTCTGGGCTTGATCTTTACTCCCGATGTCTGTTGCCAAGGTCGCTCGAAAATTTCAGGGATACTTCTAGCATTCCAGTAGATATCTCACTGCTGATACAATACTCTATCTATATAAAAGCCAAGTATGTCCAAGGATTGAGTACTGCTGCCACATCTGGGCAGGGCAGGAGCTGCTAGAAGTAGCCAATCCTGCCTTGACAGTTCGAAATAGGCTTGATGGCTTAGTGTGGGATGCTCTTTTCTCTTCCCTGCAGCCTCTCTCCCACAGAAGAAACGTTGCGAGCCTGTCTTTGTTTTATCGTTATTTCCATGGCAAGTGCTCGTCTGAGCTTCAATCTCTGGTCCCCCTTCGCCAATCTTTCACGAAAAACACCCGTCTAGCTGAACCTACTGTCATTAATTTTCCCCACTCTTTATCTGTGCCTAAATCCAAACGTAGATTCCATGAGCAGAGCTTCTTTCTTAGAAGTGCACGACTGTGGAATTCTCTTCCGTTTGCCTGTTTTCCACCTGACTACAACTTGGATGTCTTCAAGTCCAACATAAACAAATTCCTGACAAACTGCCCCCTTAAGTAAAACACTCTATCAAATATCCAATACAAATGATTCCTATGATACTATCCCATTGATTACTGTACACGCAATAACCCTTATCCCCGAGTGGCTTCCGAGCCTTGATAAGTAGTGACCTCCATGCAAAAAAAAAATAATAATTATATATATATATATATATATATATATATATATATATATATATATATATATATATATATATATATATACGTATATTTATTTGCCAGATCAATAAAATGTTATTTTTTGGACGAATGATTTTAAAGGAGAGAATTCATGGCAGAAATCACATACATATTGCTGGTGGCTCAACGAAACCAATTTATCATCTCAAAGACACATTAAATGCATATATCAGTCTCAAACGCATGTGTTCTTGATGGTGTTATTTGGCGCAAGTCTGCGTTGTCTTGAAATATGACCTCTTTATCCTTCGTATCAATTTGACATTTTTCCGCATATGATTTCAAATTGTCTTCGTAGTCAAGTTTGAACTTTGATTGGTTTCCCTTCCCCATTTTCCAAAAGTTTTCTTTAACCAACGAATGTTATCTCAGTGAAAGAACAGATTACCACACCAAAAAGAGAGAGTATAAATTATTGTAGAAGCGATACACGAAGATACGTTTGCAGTTTGTGAAATGTTGCTATATATATATATATAATTTCAGCCCGGCGTTGCCCGGGTGTTTGGATGTGTATGTTGAGCAAAAAAAAAAAAAAAAAAAAAAAAAAGAAAAAAAGCGGTACTAGGAAGGCAGGTTCGAACCCGTACCGCGAAGGAGGAAAAGAACACAAAAAAACCTGACGTCTTTGCTGTTACGACCACCGCCAAACTGGAAGTGACTTATGTTTAAATTAAGGTTAGACAATCGAAAGAAGAGGATGACTTTTAAAAATATCGGCGAAAAAAGCGACCTCTCCTGTAGAAAAGTGCCCAGTTTAAAAGCTTCTTTCTTAGAACTGCACGCCTGTGGAACTCTTCCGATTGGCTGCTTTCCAGCTGACTACAATCTGATTGTCTTCAAGTCCAATGTAAACAAGTTTTTGATGAACCGTCCCCCAAAGTAATCCAACTTACAAATATTCCACTACTTATCTTTACTACGCTATAATCACATTGACTAATGTATACCCACTAACCCTTATCCTCGAGTGGCCTACGGGCCTTGATAATTAGCGATTCCTGCGTAAAAAAAAAAACTATTTTCATTTATATACACATACACACGATACATACACAAACACACACAAAAATTGCTATTGTAATAATTTAAGAAACTCGGATCTTATAGTTGAGCAATTTATAGTTGAAATAGAATGTCGGTTACCTAAGCTTGCATACATAGATTATTATGTTATAAACATTAGATCGCTATGGCCGGATGTTACGACATTTAGAACATAAATATTAAAATTTTAACGATATTTCTCACAGTGGAGATTTGCCGTGAGGTTTGTTCCTTACTAATGGAGTCAGAGATGGCTTCGTGACCGGGTTCAAATCCCCCGACCGGTATAATAATCATTGAAGATTTTATATCTATATCATTAATTGCTAGATGAAAGATAACATTTTTAAATTGCAACAAAATGTACATTACATAAATTAAATCGAAGTAATTTTTTGATTCAATTTAAATTAAATTTTTATACCTTACTTTGTGAAATTTTTCAAAGTGCACTTTGAGGATAAATAAATTTCAATTTGAATCTTGCACATTTATTTTTAAAGCCTATAGTAAAAACATTTTGTTTAACAATTTTCATGCCTTGGATGAAATGCTTTTCTAACTTGTATCTTATCTTTTTAAGATTATATTTTAAGACTCTCCTTCTCTCTATTTCAGTTTGTATTTCTCCTCACACAACAACTCATTTTTGCAACCCCCTCCTTGTATTATTACATGTCTGAATATTCTCTCTGTTTCAGTTTGTATTTCTCCTCACACCACAACTCATTTTTGCAACCCCCTCTTTGTATTATTGCAGGTCTGAATATTCTGTTTCAGTTTGTATTTCTCCTCACGCCACAACTCATTTTTTGCAACCCCCTATTTGTAATACAGGTCTGAATAATGAGAAAATCTGAATTTTTTTTAACAAAAAATTTAAAATAACTTTTAAATTAAATTTTAAAAAACTTCTTTCAGAATAGAAAATCTTTAAAATTTAATAAGGAACATATTTCATATAGGTTTCATTAACAAATGTTCAGTACATAACGAGAAAAATAGAGATAAAAATTTCAAAAGGACTGTATAACTGGTTACGGTCAATAGTAGTCCTCGCCAGCGAAAGTCTTTGTTATTGTTATTCTATTATTATTATTATTATTATTATTATTATTATTATTATTATAATTATTATTATTATTATTATTATAATTATTATTATTGCTATGTTTGCAGGTTGAACCAAATAACGTATAAGGCAATACAAATGAAGACTCAACAAACACAGGTAGATCAATAAGAAGTGCATTAGGAAAAGTATATTTACAGTATATTTACATAATGGTTGTCATATAAGAGAGTCTTGGCTGGAGAACATATCTGCTCTCGGCTCGGCCTTCGGTGGTTTCGGTTAACACACCCTCAGACTAACCGAATCTTGTTATTTATGTGTAATATTATCCACATACGTAAATGAGTGGGTGCCACCACAACACCCTCCTCCCAAGATTTGAAGTCAGACAAATTTCAATATCTTTTTCTCTTGGGATTTAACATTAATGGTTCATTAATTATTTAAAACATTTTGTGTCCTGCTCTTTCGCGCGAGGAATAATATATAATTTGCTTTCTTTGATTGAACACTATCAACGAACCTGGTTAAAATTCAGTTATTCTTAATTTTTGCATATTTTTCTACCTGCAATATATATATATATATATATATATTTCTATAGAAATATATTCTCTTATAATATATACTAAGCCATTTTTTAGAAGTTCAATCAATATAGAGAATAAATGATAAAAACTATATTCCAAAATTCATGATGTTGACCATCTTATAATTTATTCCTTTAATTCAGTTTACTTTTACACTTATATATATATATGTGTGTGTGTGTGTGTGTGTGTGTATAATACAGATATATAACTAACTAGCAGGAAGATCCGACGTTGTCTGCGATTGAATATATAATTTGCTTTCTTTGATTGAGCACTATCAACGAACCTGGTTAAAATTCAGTTATTCTTAATTTTTGCATATTTTTCTACCTGCAATATATATATATATATATATATTTCTATAGAAATATATTCTCTTATAATATATACTAAACCTTTTTTTAGAAGTTCAATATAATTACAGAGCAATATAGAGAATAAATGATAAAAAACTATCTTCCAAAATTCATGATGTTGACCATCTTATAATTTATTCCTTTAATTCAGTTTACTTTTGCACTTATATATATATATATATATATGTGTGTGTGTGTGTGTGTGTGTGTATAATACATATATATATAACTAACTAGCAGGAAGATCCGACGTTGTCCGCGATTGAATAATGATCAACAAATATTTTACACCCCCATATTTTTATTATCATCGAAATCGTCGAAATCGCCCATTTTTCAATCAAATCGATTGATTACTTGTTCGGTGCATTGGGAGGAAGCTATACAGGCAGTGACTTAGTCCAAAAATACATTGTAGTCTACATTGCACTGTGGAGAACCTACTGTTGATTTTATAATTTTTTTTTCATATACTTACTGAAATGCAAAAGTCAAGTATCATGCATTTATTTTGAACAAGCCTGTCATATCAAAGAAGCTACTGTTGATTTTATACGCCGGCCTTTCAGCTTATGTGGTAATAAAACTTCTGAAATGTACTTGTGATTTTAAGTGGTGTTAGGTGTTAATCGCCTGTTCTTTCTTACATCGGATTGTTTGGATTATCGATGCTTATCGAAAACATCCTGATACAAAAGCTATCTAAGAATACTACCAGGCACATAAATTACCTTTGTATGAAATTTCATAAAAATCGGCCCAGCGGTTTTCGAGTCAATAGGGAACAAACCCACAAACACTGATACAAACACAGTTCCTTTTATAGAATAGTATATAATACATATTTTACACATATAGATTATAAGTATATTTATATATAAATACGTTTTGTTTATTTTTTTATGTGTGTGTGTGTGTGAAAGACATATATGAGAGAGACAGACAGACAAATCCCTAGCGAATCCTAAAAAAATTTCACACAAATGTACTTTATGTATTTGGGAGTGTTCTTAGACAGAGTTCTATTGAAAATCAATAATAAAAAAAAAACGTCTGATTTCGAACTAAGTAAACACTGTGATACAGCCTAACATTACAAGAGCATTTGAGGTGTTTTACAACCGCAGAAGCAGAAGGTCCTTGCGTATAAAATCCACAGTAAATTATTTGATAAGACAGGGGCGCGTTTCGAAATGAAGGTTTCTGAACACAATCGAACTATGCCACTTGACTTTCGCATTTTCAACTTTAATTGAAGCCATTATGCATAAAAATAAGTTTATAATATCATCCGTAGGTTCTCTAGAGTGCAATATAGAGTACAATATATTATGGACTCTCACTGCAGGAAGGCATACAAAGTTTCCTTCTGGTGTACTGCACTGGGTTACCGACTACATCAGGCAATCAATCGATTTGATTGGAATCGTCCCATCACTAATCTATCTATAAAATTGAAAGTGTCTGTATGTCTGTCTGTCTGTCTGTCTGTCTGTGTACATTTCCCGACACAATAATTGTCAATTTTTAGTCTACAGACTCGAAATTTGATATACAGGGCATTGAAATTTGGGAAAATCTTTGTAATCGGTTTTCGGACAGAAATTTGGCTGTTAAGGGGTCAAAGTTCAACGATTTGACTTTTGAGAACTCTACAAAACTCCTCCGACAATTTTGGGTCTACACACTTGAAATTTTAGATATAGACTCCTTGGACATGGATCTAACTTAATAACTTGATTTGAGCCCAACACAATAAGTGTTAAGGGGTCATAATAGGGGTCAAAGTTAAAAAAATTGACCGCTTTTTTTTTTTGCTCAACATACACCTCCAAACACCCGGGCAACGCCGGGACTAAAATGCTAGTATATATATATATATATTATTGATGTGATGATTCCAATATTGTTCTAGATTTCGATACGATTCCGATTCTTTATAAATTTTTAAATGTTTAACTATAAAATGGTTATTTTTCCTGATTACCGTAAAAAAAAAAAACGTTGAATGTGCATATATTTTTCTCAAACGTAAAAACACACGTGATTTATAGATTTGAGTTTTACTGGTAGTTTAAAATCAATAAACATCGATTATTTTATAATCACTTCAAACAATGGAAGATTTTGTTTTAAGCAAAATCAAATAAAAAGAAATAGATAATTAAAGGAATCGTTTTTGGCATCAGAAAATAGGCACTATTATTTTTCTATTCTGATATCTCCAAAAGTTTCTATTTTACCTATTAACAGTCTCAACACGAATATAATTTAAGATTATTATTTTCCAGAAGTAAGGTGACCAGTGAAGTACAACGAGGTTAATACAAGAGTGCTCAATACCGAAGTAGAGCAAGATATACCTTTAATTTGTTTTTACATAAGCAGTAATGTGTTGCTACACAGTCATGAGCATGTCACGGGAATTTTATCGTCACGTTTAACGAATTTTATCCCGTTGCACGAGACTAAGTGTTCTAAAGAAATTTAATCACATTAAAAAAAATAATAAATAAAAGGGCCAAGGTAAACCGGTATAAATTTTATCAGAAAGAAAAATAGGAAAGAAAGGAAATGTATAGTTCGGCTGGGCTGACAAATCAGTCCCTCTGGCGGTTCATAAAGAACACTCATAACAAATATACTTTTTACTTGCTTTTTTTTCTTTTGGCATATCAAAGTTCGCAAAACCGTTCTGGTGCTTTAGTTCGAAGGTCGCAACACCGCTCTGGTGTAAAGCAGAGCCCGCAAATCTACTCTGTTGTAATTCCAAAGTCGCAACACCGCTCTGGTGTAAAGCAGAGCTCGCAAATCTACTCTGTCATAATTCCAAAGTCGCAACACCGCTCTGGTGTAAAGCAAAGCCCGCAAATCTACTCTGTCGTAATTCCAAAGTCGCAACACCGCTCTGGCGTTTTCAAAAAGCCTAACCCTGCTCTGGCGTTTTCCTTTTCTTCTGCCAGTCTGTTGTGTTTTTTTTCTTCTTCCTTTTATCGAATATCGCGAGACACAGCCAGAAGTAGCAGCACCAGATTCACCGAGAGAGGGGGAGAAAAGAAGGGGAGAAAGAGAGAAGAAAATATATCAATTAGAGGGGGGAAAGGAAGGAGAGGTAAATAAATAAAAATAAAAATAAAATTTCTACACTTGTTTCCGTCTTCTAGTATTTAGTAAGTAGAGACCTCTTCAGGCAATCATGCTTATATTGGAAGGACCAGTAGTGAATCTGAAAGTCATATTGCAGCAAGCGTTCAGCTGTGCGTAAAACAATGCTGATTTCATTTTGTTTGTGTTGGGGTGAGGGACTGAAGTGCTTAGGGCCTGGGGGTAAGAAAGTCAAGTTGAGGATAGAGTAGGGAGGGATGTTATCTTCGCAATGTGTCTTAAATTTCCGTGAACTAGTGTTTGTAGAGTAAGTTAGGAGTGGGTGTGTTTTTTTTTTCTTATTTCCATTTTGGTATCCTTTTGCAAAACGGTTAATATTAACTCGGACTAAACTGGATCCGTGAAAGGGAGAGGGAGGAAAATGAAAAGTATAAGATGTAAGGGTGGAGGAAGGAAGGGAAGGGAGATAAAAGATGATGGGGAAGATGAAGGAGTCTATATATATCTTGCTAGATTCAGCCATTCTGATGAGTCGTAGACGATGAAACACGTGGATAATTATATTTTAAAAACAATATATATATATATATATATATATATATATATGTATGTATATTTTGGCAGCAAGTAATTATTCAAGCACATCTGATTGAACACGACAGAGTAATACTTTTTTCCTATTTTTCTGGATATTTTTCTCGGTATCTTTTCCATTTACCGAGCGGTCTTTTTTTTATTTCAGTTGGCATGTTGTATAAAATGGCGCCCAAAAGTTGTTGTTCAGCCATATTCTTCTCAAACGCTTTCTATCGGTGCATCCGATCGTCGTCAGGAGCGATTGTTGTTGTTATCTTTTTCTTTGAGACTTACTGTATTTATACTTTTTTTTATTATTGGTTATAAAGGTGGGTGTAGGATGGCTAAGATGGAATTATTTTATTTTTAATTTTTATTTTCTTATTTTATATTTTATTTATTTAGTTTCTTGTTAGTTAGTTAATACTGTTTTTTTCCCTTCCTTTGAAGATTGTAATGCTGGGTATGGGGCAGCCAAACCAGCTGTCAACATTGTCCCGCTTTTTATTGAAACCAACCGAGATCTCTTTTTAGTATTCTCGCTGTTCCCTTAAGTGCAATTGTTTGGATCTCTTTTGCACTTAGTTCACCAGGTATATTAGTTAGGTAGGTTTCAGATTCTTCTTCATAAGCCCTGTGGCACCTATAATAACTGGTATGATTGATATCTCCCTAAGATTCCAGTTTCTTTTCATATCATACATGAGATCTTGATATATGGTCTGTTTCTCTCTTTCAGCTCTGTTCAGACTGCCATCATTAGGGACACTCACTTCAACCAAGGTTGCCACTCTCTTTGACTTATTCCATATAACTATATCAGGTTTAACAGCAGCATTTTCAAGGTAGGGATTACATGGTCATAATGTATGGTATATAAGTCATTTCCAACTGTTCTTTCAGGTTGATGTTCCCAGGACTAGCTGCTTCACTGGATGTTTAATTTTTACAGATGGTCCTGTGGAGGTACTTGCATACTCCATCATGTCTCGCTGTATACTAGCCGTACCCTAGAAGAACTTTGCAACTTGATATCAGATGACCAACACTTCCCAACTCTGTATGGCAGATAGTATATTTGACCCCGTGTTAAATGAGATCCGGTTGAAAAGGGGATCTGTGTGTATGTGTATATATTTTTCGGTGTCAGCGGCTAACTAGCACCGTGTGTGTTTGTGTGTGTTGGGGTGGAGAGAACTCCTGTAAGCCGTGGTGAGGGCAACCTTTCTAGGAGAAGCAAATCTCTGATTTAAAAAACCATAAAACGGGAGACCAGTACCCGCATTAAGCTGGTCTGCAGTTTAACTTATTACTGGCTATCTTGCTCTTGCTTGTTGCTGGATCTCAACATTTTGAACCGTGAGAGAGAGACTTAGCTGTTGTACAAAGCTAAGACTCTGTAACATCATCTGTGTACAGATACTCCCTCGGGCATTTGTCTATAAAAGTGGTCCTATGGCGATGGAAAAGTTGTGACGCGTGGAGGCTTGAAATGCTGGCAGCTTGTAATAATTGATTTCAATGACCATCTTCAGTGTCATGCTTGCTTGAGCGTGTGAATTCACCGGTAGGACTAAAAAAAAATTCATTTTTGGGCTCACGGATTTAAGTGTCTGAGGGAGTGGCACTCGTCTGACAAGACGCTGCAATCATTATATGTATATATACATACACACATTTTACATTTCTAAACGTAAAAAATGCGTATTACAATTTAAATATTTACATTGTAAACAACGTTTATATTTCGGAGAAAACAGTCTTAAGTATTAGATTGTGCCAAAATAATGTCTTTTTTTGTGTATATATATATATATATATATATATATATATATATATATATATATATATATATATGTGTGTGTGTGTGTGTGTGTGTGTGTGTTATATGTACCAAACAGATCTAAAGAACGCATAACATGGATTTACCAAGCAAGCTGGGTCTAAAAAAAACAAAAAAAAAAAAACTTTCATATCCTTTTTCTGCAAATCCTCCTGCTACAGGACTTCTGATAAATTTATTATTTTAACTTTGACTTTCCATGTCTCACTGACTTTAGCAAATAGGGTGCATACCTTTATAAGTATTTGCTAATATTTTCTCTCCTCTGATGAGATGGTAGACATCGAAACCCCACAGATTAAGGTGATAATTTTATAAAGTATTCTTTGTCTTGCTTAGAATAATAAAAATTCTTTGATATGAAACTCAACCACTTAATTTCACTAAGGGTTTTTTGAAATTCATTGAATTACAATTTAATTTATTTGCTCTATCTTGCATATCGAGCAATTCTTGTTTAGATGGGATAACTTATAGAATATTACTGCCAGTAATATTTTGTAAACCTTACAATCTCACGTTCCCATAACAACTGATTGTTAAATAAAAAACTATTCTTAAGTGTGTGTATATATATATATATATATATATATATATATATATATATATATATATATATATATATATATATATACAAGTATATATGGCATAATGTCACCGTTTTGTTTCATGGCAATATTTTCAAATGTCCAGGACAGCAGGACGCATAGCGCGCATGAATTAAATTATTGGCTTGGTACAAAAATAATGGCGATTTTTGACATGAAGTTGAACGTAAAAAAATACATTATTTTTGCCCAATTTAATACTGAGGACTGTTTTCTCCGAAATATAAACATTGTTTAAAATGTAAATGTTTAAATTGTAATACGTATTTAAACGTTTAGAAAGCTAAAATATGACGTAGATTAAAAAAAATGAACAAATATTTATTTGTTAATTTTTTTTTGCGACGATCATAGCGTCTTTATCAAGATAAAGACAACATTATGTTTTATTTATCTTTACTTTTTCTTTCTTCTGCGTAGCATGATGACAATATAAAAAGGCAAGTATTATTCGTATATTTTTATATTTGTTTTCTTTATGTATATATGTATATATATATATATATATATATATATATATATATATATACAACTACTTCATTTACTCACATAAAATTAATATACGAAAGTATAAATTTATGCGTAAACTTTAAATATTTACTTCAAAAGTGCTCAATACGTAGGTAGAGCTAGTTAGTAAGTTTTATAATATATATGGCAATTAAGCTACACTGAATTGTCTTGGCCTTCGGGACAAGATCAAAGTGTAGCATCCGTTCTTCAGATGCTGCACTTCAATTTTTGGTTCTCTGTTAGTGGAGGAAAAATCCTTCATGACTGAGACAATTTTTATTTGTGTTCATTTTCTCCACGTCAAAAAACGACCCTGGTGTCTAACTCTGTCCCGTGGGGAGGCATTGTAAATAGGTACACTGAATATTCCCCGTTTCATCCACCCTAGGATTCTTCAGGCTTATGCGCGTATTTTGTGGGTGTCTGTCTTTTTTATATACGCACCTTCTATTGAGATTTTAGTTAGCCAATCAGCTTTCTAGTATCCACCGCGCCCTTCCTATCAGCCAATAAACATGCACTTACCGGACAAAGGCCTATTTCATCTCTGGTTGACCTGTTCCGTATATAAAAACGACAAACAACCACAAAATTCGAGTATAAGCCTGAAGAGTTCTAGAGTGGATGAAACGCGGACTATTCAGTGTAGCTTAATCGCCATATATATTTTATAACTTACTAATATATATATATATATATATATATATATATATATATATATATATATATATATATATATGCTTATATATACACATGTACATATATATGTATATATACACTTGTGCCCGATATTATTCATACCCCTCGGATCTTTGAGATTTCTATAAGAATATTGCTCAAACCAGAAGGTAGACAATATTAAAGGGATTTCAAACAATAAATCAAGCATAAGCATTTAATTTAAACTCAACAAATAAATAAATTATGCAAGTTTGAAACATTATACAAAGAAAAACAATAATGGCACTAGTTCAAAATTATTCATACCTCTCTTACTAATAGTCAATAGCATGCCATTTATTCTTAATAACTGCCTGTAACCGTTTGGGATATTTATCAACAAGGTTTTTACAAGCATCAACACTGATTTTTGACCATTCTTCAATGCAGTAGTTCTCCAAATCCTTCAAATTTCTAGGTTTCCGCTTTTTAACCTCAGTTTTCAATATGTGCCAGAGGTTTTCGATAGGGTTCAGGTCGGGACTCTGGCTAGGCCATTCCAAAACATTAATTTGATTATCCTCAAACCATTTCTTGACTATTTTGGCAGTATGTTTTGGATCATTATCCTGTTGAAGGACCCAGTTTGGTCCTAAATGGAGCTTCTCCGCATCCTGTCTAATGTTTTTCTGGAGTATCTCCAAATATTGCTCCTTCTTCATGGTTCCATCTATCTTGACCAAACTACCTGGACCACTAGCCGAAAAGGAGCCCCAAAACATTAGGCTACCACCACCATGTTTCACCGTGGGTATGGTGTTCTTTGGGTTGTAAGCTTCTCCTTTCTTCCTTCAAACGTAAGAAGCATCCATATGGCCAAACAATTCAATTTTTGTTTCGTCAGTCCACAAAATACTTGAGAAAACGGACTCTGGAGAATTCACATGGGTCCTAGCAAACTTCAGACGTGCTGCAAGGTGTTTTCCGGTGTGCAATGGAGTCCTTCTTGGTCTTCTTCCTTTCAGACCATTTTCATGCAGAGTCCTTTGCAATGTTTGCCTTGATATTTTTATGCCAGAAGACTCCAGATTTTCTAAAATGTCCTTATTAGTGGTGGTTGGATTTGAATTAACACTTCTTACAATATTCCTGGTGGCTCTAGCAGACAGTTTCCTTTTCCTTCCTCTACCAATCAAGTTGTTTGTTGTGTGGTGGCTCTGGAATTTTTTGATGATGCTCTGTACTGTTGCTGTAGGGACCTCAAATTTCTTGGAAATTGACTTGTAACCTAAACCATCCTTATGTGAATTCACAATTTTAGTCCTAAGATCATTACTAAGCTCTTTTTTCTTCCCCATTCTAATAATTTTTATTCTTTTATTGGTTTTCAGTTGATATCATTTTAATTTCTGAAAAATGCAAAAAACGAAATGAAATTAATCAAAGGTTGTATAAAAGCATTCAAAATAAGAATCAAACAGGAAACAAACAGTCAGAAACTCGATTAATACTGAAAAAATAAGGGGGTATGATTATTTTTGAACATTGCAGATTTTATAAATAGCTGTATATTTCTTTTATTACAAGTATCCCGAGATTTTAAAATGACGAAAATGATCAGAAGAGGTTTATTAAGAATATGTATCAATATGGACGTAAACAATAAATTCTTACAAAAGTTACACCTAATAAACTCAATTTTCAAGGGGGGTATGAATAATATCGGGCACAAGTGTATATGCATATATGTGTGCATAGATATTATAGGTATATATACATGTATACCTATGCATACATATATATACATGCATATATACAAATTTACCTATATATGCATATGCATAAACATGTACACACATATATAGTAGTGATGGGACGATTCCAATCCTTTTCCCAATTCCGATACAGCTACCGATTCTGATTCAGATTCCTTATAAAAATCTCTAAATATTTGACTATAGTGTTGTTATTTTTCCCGATTTCTGTAAAAAACAAAAACAAAAACAAAAACACATGTTAAATATGCAGATATTTTTGTAAACATAAATATAACAAGAAAATGAAAAGAATCGCTTTAGCATCGGAAAATAGACACCAATTTTTTCGATTCCGATACCGATTCCCATACCCCCAAATTTGTCGATTTTTCGATTCCCCATTCCGATTAATCGTCCCCAACACAAATATATACATATTTACCAATATCTACACATACATAAACATATATATATTTACAAACAGGCGGTTTGAGCACTGTAAAAGTGGTAGATGGATGTTTGTTTAAATAGACATTCGCACAGGTTATTTACGGGCATCACTTTCGTAGTTGAGTGGGAGAACTGCCGACTGTCAACATAACGGTTCTAGGTTCAATCCTTGGCTTGCGAGAGGTGCTAGTCTCGCGGCACTGATGAGTTGTGATACAACGAAACAGGACTGTATGTCGATGACCACACACACACACACACACACACATATATATATATTATACAACATTCTTATATTTTTTATTTTCTTTTATTTCAGTCGAAGTTCTCAGAAATCAAGTTGCCCACTACCTGCAATTAACACCTGAACTCTACATGAGAGACATAGATATTTGAATGTTCCATTCTTCAGCTGTCAAGCACCGAGTTAGTAAAGAAATTGAGAAAATAATTTTCCTCTCCCCAAGTAACCATTTTCATATGTTGTAGTATATCTTTCGTTTTGGTCTTCCTGAATTCCAGTGGTGGATGGACGTTTGTTTAAATAGACATTCGCACAGGTTATTTGCGGGCATCGCTTCCGTGGTTGAATGGGAGAACTGCCGACTGTCAACACGACGGTTCTAGGTTCAATCTTTGGCTTGCGAGAGGTGCTAGTCTAGCGGCACTGATGAGTTGTGAAAACGAAACAGGATTGTATGTCGATGACTATATATATATATATATATATATATATATATATATATATATGTGTGTGTGTGTGTGTGTATATATATACATAAATATATATATATGTATATATACATACACATATAAACACATATATATATATATATATATATATATATATATATATGTGTGTGTGTGTGTGTGTGTATATATACATAAATATATATATATATATGTATATATACATACACATATAAACACATATATATATATATACATATAAAGGATGGTTATATCTACAGCATATTTTAATATTTTCCCTTCATAGACATATATATGTACATAAGTATACACATGATGATTGCAGCGTCTTGTCAGACGAGTGCCACCTCCTCAGATACGAGCCCAAAAATTACTTCCATCGCCACAGGACCATTTTAATAGACAAATGCGTGAGGGAGTATCTATACACAGATGATGTTACAGAGTCTTAGCTTTGCACGACAGCTAAGTCTCTCTCTCGGTTCAAAATGTTGAGATCCAGCAACAAGCAAGAGCAAGATAGCTAGCAACAAGTTAAACTGCAGACTAGCTTAATACGGGTACTGGCCTCCCGCTTTATGGCTTTTTAAATTAAAGATTTGTTTCTCCTAGAAAGGTTGTCTTCACCACAGCTTACAGGAGCCCTCTCCACCCCAACGCACACATACATACAAACACACACGGTGCTTGTTGGCCGTTGACCCCCAAAAAAGGGTTCATTCGCCCTTTGGAAGGTCTTGCTTTTAATCCTTCAGGGAGACTAGCCACCCTCCTCACCAAACAAGTCTGGTGGGGGAACCAGTTTAGTCGCCGGTGACCCGACCATGAGGCAGGTAGTACTGGGTTACATGGTACCAGTAGCATATGACATGACCTGACATAAAGAGTACAGATTTATACACACACACACTATATATATATATATATATATATATATATATATATATATATATATATACATATATATATATATATATATATATACACACATTTATAAAGGATCATATCTACTAGAAATCAGCTCAGTAGATGGCCTCGAACGCTGACAATGGACCTTGATGGAATATTTTCATTATGAATCTGAGGCACTAGATGTAGATGTGATATGTTACCGTTATACTGAACTAGCTGTCTGTATTTCGTAGTTGGTATTGGGTCCTTTTTCTTAATGAGGATATGTGACAGCTTTCTTTCTGTTTTCAAAATGAGATTCTTTTTTTAATTATAGTAGCCACTAGAACCTATTAGATCGACAGGGTTTTTTTTTTGACTATTCGCTTCTATCGATTAACACTTTAGCATTGTCTGGCAGTATCATTATGTGTAGTGATATTATAGTCAATACTTCTTCCTTTTGTTATGTAGCGGTGAGGAGTGCTTTGTCTGTTGCGTGTTTATCTTATTAGGTGTGTCTCTTTGTCTCTATCTATGTATGTAATTGTGATACGTCTAGTATCTATATGGCTCAATTTTGTTTCATTATGTCTTTTCGTCTAGTTAGTACGTGTGTATAACCAAACCTGGACACCTTTTTTCGACATGCATAAAATAACAAAGCAGAATCTTCTTTTAGTTAATGCTTGGTTTATTCTTTCTAGATCTTAGTGCTGCACATTCTTTCTTGTCGGCTGTTCTAAACTTATTTGCGTTTCTTTCTCAGATACATCTTTGTCCCAATCTCTACGCGTCTGCTCCGTCCAACATCAGAAACCAGACTGTCTTGCATGCGAGAAAAATATATTTTTCCCTCTTTCTTTCTTACTTACTATGTTCTCTTTCACACATACCCGGTTGTTCTATTTCAGGTGCTATCGTCGACCCCAGCTACATAGTTTTACATACGTCAGCAACTTAACCTTTTAACTCTTCTTGCACTAACCAACCTTCACAGCAAAATCATAATTTTAACGTAACCTGGAATAAATTTTAAATCACTTTGAAAAGTTAGTCTTAATAATTAAAATGATAAAAATTATCAACCCTAATTAACAAAAAACTCTGAAATATAATGTTGGATTCATTGTAGACTAATAAGGTGACCTGGCGTTGCCCTGGATTGAATGATGACCAACAAATGTTTTACACTTCCATATTTTTTTTTACATCGAAATCGGCGAAATCACCCATTTTTCAATCATATCGATTGATTGCCTGCTCTAGTTGGGGACCGATCACGGTGGACAGGGAGGAGGCTTCACAAGCCTCTCGTAGTGACTTAGTTCATAAGACATTGTAGTGTTCATTGCACTGTAGAGAACAGACTGTGGATACTAAAAATTATATATATATATATATATAATACACGAATTATCATTAGCGTATAAAGCGATGTTCTTTGTGTAAACAAATCGAGCTTAGGTATTTCGGACGATGTCAAAACATCATTAATTCACGACTCGTACAGCAGCCGCCAATTAGCGTGATGGTTAGGAGCCTTGACTGTCGTACAGGCGGTTGGGTTTTAATCCTGGCTTGAGGTAGTTGCCTGTCTAGCCGCACTGATGAGCTGTGAAACGGTACTGTATGTGAATGGCTATATAAATATATATATATATACATATATATATATACACATATATACATATACATATATATACACATATATACACATATATATACACATACATATATACATATATATACACATATATATACATATATATATACATATATATATATACACATATACATATATATACATATATATATACATATATACACACACATATATATATATACATATATATATATACATATATACATATATATATATATATATATATATATATGTATATACATATATACATATATATATATATATATATATATATATGTATATACATATATACATATATATATATATATATATATATATATATATATGTATATACATATATATATATATATATATATGTATATACATATATATATATATATATATATATATATATATATATATATATATGTATATATATAGTTTTTTTTTTGTTTTGGTTTTAGCGATATGTTTTGAATGAATTCAATTATTTACGAAAGTGCATTTTTACCTAAATGCGAGTTGGGAATAATTTTCCCTTTTAACCAATTTGGTACCCCCACATGGGGAGCGGTATATATATTATTTTAAAAATGTAATTATCCACTGACACGTTTTTCGTCGTCTACGACTCATCTCGCTAGATACAGCCACTCTGATGAGTCGTAGACGACGAAACACGTGTCAGTGGATTACATTTTAAAAATAATATATATTAATGAAAACAAAGGGATGTAGTGTTTACCTGATATACGCAACGGTAAACATCAAACTAATATAAATACCAGTATTTATATATAGAAAATTTAATCCCAACCGAATAAAAAAAGCTCAATACGCAGTAGAGAGTAGAACTTATTATAAGAGAAAGAAAATTAAAACTGTAAGTTGAACTTTACAATCAAAATTTATTGTTCGACTGAATACTCCAAAAAAAAACAAAAAAACAAAAAAAAAACAATTTACAAAGTTTTTACTCCGCTCTGATGAGAAGAATAACAAGAATAGCATTCTTCGAAACTCCATGGAATAAGGACTTTGTAAATTGTTTTTTGGAGTATTTAGTCGAACAATAAATTTTGATTGAAAAGTTTAACTTACAGTTTTAATTTTTTTTTCTCTTATATACTGGCTTGAATTAAGTTTAACATGCAAAAGTCAAGTATTATGCTTTAATTGCGTTCTAAACAGCAACACTCATTTCAAACGCGTGACTGAAACAGAAAAAACTACTGTTGATTCTATATTGCCTGGCCTTACTAGTTATAGTAAAGACTAAAATCTAAATAAAGAATGAAAAAAGTCAAGTATCACGGTGCAGTTGTGCTTTAAACATAGACATTCATTTTGAACGCGTCCCTGTCATATCAAAGAATCCACTGTTGATTTTATATATATCTAGCCTTTCGACTTGTGTGATAATAACACTTCTCAAATGCACTTGTGATATTAGGCTGCGTAAGATGTTAACTTAAGTCAAAATTGCCTGTTACCTTCTTTCATCGGTTATTTCGATTATGGATACTTATCAGAGGCATTCCCATACACGACTTAATTAAGCACACTGCCAGACACCTTAAGTACATGTTTTTTTTGTGAAATTTTATAAGAATCTACTCAGCCGTTTTCGAGTCCATAGGGAGCGCACTCAAACACATACGCAGACACACACAAACGGGTTTCTTTTTATATAAACGTAGAGATAGAAATTAAGAAGGGTTTAATCCATAAAGAAATGCATTATATGAGCAATGTTGAAGCTGTTCACTGACTTTTTCAATTCCATTATTTAAAAAAATAACCAGGAAGACTGTTAATGCTAAATTCAAGCTGAAGTCAAGGATGCCTTTCCCATCTTTTCTATCCTACGACCTCGTATTGTGACAAAAAAAAATAAATAAATAAAAATAAAAAAGATAACAGCCCTAAAAAAAAAAAAATAAATAAAAAGAGAGCAATTTTTTTTCCTTTCATGCCAGATAGCATCGGTTTATTGTTCACAATTCTGCAAGTTTTGCAAGATCTTCCGGAATTAATCATTCTATCTTTCGGCAGAAATTCTTTGCGAATATCTTCCAACCATTTTTTTTTTTTTGCGTGTATCCGATAAAGGCTTTGCATGCAAGTCCGGGAATAGTCTTTTGTATTCAAGGTCAGAAGGAACCTAGAATTCATTCCCGTTTTCAATGCTTGTGAAGAAACTGTTTCCCCTGGTAACAAGACTGCGCGAAGAATCGGAAAATACCCGTGCCGAGGTTTTGACTATCATTTGTTTCGTCTTCCGCCATAGAAATAATCAATGACATTAGCAACCCCATGCAACTTTTATAGGATTAGTTATTCATATTATTTGGAATTTTCGGGCTACTGTTTTCAACCTGAGTATCACTTTCACAATGTTTCGGTCGAGGTAACTTTGTTGAACTCGGAAATTTGAACGGAATTTTTGGTCCACAAGGACCAGTGGCGCAGCGGTTTAAAGTACTTGGAAAAATCAATTGTAAAGTAATATTCACCTGAACGTTGAAGGTTCAATTCCCAGTGTGGGTGAACGAAAAATATAATTGCGAATTACCTAGGACCTCTATCCAGTCATGGCTGACGGAACAAGAGCATGCTACCCTCGTGGAATAAATAAAGGGCTCCGCTTGAAATTCCGTCCAAATTCTGGAGTTCGTCAGAAACATTACCGAGTTCGACAAGATACACCTGAAGAAGGTCGGAGGTTTCATCGACCGAAATGTTGTGAAAATCACACTCAAGATGAGAATAGTAATCCGATGAATCCAAATAATACGAATGACCAATCCTCATCTAAAAAAAAAAAAAAATCGGAAACGTCAAAGATGCTGATTATTATGTCAAATGTGTATATACATTTTAAAAATAAAAATATTGATTCCATTATGGAAAAAAAAAATGGCTGACAAAACAACAGAACACTGAGGATAGCTGCTATCGAGTAATACAATAGATTAGCGTACAAGAAGACGGAAAGATTTATGCCGGCGATCTCGTCTTATGAGGACTTGATTATGCTGATCTAGGCATTTCGGTCCTGGATATGACCTTAAACTATATCTGATGATGAGCCCCCAGCTTGCGGGCTTTGGGGAGTGTGGAACCACCCTTTAATTGCCATTGCTCCCAGGTCCATTCTGTCCCGGAGTGGTAGTTCCTGTTAGGGTCCCAACTATGGCTTAAATAGAAATCGACTTGAAAAATACAAATATATTCTATTAAAGATTTTTTTTTTTTTAAATCACTGGATTCGGCATTAAATAACCTGAAAAGGGTTGATATGCCGTAAAACTAAAGCAACCAACCAACCTAGCATTTCATTTACATTTTCCTTCTTCAACGTTTCGGTTGATATACCTTCCAAGTTTCTTCAGGTCTGCTTTGTCTGATAGAAGATCCTGACCGCCTGCCACTCGGGAATGGATTACTTAGTCTTAAAAAAAACAAAAAAAAAAAAACAAAACAAAAAAAACCCCGCTAACAAACAGTAACCAACGCGGAGTAAGTAAATCTTGATATTACGGCATTCAACTTACCATTCGATTGTAAATATCATCTGTTAAATTGTGCCTTTTTTGTTACATTGTGCTTTTTTGTATAATAAATCTGTTATACTCCGTGTGTTGATCCTCTTCCAGGGTATATGTCAAAATATATGTCAAAATCGGGATTTTTTCGGATGGCCTCGTAAGAAATTCGTATAGAAGTTTTACGTAGAAGAAAAGAAGGTGAAAACGAAAAAGCAGAGTGGCGCAGTGGAAGTGCGCTGGGCCCCAAACCTGTTAAGTGTTAAGACATTATGTTGAACAAAGATCGCGGCAGTAAATCAAATCGGCGAAGAATCAATGCAGTCACGATTTCGAGTTTTGAGTAATTCTTAGTGACAAAGATGGCGGCATAGGATCAATACATTCCCGATCTTGAGTGTTAAATGATTCCTAGTAAGAAAGATGGCAGCGAAGAATCACGATTCAGTCGTTTCAAGACGGAGGCTGACGGCGAACTGATTTAATCCAAAATTTGACATTGTTTATTATAACTTTTGAAGCTTCTGATTGGTTGATTGTCGAAATCATTGAAGTCATACAATTTTAACAACGAAGAAAGAAAATGAAAGAAAAGATGAAAACGAAAAGAAAAAAAAAACACAGATTGCAAAGACGAAAAAGACGAAGAAAACGTTTGAAAAGAATAAGTTAAATATGCTTAAAAAGAAGAGGATTAAAAAAGAAAAAAAAGAAAAAAAAGAAAAAAAAAACACAGATTGCAAAGACGAAAAAGACGAAGAAAACGTTTGAAAAGAATAAGTTAAATATGCTTAAAAAGAAGAGGATTAAAAAAGAAAAAAAAGAAAAAAAAGAAAAAAAAACACAGATTGCAAAGACGAAAAAGACGAAGAAAACGTTTGAAAAGAATAAGTTAAATATGCTTAAAAAGAAGAGGATTAAAAAAGAAAAAAAAGAAAAAAAAAACACAGATTGCAAAGACGAAAAAGACGAAGAAAACGTTTGAAAAGAATAAGTTAAATATGCTTAAAAAGAAGAGGATTAAAAAAGAAAAAAAAGAAAAAAAAAGAAAAAAAAACACTGATTGCAAAGACGAAAAAGACGAAGAAAACGTTTGAAAAGAATAAGTTAAATATGCTTAAAAAGAAGAGGATTAAAAAAGAAAAAAAAGAAAAAAAAGAAAAAAAAACACAGATTGCAAAGACGAAAAAGACGAAGAAAACGTTTGAAAAGAATAAGTTAAATATGCTTAAAAAGAAGAGGATTAAAAAAGAAAACAAAGAAAAAAAAGAAAAAAAAAACACAGATTGCAAAGACGAAAAAGACGAAGAAAACGTTTGAAAAGAATAAGTTAAATATGCTTAAAAAGAAGAGGATTAAAAAAGAAAAAAAAGAAAAAAAAGAAAAAAAAACACAGATTGCAAAGACGAAAAAGACGAAGAAAACGTTTGAAAAGAATAAGTTAAATATGCTTAAAAAGAAGAGGATTAAAAAAGAAAAAAAAGAAAAAAAAGAAAAAAAAACACAGATTGCAAAGACGAAAAAGACGAAGAAAACGTTTGAAAAGAATAAGTTAAATATGCTTTAAAAGAAGAGGATTAAAAAAGAAAAAAAAGAAAAAAAAGAAAAAAAAAACACAGATTGCAAAGACGAAAAAGACGAAGAAAACGTTTGAAAAGAATAAGTTAAATATGCTTAAAAAGAAGAGGATTAAAAAAGAAAAAAAAGAAAAAAAGAAAAAAAAACACAGATTGCAAAGACGAAAAAGACGAAGAAAACGTTTGAAAAGAATAAGTTAAATATGCTTAAAAAGAAGAGGATTAAAAAAGAAAAAAAAGAAAAAAAAGAAAAAAAAACACAGATTGCAAAGACGAAAAAGACGAAGAAAACGTTTGAAAAGAATAAGTTAAATATGCTTAAAAAGAAGAGGATTAAAAAAGAAAAAAAAGAAAAAAAGAAAAAAAAACACAGATTGCAAAGACGAAAAAGACGAAGAAAACGTTTGAAAAGAATAAGTTAAATATGCTTAAAAAGAAGAGGATTAAAAAAGAAAAAAAAAGAAAAAAAGAAAAAAAAACACAGATTGCAAAGACGAAAAAGACGAAGAAAACGTTTGAAAAGAATAAGTTAAATATGCTTAAAAAGAAGAGGATTAAAAAAGAAAAAAAAGAAAAAAAGAAAAAAAAACACAGATTGCAAAGACGAAAAAGACGAAGAAAACGTTTGAAAAGAATAAGTTAAATATGCTTAAAAAGAAGAGGATTAAAAAAGAAAAAAAAGAAAAAAAAGAAAAAAAACACAGATTGCAAAGACGAAAAAGACGAAGAAAACGTTAGAAAAGAATAAGTTAAATATGCTTAAAAAGAAGAGGATTAAAAAAGAAAAAAAAGAAAAAAAAGAAAAAAAAACACAGATTGCAAAGACGAAAAAGACGAAGAAAACGTTTGAAAAGAATAAGTTAAATATGCTTAAAAAGAAGAGGATTAAAAAAGAAAAAAAAGAAAAAAAGAAAAAAAAACACAGATTGCAAAGACGAAAAAGACGAAGAAAACGTTTGAAAAGAATAAGTTAAATATGCTTAAAAAGAAGAGGATTAAAAAAGAAAAAAAAGAAAAAAAAGAAAAAAAAACACAGATTGCAAAGACGAAAAAGACGAAGAAAACGTTTGAAAAGAATAAGTTAAATATGCTTAAAAAGAAGAGGATTAAAAAAGAAAAAAAAGAAAAAAAGAAAAAAAAACACAGATTGCAAAGACGAAAAAGACGAAGAAAACGTTTGAAAAGAATAAGTTAAATATGCTTAAAAAGAAGAGGATTAAAAAAGAAAAAAAAGAAAAAAAGAAAAAAAACACAGATTGCAAAGACGAAAAAGACGAAGAAAACGTTTGAAAAGAATAAGTTAAATATGCTTAAAAAAAAGAGGATTAAAAAAGAAAAAAAAGAAAAAAAAGAAAAAAAAAACACAGATTGCAAAGACGAAAAAGACGAAGAAAACGTTTGAAAAGAATAAGTTAAATATGCTTAAAAAGAAGAGGATTAAAAAAGAAAAAAAAGAAAAAAAAGAAAAAAAAACACAGATTGCAAAGACGAAAAAGACGAAGAAAACGTTTGAAAAGAATAAGTTAAATATGCTTAAAAAGAAGAGGATTAAAAAAGAAAAAAAAGAAAAAAAAGAAAAAAAAACACAGATTGCAAAGACGAAAAAGACGAAGAAAACGTTTGAAAAGAATAAGTTAAATATGCTTAAAAAGAAGAGGATTAAAAAAGAAAAAAAAGAAAAGAAAAAAAAACACAGATTGCAAAGACGAAAAAGACGAAGAAAACGTTTGAAAAGAATAAGTTAAATATGCTTAAAAAGAAGAGGATTAAAAAAGAAAAAAAAGAAAAAAAAGAAAAAAAAACACAGATTGCAAAGACGAAAAAGACGAAGAAAACGTTTGAAAAGAATAAGTTAAATATGCTTAAAAAGAAGAGGATTAAAAAAGAAAAAAAAGAAAAAAAAGAAAAAAAAACACAGATTGCAAAGACGAAAAAGACGAAGAAAACGTTTGAAAAGAATAAGTTAAATATGCTTAAAAAGAAGAGGATTAAAAAAGAAAAAAAAGAAAAAAAAGAAAAAAAAACACAGATTGCAAAGACGAAAAAGACGAAGAAAACGTTTGAAAAGAATAAGTTAAATATGCTTAAAAAGAAGAGGATTAAAAAAGAAAAAAAAGAAAAAAAAGAAAAAAAAACACAGATTGCAAAGACGAAAAAGACGAAGAAAACGTTTGAAAAGAATAAGTTAAATATGCTTAAAAAGAAGAGGATTAAAAAAGAAAAAAAAGAAAAAAAAGAAAAAAAAACACAGATTGCAAAGACGAAAAAGACGAAGAAAACGTTTGAAAAGAATAAGTTAAATATGCTTAAAAAGAAGAGGATTAAAAAAGAAAAAAAAGAAAAAAAAGAAAAAAAACACAGATTGCAAAGACGAAAAAGACGAAGAAAACGTTTGAAAAGAATAAGTTAAATATGCTTAAAAAGAAGAGGATTAAAAAAGAAAAAAAAGAAAAAAAAGAAAAAAAAACACAGATTGCAAAGACGAAAAAGACGAAGAAAACGTTTGAAAAGAATAAGTTAAATATGCTTAAAAAGAAGAGGATTAAAAAAGAAAAAAAAGAAAAAAAAGAAAAAAAAACACAGATTGCAAAGACGAAAAAGACGAAGAAAACGTTTGAAAAGAATAAGTTAAATATGCTTAAAAAGAAGAGGATTAAAAAAGAAAAAAAAGAAAAAAAAACACCGATTGCAAAGACGAAAAAGACGAAGAAAACGTTTGAAAAGAATAAGTTAAATATGCTTAAAAAGAAGAGGATTAAAAAAGAAAAAAAAGAAAAAAAAGAAAAAAAAACACAGATTGCAAAGACGAAAAAGACGAAGAAAACGTTTGAAAAGAATAAGTTAAATATGCTTAAAAAGAAGAGGATTAAAAAAGAAAAAAAAGAAAAAAAAGAAAAAAAAACACAGATTGCAAAGACGAAAAAGACGAAGAAAACGTTTGAAAAGAATAAGTTAAATATGCTTAAAAAGAAGAGGATTAAAAAAGAAAAAAAAGAAAAAAAAGAAAAAAAAAACACAGATTGCAAAGACGAAAAAGACGAAGAAAACGTTTGAAAAGAATAAGTTAAATATGCTTAAAAAGAAGAGGATTAAAAAAGAAAAAAAAAGAAAAAAAAGAAAAAAAAACACAGATTGCAAAGACGAAAAAGACGAAGAAAACGTTTGAAAAGAATAAGTTAAATATGCTTAAAAAGAAGAGGATTAAAAAAGAAAAAAAAGAAAAAAAAGAAAAAAAAACACAGATTGCAAAGACGAAAAAGACGAAGAAAACGTTTGAAAAGAATAAGTTAAATATGCTTAAAAAGAAGAGGATTAAAAAAGAAAAAAAAGAAAAAAAGAAAAAAAAACACAGATTGCAAAGACGAAAAAGACGAAGAAAACGTTTGAAAAGAATAAGTTAAATATGCTTAAAAAGAAGAGGATTAAAAAAGAAAAAAAAGAAAAAAAAAGAAAAAAAAACACAGATTGCAAAGACGAAAAAGACGAAGAAAACGTTTGAAAAGAATAAGTTAAATATGCTTAAAAAGAAGAGGATTAAAAAAGAAAAAAAAGAAAAAAAGAAAAAAAAACACAGATTGCAAAGACGAAAAAGACGAAGAAAACGTTTGAAAAGAATAAGTTAAATATGCTTAAAAAGAAGAGGATTAAAAAAGAAAAAAAAGAAAAAAAAAGAAAAAAAAACACAGATTGCAAAGACGAAAAAGACGAAGAAAACGTTTGAAAAGAATAAGTTAAATATGCTTAAAAAGAAGAGGATTAAAAAAGAAAAAAAAGAAAAAAAAAGAAAAAAAAACACAGATTGCAAAGACGAAAAAGACGAAGAAAACGTTTGAAAAGAATAAGTTAAATATGCTTAAAAAAAAGAGGATTAAAAAAGAAAAAAAAGAAAAAAAAGAAAAAAAAAACACAGATTGCAAAGACGAAAAAGACGAAGAAAACGTTTGAAAAGAATAAGTTAAATATGCTTAAAAAGAAGAGGATTAAAAAAGAAAAAAAAGAAAAAAAAGAAAAAAAAACACAGATTGCAAAGACGAAAAAGACGAAGAAAACGTTTGAAAAGAATAAGTTAAATATGCTTAAAAAGAAGAGGATTAAAAAAGAAAAAAAAGAAAAAAAAGAAAAAAAAACACAGATTGCAAAGACGAAAAAGACGAAGAAAACGTTTGAAAAGAATAAGTTAAATATGCTTAAAAAGAGGATTAAAAAAGAAAAAAAAGAAAAAAAAGGAAAAAAAACACAGATTGCAAAGACGAAAAAGACGAAGAAAACGTTTGAAAAGAATAAGTTAAATATGCTTAAAAATAAGAGGATTAAAAAAGAAAAAAAAGAAAAAAAGAAAAAAAAACACAGATTGCAAAGACGAAAAAGACGAAGAAAACGTTTGAAAAGAATAAGTTAAATATGCTTAAAAAGAAGAGGATTAAAAAAGAAAAAAAAGAAAAAAAAGGAAAAAAAACACAGATTGCAAAGACGAAAAAGACGAAGAAAACGTTTGAAAAGAATAAGTTAAATATGCTTAAAAATAAGAGGATTAAAAAAGAAAAAAAAGAAAAAAAAGAAAAAAAAACACAGATTGCAAAGACGAAAAAGACGAAGAAAACGTTTGAAAAGAATAAGTTAAATATGCTTAAAAAGAAGAGGATTAAAAAAGAAAAAAAAGAAAAAAAAAGAAAAAAAAACACAGATTGCAAAGACGAAAAAGACGAAGAAAACGTTTGAAAAGAATAAGTTAAATATGCTTAAAAAGAAGAGGATAAAAAGGTAAAAAAAAAAAAAAAGAAAAAAAAAACACAGATTGCAAAGACGAAAAAGACGAAGAAAACGTTTGAAAAGAATAAGTTAAATATGCTTAAAAAGAAGAGGATTAAAAAAGAAAAAAAAGAAAAAAAAAAGAAAAAAAAACACAGATTGCAAAGACGAAAAAGACGAAGAAAACGTTTGAAAAGAATAAGTTAAATATGCTTAAAAAGAAGAGGATTAAAAAAGAAAAAAAAGAAAAAAAAGAAAAAAAAACACAGATTGCAAAGACGAAAAAGACGAAGAAAACGTTTGAAAAGAATAAGTTAAATATGCTTAAAAAGAAGAGGATTAAAAAAGAAAAAAAAGAAAAAAAAGGAAAAAAAACACAGATTGCAAAGACGAAAAAGACGAAGAAAACGTTTGAAAAGAATAAGTTAAATATGCTTAAAAATAAGAGGATTAAAAAAGAAAAAAAAGAAAAAAAGAAAAAAAAAACACAGATTGCAAAGACGAAAAAGACGAAGAAAACGTTTGAAAAGAATAAGTTAAATATGCTTAAAAAGAAGAGGATTAAAAAAGAAAAAAAAGAAAAAAAAGGAAAAAAAACACAGATTGCAAAGACGAAAAAGACGAAGAAAACGTTTGAAAAGAATAAGTTAAATATGCTTAAAAATAAGAGGATTAAAAAAGAAAAAAAAGATAAAAAGAAAAAAAAAACACAGATTGCAAAGACGAAAAAGACGAAGAAAACGTTTGAAAAGAATAAGTTAAATATGCTTAAAAAGAAGAGGATTAAAAAAGAAAAAAAAGAAAAAAAAGGAAAAAAAACACAGATTGCAAAGACGAAAAAGACGAAGAAAACGTTTGAAAAGAATAAGTTAAATATGCTTAAAAATAAGAGGATTAAAAAAGAAAAAAAAGAAAAAAAGAAAAAAAAAACACAGATTGCAAAGACGAAAAAGACGAAGAAAACGTTTGAAAAGAATAAGTTAAATATGCTTAAAAAGAAGAGGATTAAAAAAGAAAAAAAAGAAAAAAAAAGAAAAAAAAAACACAGATTGCAAAGACGAAAAAGACGAAGAAAACGTTTGAAAAGAATAAGTTAAATATGCTTAAAAAGAAGAGGATTAAAAAAGAAAAAAAAGAAAAAAAAGAAAAAAAAACACAGATTGCAAAGACGAAAAAGACGAAGAAAACGTTTGAAAAGAATAAGTTAAATATGCTTAAAAAGAAGAGGATTAAAAAAGAAAAAAAGAAAAAAAAGAAAAAAAAACACAGATTGCAAAGACGAAAAAGACGAAGAAAACGTTTGAAAAAAAAAATAAGATAAATATGCTTAAAAAGAAGAGGATTAAAAAAGAAAAAAAGAAGAAAACGAAGAAATATGAGAAAAAAGAAAGCGAAAAAGACAGTAAAAATGAAAAAGAAAACGACGTTAAAAGAAAGTTAACGAAGACGCTGAAAAAGAAGAATAAGACGAAGGTGCTGCTGAAAAAAAAAGGTAAGAAATGCCAGCGAAATCAGAATCACAAGCAACAGGCTGACAGCCAGTCATAAACAACGATAAAAAATGAATAAAGATGGAACATGTCGACTGTGATGCATTAACTTCAACAAACATACACGAATTAAAAGCTAGAACAATGAGGGAGAATTTGTGAAAACAATAATTTATGCTTTATTTAATTAATTAGAATTCATTATTGAGATGAGAAATTTGTATTATTTATTCATTTATTTGTTACAAACTATTATGCTCACCTTTAAGTTGTTGTTTCATGATGTTTCGGCTAACTCAGCCTCTAGCCGGCTTTGGGTAGGATTGGCGCAGTGGATAGAGACGTTGAAGCTCTACGTTTCCAGCCGGCCAGAAGCTTAGTTAACCAAAAACGTGTTGAGACGAAAACAACTATAGAAGGCAGTAAAATGGAGCCTTACTTAAGTGGAATACTTAACCGGTATCTTGTAGTAAAATATTACTTTATATTTTGTAAATGACTAAAATTAAAGAGAAAATATTTCCTACTACTATTGTGAGATTACGTTGGGGAGAGAGTGAGTCAAGAAGGAACAAATATAACTTTCATGGAAAGGCGAGGAAATGTTCGTATGAAAACACGCTGCAGTAATGGAAAAATAAAAAGGTATTTGCAGCTTCTCTTCCAATTTTCGGATTTTAATCATGTCAAATCACACTTCAATTCCTTTCGACGGATTGATTGTTGGTATTTCTTCTGATGAGTTAAGGGCATTATAGATTTACTGATTGATATAATAATAAAGTGATTGATTTTGCGCTACGAAACAGATATTGTCAAGAATTGTATGTGTCAACTGAATTAAAGGAATAAAGTATAAGATGGTCAACATCATGAATTTTGGAATATAACTTTTTGTCATTTATTCTCTCTCTCTCTCTCTCTATATATATATATATATATATATATATATATCTCTATATATATATGGCTCTTGTGGGCTGCGACGTTGTTTGGCTGTGCAATTTATCATATATATATATATATATATATATATATATATATATATATATATATATATATATATATATATATATGCCGTACTTTGGGATAATTGTGCCAAGTCCTGGATAATTGCGTCAACTAGCTAAAAGTGCTCTTTTCGCAACCGCACATATAGAAAGATCACTGTTTTTTAGTTGGTACAATTATCCCAAAGTACGATATATATATATATATATATATAATTAAATTAAACAACATATATATATATATATATATATATATATATATATATATATATATATATATATATGCCTACCATAAAAGCGAGTGAGATATTTGCACGTCTTTGTTAACTGAGTTATCAAATTGTATAACTGTCTGATTCTATGATTTCTTTTCTGCCTCCGTTATTTCCCAAACTCCGAAGGAATTAAAAAAAAAAAAAAAAATGTGAAATGTGGATTTGATTTGATTTTCCTTTGAGTTTGGCTGCTCTGATTTGATTATTGGAATAGTTTCCGTTTTAGTAAGTAAATAAACTACGTGCGTACACTGCATGCAAGCAGGGCGACACGCGTATCGGTAGCGTAGTAATTCACTTGGCGTTGTGTGAAGATCGCAGAGGAGAGCAAATGCTATCCGAACTTATATTAGAAAATTGCGACCCGTTGGGTCAATCATTGAGTGGAGAGGCAGAGGGGGATATACATTGTATATACATCGACAGTGATAAAGGTTGAGTATTATATCTATCTATCTATCTATATATATATATATATATATATATATATATATATATATATATATATATATATATATTACCGTTTTATCTGTGTTAGTTACACATGTTTTCGTTAGCGGATCGTTCGTATTCACGATCAAACAACTTCATCAGACTGTTCAAGTCTGACGAAGTTGCTGGATCCGGTAACAGAAATATGTGTAAGACAATTTATATTTGCTCTGCAATAGTACTGAGCACCTTATTCACGTGTTTACTAATTACCATTTTTGCTATATATATACACACACACACACACATTATATATATATATATATATATATATATATATATATATATATATATATATATATATACATGTTTTATTTTTTTTATTACCGTTTCATGTGTTCAGTTACATATGTTTCGGTTGCCGGACCATATTTACGATCCAGCAGCCTCGTCAGACCTTACAGAAATGCCTATTATTATTTGGAAGAACGATTTTAAAAGAAATACGAGAAAACAACAGGGGGGAAGAGTAAATAAGGGGGGGCGGAGATCGACAATAATTAAGTTTTGCTGTTTAACATACATTAGATTGTAGTGTAGGGTGAAGGTGTAGTGATATAGGGGGGGAGAGGGGGAAATAAAAGGATGGGTAAGGGGAGGAGGGGAAGAATTTTGGGTTTTAAGATTTGGTTGTTTTTAGTAAAATTATTTAGCTATACACTGGAGTATATGGATTGATGGGAGGGAGAGATGGAGAGAGAAAGTTTTAGTGAACGTGTCATATGCGTTTGGTAGGGGTTCCATTTTAGAACGCTCGCAGTGGCCACGGCAAGTCCAGACGTATCTTCGACAATGAATTGTTTTAGGCAGTTAAGAGTGAATACATATGCCAATACACGCGCACATACGCACACATACATACTCATATAAACACGTACATACATATATACACACAACCACTACGCACATACAAATATATACAGAAAGTACGCGGAAACATACATGCCAATACATGCACACACCCATATATATGTATACACACAGATACGCGTATAAATACATATATGTATATATATATATATACACGTACCCATATATATATATATATATATATATATATATATATATATGCATACGCATACTTACATACATATATGCACAGACATATATCTCCAGTAGGATATTGATGTATGTATACATACAAACATACACATACATCCATACACTTATATATTAACCTACATATCCATAAATATATACATACATATACAGACATACACATATATAGATATATGTCTGTTTATACTAAATAAAGTAAAGTTAGGTTGGTTGGTTGGTTGTTTTTGTTGTACGGCATATCAACTCTTTCCGGGTTATTTAATGCCGAATCCAAACATTTTGAAGAAAAATATTTTTAATAGAATATATTTGTTGTTTTTACGTTGGTTTCTATTCAACCCATAGTTGGGACCCTAACAGGTAATACCACTCCGGGTCAGAGTGGACCTGGGAGCAATGGTAATTAAAGGGTGGCTTCACACTCCCCAAAGCCCACACGCTGGGGCCTCACCACTGGATATAGTTTAAGGTCATATCCAGGACCCCCATTGATGGAATTTTACCCTCTGCAGGGGGGCAGTCGGCGTATTCTTATGCCCCACCGACAGGGCCAAAGTAAAGTTAGGATAACAAATAAAAAAAATAAAAGGGTGTAGTTAATAATGGGAGTTTAGGTAGACGCATGATAAAATTTGTTCCAATGGATGTTACTGGTTTAATATTTTGGAGTCTGTATGGGTTTGCTTTGCTGATTATGTGGATGGGGATTAAGCTATATTGGCTTAATTTTTTTTTTATTGTTTAGTGGAAAACTGGCAACCTATCTTGAGAATAGGTAACGGAAATCGAGGTTATGAACTGGAGATCTCAGGCACACACGCAGGGAATCGGGAATTCCCCTGCGATAACATAACCAGCGATAATTGATCAAGGCGGCAGCCCGACCTACCTAATCACCCCACTACATAAATCAGTCAGTTGGAGCTGAGTTTTGAGCGAATCTAATCCTAATCAAAGAGTCATCGCCGCCCCCTTCTCTACCCGTCCATCGCTACCGCCAAAACTGAGAATAATTAAATCTAATTGGGATTCGAGAGTGTTTGTTTAAAATGAACAACTGAACGATTGTATATATCATATCTGTATAATCTAACTTGAATTAACCAAGTAGAATAGAGATATCTGAGGCTGTCTTTCTTTTGTGGGCATGATAATCTGTTCACTTCCAGCGTGACATGGCTATCAACCCGAAGGTGAAATTGACACTGACCAACCTGATCAACAAGTCCTACTGCTCCGAGAGAACTTCCGAAGAATTCCCTATGAAGAACGATCACAACGTGTATGTGAGAAGGGATCCCTATTTAGGGATTACTGAGGGTTCACACTTGTTGCCAGTGACCCAGAATAGGTCACATATGTAAATTTGAGTTCTGGACCATGCAAAAAACGGAATGACTCGGTCCATCATTTGCCCGATCCCCCACTTAGCCCCACATGTCCCCAAGGCCTTAACAAATTTAAATTTAAGTTCAGCACCATGCAAAACTGCTAAATAGACATACACAGAAAATTTTCGACAAATATGGTAAAATAATCCCCAAAATTGAGTGTTTTTATTAGTCTTAAAAGTGCCCCCGAGGCACACCCAAGAGTTATCGCGAAGTATAGACAAACAAAATTATATAGAAATCAGTCAGTTACAACTTTTCAGAAATTTTATAAAAAAAATCCAAGGCATCATGTTTTTTTTAAATAAGCACAAAAGTGTCAATTTTAGCCATTTTAAAAGGCACCCCTGGGGGGAGGGGGAGCACCCGGAGTTGTCCCAGAAAATCCGTTCTGTTACTGTTTTACTCATATCATGTTTAATGTTTGTGCAAAATTTTAAAAAATTTCCAAGGCTCAGTTATTGAGAAATGTGCCGACGGACGAACGGATAAGGGTGAATTTACAGGTCCACCCTCCTTTTGTCAGGGGACCAACAATGTTATATTTTACAACATGGATCGGTTAGAGGAACGCATCTGTTTTTCAGTTGGAAAATTATGAAAATCTTAGGGAGAAGAACGGTGAAAATATGATTGCGCATTTATTTCTGGTTTTAGTCTCAGGTTTTTTTTTTTTTACAAAACTAGAAAGTTGATATGGAGTAACTCTTGCTTCCCTTATTTTGTCCTGCAGGCCTCACATTGCGGTAGTGAGGTTTCTGACAAAGTGGGGATAATTGCTGTTTTCTAGGTAAGAATCTATTCGATCTAACACTTATTGTTGGCGAGTTTTTACTATTGAAGTAGTATTTCTAGCTCTTTAGTGGCTTCATGTCTTGTCTGAAGCGATTTCCATGAAAAAAATTTAATTAAGAAATGGCTGACTCATTAGAAGGTTACTTCTACTAAAAAAAAAATGTGAACCGTTGGGTCACCAGTGAGTTTAAGTTAAATTATTTTTGAAAAAAAAAAGCTGTGTATGCAAATCAAGTAAAATTTCTAAACAAAAAAAAAATATAACAAAACGTATAATTTGGATTAATTGATAGAAAGATTCCCGAGTTCAATAGAAAGATTCCCGAGTTAAATAGAAAGATTCCCGAGTTCAAAAGAAAGATTCCCGAGTTCGATAGAAAGAGTCCCGAGTTCAATAGAAAGATTCCCGAGTACAATAGAAAGATTCCCGAATTCAATAGAAAGATTCCCGAGTTAACTAGAAAGATTCCCGAGTTCAATAGAAAGATTCCCGAGTTCAAAAGAAAGATTCTCGAGTTCAATAGAAAGATTCCCGAGTTCAAAAGAAAAATTCCATATTAAAAAAAGAAAGATTCTCGAGTTCGATAGAAAGATTCCCGAGTTCAATAGAAAGATTCCCGAGTTCAATAGAAAGATTCCCGAGTTCAATAGAAAGATTCCCGAGTTCAATAGAAAGATTCCCGAGTTCAATAGAAAAGTTCTCGGGTTCAATAGAAAAGTTCTCGAGTTCAATAGAAAGATTCCCGAGTTCAATAGAAAGATTCTCGAGTTCAATAAAAAGATTCTCGAGTTCCATAGAAAGATTCTCGAGCTCAATAGAAAGATTCCCGAGTTCAATAGAAAGATTCTCGAGTTCAAGAGAAAGATTCTCGAGTTCAATAGAAAGATTCTCGAGTTCAAGAAAAAGATTCCAGAGTTCAATAGAACGATTCCCGAGTTCAATAGAAAGATTCCCGAATTCAATAGAAAGATTATCGAGTTCAATAGATAGATTCCCGACTTCAAGAGAAAGATTCCCGAGTTCAATAGAAAGATTCTCGAGTTCAATAGAAAGATTCCCGAGTTCAACAAAAAGATTCTCGAGTTCAATAGAAAGATTCCCGACTTCAAGAGAAAGATTCCCGACTTGAAGAGAAAGATTCCCGAGTTCAATAAAAAGATTCTCGAGTTCAATAGAAAGATTCCCGAGTTCAATAGAAAGATTCCCGAGTTCAATAAAAAGATTCTCGAGTTCAAGAGAAAGATTCTCGAGTTCGATAGAAAGATTCCCGAGTTCAATAGAACGATTCCCGAGCTCAATAGAAAGATTCCCGAGTTCAAAAGAAAGATTCCCGAGTTCAATAGACAGATTCCCGAGTTCAACAGAAAGATTCCCGAGTTCAATAGAAAGATTCCCGAGTTCAATAGAAAGATTCTCGAGTTCAATAAAAAGATTCTCGAGTTCAAAAGAAAGATTCACGAGTCTAAAAGAAAGATTCTCGAGTTCAATAGAAAGATTCCCGACTTCAAGAGAAAGATTCCCGAATTCAATAGAAAGATTATCGAGTTCAATAGAAAGATTCCCGAGTTCAATAGAAAGATTTCCGAGTTCAATAGAAAGATTCTCGAGTTCAATAGAAAGATTCTCGAGTTCAATAGAAAGATTCTCGAGTTCAAGAGAAAGATTCTCGAGTTCAATAGAAAGATTCCCGAGTTCAAAAGAAAGATTCTCGAGTTCGATAGAAAGATTCCCGAGTTCAATAGAAAGATTCCCGAGTTCAATAGAAAGATTCCCAAATGCAATAGAAAGATTCTCGAGTTTAATAGAAAGATTCTCGAGTTCAAAAGAAAGATTCTCGAGTTCAACAGAAAGATTCCCGACTTCAATAGAAAGATTCTCGAGTTCAATAGAAAGATTCTCGAGTTCAATAGAAAGATTCTCGAGTTCAATAGAAAGATTCTCGAGTTCAATAGAAAGATTCCCGACTTCAAGAGAAAGATTCCCGACTTCAATAGAAAGATTCTCGAGTTCAATAGAAAGATTCCCGAGTTATAGAGAAAGATTCCCGAGTTCAATAAAAAGATTCCCGAGTTCAATAGAAAGATTCTCGAGTTCAATAGAAAGATTCCCCAGTTATAGAGCAAGATTCCCGAGTTATAGAGAAAGATTCCCGAGTTCAATAAAAAGATTCCCGAGTTCAAGAGAAAGATTCCTGAGTTCAATAGAAAGATTCCCGAGTTCAAAAGAAAGATTCCCGAATTCAATAGAAAGATTCTCGAGTTAAATAGAAAGATTCCCGACTTCAAGAGAAAGATTCCCGAGTTCCATAAAAAGATTCTCGAGTTCAATAGAAAGATTCTCGAGTTCAATAGAAAGATTCCCGAGTTCAATAGAAAAATTCCCGAGTTCAATAGAAAAATTCCCGACTTCAAGAGAAAGATTCTCGACTTCAAGAGAAAGATTCTCGAGTTCAATAGAAAGATTCCCGAGTTCAAGAGAAATATTCTCGAGTTCAAGAGAAAGATTCTCGAGTTCAATAGAAAGATTCTCGAGTTCAAGAGAAAGATTCCAGAGTTCAATAGAACGATTCCCGAGTTCAATAGAAAGATTCCCGAATTCAATAGAAAGATTCTCGAGTTCAATAAAAAGATTCCCGACTTCAAGAGAAAGATTCCCGAGTTCAATAGAAAGATTCTCGAGTTCAACAGAAAGATTCCCGAGTTCAACAAAAAGATTCTCGAGTTCAATAGAAAGATTCCCGACTTCAAGAGAAAGATTCCCGACTTGAAGAGAAAGATTCCCGAGTTCGATAAAAAGATTCTCGAGTTCAATAGAAAGATTCCCGAGTTCAATAGAAAGATTCCCGAGTTCAATAAAAAGATTCTCGAGTTCAAGAGAAAGATTCTCGAGTTCGATAGAAAGATTCCCGAGTTCAATAGAACGATTCCCGAGCTCAATAGAAAGATTCCCGAGTTCAAAAGAAAGATTCCCGAGTTCAAAAGAAAGATTCCCGAGTTCAAAAGAAAGATTCCCGAGTTCAATAGAAAGATTCTCGAGTTCAATAAAAAGATTCTCGAGTTCAATAGAAAGATTCTCGTGTTCAATAGAAAGATTCCCGACTTCAAGAGAAAGATTCCCGACTCCAAGAGAAAGATTCCCGAGTTTAATAGAAAGATTCTCGAGTTCAATAGAAAGATTCCAAAGTTCAATAGAGAGATTCTCGAGTTCAATAGAACGATTCCCTAGTTCAACAGAAAGATTCCCGAGTTTAATAGAAAGATTCCCGAGTTCAATAAAAAGATTCTCGAGTTCAATAGAACGATTCCCGAGTTCAATAGAAAGATTCTCGAGTTCAATAGAAAGATTCCCGAGTTCAAGAGAAAGATTCCCGAGTTCATTAGATAGATTCCCAAATTGAATAGAAAGATTCCCGAGTTCAATAGAAAGATTCCCGAGTTCAATAGAAAGATTCCCGAGTTCAATAGAAAGATTCCCGAGTTCAATAGAAAGATTCTCGAGTTCAATAGAAAGATTCCCGAGTTCAAGAGATAGATTCCCGAGTTCAATAGAAAGATTCCCGAGTTCAATAGAAAGATTCCCGAGTTCAATAGAAAGATTCCCGAGTTCAATAGAAAGATTCCGGAGTTCAATAGAAAGATTCCCAAATTTAATAGAAAGATTCTCGAATTCAATAGAAAGATTCCCGAGTTCAATAGAAAGATTCCCGAGTTCAAGAGAAAGATTCTCGAGTTCAATAGAAAGATTCCCGAGTTCAAGAGAAAGATTCCAGAGTTCAATAAAAAGATTCTCGAGTTCAATAGAAAGATTCCCGACTTCAAGAGAAAGATTCCCGACTTCAAGAGAAAGATTCCCGACTTCAAGAGAAAGATTCCCGAGTTTAATAGAAATATTCTCGAGTTCAATCGAACGATTCCCGAGTTCAATAGAAAGATTCCCGAGTTCAATAAAAAGATTCTCGAGTTCAATAGAAAGATTCCCGACTTCAAGAGAAAGATTCCCGAGTTTAATAGAAAGATTCTCGAGTTCAATAGAACGATTCCCGAGTTCAATAGAAAGATTCCCGAGTTCAATAGAAAGATTCCCGAGTTCAAGAGAAGATTCTCGAGTTCGATAGAAAGATTCCCGAGTTCAATAGAACGATTCCCGAGCTCAATAGAAAGATTCCCGAGCTCAATAGAAAGATTCCCGAGCTCAATAGAAAGATTCCCGAGTTCAAAAGAAAGATTCCCGAGTTCAATAGACAGATTCCCGAGTTCAAAAGAAAGATTCCCGAGTTCAATAGAAAGATTCCCGAGTTCAATAGAAAGATTCTCGAGTTCAATAAAAAGATTCTCGAGTTCAATAGAAAGATTCTCGTGTTCAATAGAAAGATTCCCGACTCCAAGAGAAAGATTCCCGAGTTTAATAGAAAGATTCTCGAGTTCAATAGAAAGATTCCCAAGTTCAATAGAGAGATTCTCGAGTCCAATAGAACGATTCCCTAGTTCAACAGAAAGATTCCCGAGTTTAATAGAAAGATTCCCGAGTTCAATAAAAAGATTCTCGAGTTCAATAGAACGATTCCCGAGTTCAATAGAAAGATTCCCGAGTTCAAGAGAAAGATTCCCGAGTTCATTAGATAGATTCCCAAATTGAATAGAAAGATTCCCGAGTTCAATAGAAAGATTCCCGAGTTCAATAGAAAGATTCCCGAGTTCAATAGAAAGATTTCCGAGTTCAATAGAAAGATTCCCGAGTTCAATAGAAAGATTCCCGAGTTCAATAGAAAGATTCTCGAGTTCAATAGAAAGATTCCCGAGTTCAAGAGATAGATTCCCGAGTTCAATAGAAAGATTCCCGAGTTCAATAGAAAAATTCCCGAGTTCAATAGAAAGATTCCCGAGTTCAATAGAAAGATTCCCGAGTTCAATAGAAAGATTCCCGAGTTCATTAGATAGATTCCCAAATTGAATAGAAAGATTCCCGAGTTCAATAGAAAGATTCCCGAGTTCAATAGAAAGATTCCCGAGTTCAATAGAAAGATTCCCGAGTTCAATAGAAAGATTCCCGAGTTCAATAGAAAGATTCTCGAGTTCAATAGAAAGATTCCCAAGTTCAAGAGATAGATTCCCGAGTTCAATAGAAAGATTCCCGAGTTCAATAGAAAGATTCCCGAGTTCAATAGAAAGATTCCCGAGTTCAATAGAAAGATTCCCGAGTTCAATAGAAAGATTCCCGAGTTCAATAGAAAGATTCCCAAATTTAATAGAAAGATTCTCGAATTCAATAGAAAGATTCCCGAGTTCAATAGAAAGATTCCCGAGTTCAAGAGAAAGATTCTCGAGTTCAATAGAAAGATTCCCGAGTTCAAGAGAAAGATTCCAGAGTTCAATAAAAAGATTCTCGAGTTCAATAGAAAGATTCCCGACTTCAAGAGAAAGATTCCCGACTTCAAGAGAAAGATTCCCGAGTTTAATAGAAATATTCTCGAGTTCAATCGAACGATTCCCGAGTTCAATAGAAAGATTCCCGAGTTCAATAAAAAGATTCTCGAGTTCAATAGAAAGATTCCCGACTTCAAGAGAAAGATTCCCGAGTTTAATAGAAAGATTCTCGAGTTCAATAGAACGATTCCCGAGTTCAATAGAACGATGCTCGAGTTCAAGAGAAAGATTCCCGAGCTCAAGAGAAAGATTCTCGAGTTCAAGAGAAAGATTCCCGAGTTCAAGAGAAAGATCCCCGAGTTCAATAGAAAGATTCTCGAGTTCAATAGAAAGATTCCCGAGTTTAATAGAAAGATTCCCGAGTTTACTAGAAATATTCTCAAGTTCAATAGAAAGATTTCCGAGTTCAATAGGAAGATTTCCGAGTTCAATAGAAAGATTCCCGAGTTCAATAGAAAGATTCCCGAGTTCAATAAAAAGATTCTCGAGTTCAAGAGAAAGATTCTCGAGTTCGATAGAAAGATTCCCGAGTTCAATAGAAAGATTCCCGAGTTCAATAAAAAGATTCTCGAGTTCAAGAGAAAGATTCTCGAGTTCGATAGAAAGATTCCCGAGTTCAATAGAAAGATTCCCGAGTTAAAGAAAAAGATTCTCGAGTTCAATAGAAAGATTCCCGAGTTCAATAGAAAGATTCCCGAGTTCAATAGAAAGATTCCCGAGTTCAATAGAAAGATTCCCGAGTTCAATAGAAAGATTCCCGAGTTCAATAGAAAGATTCCCGAGTTCAATAGAAAGATTCTCGAGTTCAATAAAAAGATTCTCGAGTTCAATAGAAAGATTCTCGAGTTCAATAGAAAGATTCCCGACTTCAAGAGAAAGATTCCCGAGTTTAATAGAAAGATTCTCGAGTTCAATAGAAAGATTCCCGAGTTCAATAGAAAGATTCTCGAGTCCAATAGAACGATTCCTTAGTTCAATAGAAAGATTCCCGAGTTCAAAAGAAAGATTCCCAAATTCAATAGAAAGATTCCCAAATTCAATAGAAAGATTCCCAAATTCAATAGAAAGATTCCCGAGTTCAATAGAAAGATTCTTGAGTTCAATAGAAAGATTCTCGAGTACAATAGAAAGATTCCCGAGTTCAATAGATAGATTCCCGAGTTCAATAGAAAGATTCCCGAGTTCAATAGAAAGATTCCCGAGTTCAATAGAAAGATTCTCGAGTTCAATAGAAAGATTACCGAGTTCAATAGAAAGATTCCCGAGTTCAATAGAAAGATTCCCAAATTTAATAGAAAGATTCTCGAATTCAATAGAAAGATTCCCGAGTTCAATAGAAAGATTCCCGAGTTCAAGAGAAAGATTCTCGAGTTCAATAGAAAGATTCCCGAGTTCAAGAGAAAGATTCCCGAGTTCAATAAAAAGATACTCGAGTTCAATAGAAAGATTCCCGACTTCAAGAGAAAGATTCCCGAGTTTAATAGAAAGATTCTCGAGTTCAATAGAACGATTCCCGAGTTCAATAGAACGATGCTCGAATTCAAGAGAAAGATTCCCGAGTTCAAGAGAAAGATTCTCGAGTTCAAGAGAAAGATTCCGTAGTTCAAGAGAAAGATTCCCGAGTTCAATAGAAAGATTCTCGAGTTCAATAGAAAGATTCTCGAGTTCAAGAGAAAAGTTCCCGACTTCAATAGAAAGATTCTCGAGTTCGATAGAAAGATTCCCGAGTTCAATAGAAAGATTCCCGAGGTCAAGAAAAAGATTCTCGAGTTCAAAAGAAAGATTCCTGAGTTCAATAGAAAGATTCTCGAGTTCAATAGAACGATTCCCGAGTTCAATAGAAAGATTCCCAAATTCAATAGAAAGATTCCCGAGTTCAATAGAAAGATTCCCGAGTTCAATAGAAAGATTCCCGAGTTCAATAGAAAGATTCTCGAGTTCAATAAAAAGATTCTCGAGTTCAATAGAACGATTCCCGAGTTCAATAGAACGATTCCCGAGTTCAATAGAAAGATTCCCGAGTTCAAGAGAAAGATTCCCGAGTTCAATAGAAAGATTCTCGAGTTCAATAGAAAGATTCTCGAGTTCAAGATAAAAGTTCCCGACTTCAATGGAAAGATTCCCGAGTTTAATAGAAAGATTCCCGAGTTTAATAGAAAGATTCCCGACTTTAATAGAAAGATTCTCAAGTTCAATAGAAAGATTTCCGAGTTCAATAGAAAGATTCCCGAGTTCAATAAAAAGATTCTCGAGTTACAGAGAAAGATTCTCGAGTTCGATAGAAAGATTCCCGAGTTCAATAGAAAGATTCCCGAGTTCAATAAAAAGATTCTCGAGTTCAAGAGAAAGATTCTCGAGTTCGATAGAAAGATTGCCGAGTTCAATAGAAAGATTCCCGAGGTCAAGAAAAAGATTCTCGAGTTCAATAGAAAGATTCCTGAGTTCAATAGGAAGATTCTCGAGTTCAATAGAACGATTCCCGAGTTCAATAGAAAGATTCCCAAATTCAATAGAAAGATTCCCGAGTTCAATAGAAAGATTCCCGAGTTCAATAGAAAGATTCCCGAGTTCAATAGAAAGATTCTCGAGTTCAATAAAAAGATTCTCGAGTTCAATAGAAAGATTCTCGAGTTCAATAGAAAGATTCCCGACTTCAAGAGAAAGATTCCCGACTTCAAGAGAAAGATTCCCGACTTTAATAGAAAGATTCCCGAGTTCAATAGAAAGATTCCCGAGTTCAATAGAAAGATTCTCGAGTCCAATAGAACGATTCCTTAGTTCAATAGAAAGATTCCCGAGTTCAATAGAAAGATTCCCAAATTCAATAGAAAGATTCCCAAATTCAATAGAAAGATTCCCAAATTCAATAGAAAGATTCCCAAATTAAATAGAAAGATTCCCGAGTTCAATAGAAAGATTCCCGAGTTCAATAGAACGATTCCCGAATTCAATAGAAAGATTCCCGAGTTCAATAGAAAGATTCTCGAGTTCAATAGAAAGATTCTCGAGTTCAAGAGAAAAGTTCCCGAGTTCAATAGAAAGATTCCCAAATTGAATAGAAATATTCTCGAATTACATAGAAAGATTCCCGAGTTCAATAGAAAGATTCCCGAGTTCAATAGACAGATTCTCGAGTTCAATAGAAAGATTCCCGAGTTCAAGAGAAAGATTGCCGAGTTCAATAAAAAGATTCTCGAGTTCAATAGAAAGATTCCCGACTTCAAGAGAAAGATTCCCGACTTCAAGAGAAAGATTCCCGAGTTTAATAGAAAGATTCTCTAGTTCAATAGAACGATTCCCGAGTTCAAGAGAAAGATTCCCGAGTTCAAGAGAAAGATTCCCGAGTTCAAGAGAAAGATTCTCGAGTTCAAGAGAAAGATTCCCGAGTTCAAGAGAAAGATTTCCGAGTTCAAGAGAAAGATTCCCGAGTTCAATAGAAAGATTCTCAAGTTCAATAAAAAGATTCTCGAGTTCAATAGAAAGATTCTCGAGTTCAATAGAAAGATTCCCGAGTTCAATAGAAAGATTCTCGAGTCCAATAGAACGATTCCCGAGTTCAATAGAAAGATTCCCGAGTTCAATAGAAAGATTCCCAAATTCAATAAGAAGATTCCCAAATTCAATAGAAAGATTCCCGAGTTCAATAGAAAGATTCCCGAGTTCAATAGAAAGATTCCCGAGTTCAATAGAAAGATTCCCGAGTTAAAGAGAAAGATTCCCGAGTTAAAGAGAAAGATTCCCGAGTTCAATAAAAAGATTCTCGAGTTCAATAGAACGATTCCCGAGTTCAATAGAACGATTCCCGAGTTCAATAGAAAGATTCTCGAGTTCAATAGAAAGATTCCCGAGTTCAATAGAAAGATACCCGAGTTCAAGACAAAGATTCCCGAGTTTATTAGATAGATTCCCAAATTGAATAGAAAGATTCCCGACTTCAATAGAAAGATTCCCGAGTTCAATAGAAAGATTCCCGAGTTAAATATAAAGATTCCCGAGTTCAATAGAAAGATTCTCGAGTTCAATAGAAAGATTCTTGAGTTCAATAGAACGATTCCCGAGTTCAATAGAAAGATTCCCGAGTTCAATAGAAAGATTCCCGAGTTCAAGAGAAAGATTCCCGAGTTCAATAGAATGATTCTCGAGTTCAATAGAAAGATTCCCGAGTTCAAGAGAAAGATTCCCGAGTTCAATAAAAAGATTCTCGAGTTCAATAGAAAGATTCCCGACTTCAAGAGAAAGATTCCCGACTTCAAGAGAAAGATTCTCGACTTCAAGAGAAAGATTCCCTAGTTTAATAGAAAGATTCTCGAGTTCAATAGAACGATTCCCGAGTTCAAGAGAAAGATTCCCGAGTTCAAGAGAAAGATTCCCGAGTTCAAGAGAAAGATTCCCGAGTTCAAGAGAAAGATTCTCGAGTTCAAGAGAAAGATTCCCGAGTTCAAGAGACAGATTCCCGAGTTCAATAGAAAGATTCTCGAGTTCAAGAGAAAGATTCGGGAGTTCAAGAGAAAGATTCCCGAGTTCAATAGAACATTCCCGACTTCAAGAGAAAGATTCCCAAATTGAATAGAAAGATTCTCGAATTCAATAGAAAGATTCCCGAGTTCAATAGAAAGATTCCCGAATTCAAGAGAAAGATTCTCGAGTTCAATAGAAAGATTCCCGAGTTCAAGAGAAAGATTCCCGAGTTCAATAAAAAGATTCTCGAGTTCAATAGAAAGATTCCCGACTCCAAGAGAAAGATTCCCGACTTCAAGAGAAAGATTCCCGAGTTTAATAGAAAGATTCTCGAGTTCAATAGAACGATTCCCGAGTTCAATAGAACGATGCTCGAGTTCAAGAGAAAGATTCCCGAGTTCAAGAGACAGATTCTCAAGTTCAAGAGAACGATTCCCGAGTTCAAGAGAAAGATTCCCGAGTTCAATAGAAAGATTCTCGAGTTCAAGAGAAAGATTCCCGACTTCAATAGAAAGATTCCCGAGTTTAATAGAAAGATTCTCGAGTTCAATAGAAAGATTTCCGAGTTCAATAGAAAGATTCCCGAGTTCAATAGAAAGATTCCCGAGTTCAAGAGAAAGATTATTGAGTTCAAGAGAAAGATTCTCCAGTTCAATAGAAAGATTCCCGAGTTCAATAGAAAGATTCCCGAGTTCAATAGAAAGATTCCCGAGTTCAAGAGAAAGATTCTCCAGTTCAAGAGACAGATTCTCGAGTTCAAGAGAAAGATTCCCGAGTTCAAGAGAAAGATTCTCGAGTTCAAGAGAAAGATTCCCGAGTTCAAGAGAAAGATTCCCGAGTTCAATAGAAAGATTCTCGAGTTCAATAGAAAGATTCTCGTGTTCAAGAGACAGATTCCCGACTTCAATAGAAAGATTCCCGAGTTTAATAGAAAGATTCTCGAGTTCAATAGAAAGATTTCCAAGTTAAAGAGAAAGATTCTCGAGTTCAAGAGAAAGATTCTCGAGTTCAATAGAAAGATTCTCGAGTTCAATAGAAAGATTCCCGAGTTCAATAGAAAGATTCCCGAGTTTAATAGAAAGATTCTCGAGTTCAATAGAACGATTCCCGAGTTCAAGAGAAAGATTCCCGAGTTCAAGAGAAAGATTCCCGAGTTCAAGAGAAAGATTCTCGAGTTCAAGAGAAAGATTCTCGAGTTCAAGAGAAAGATTCCCGAGTTCAATAGAAAGATTCTCGAGTTCAAGAGAAAGATTCTGGAGTTCAAGAGAAAGATTCTCGAGTTCCATAGAACATTCCCGACTTCAAGAGAAAGATTCCCAAATTGAATAGAAAGATTCTCGAATTCAATAGAAAGATTCCCGAGTTCAATAGAAAGATTCCCGAATTCAAGAGAAAGATTCTCGAGTTCAATAGAAAGATTCCCGAGTTCAATAAAAAGATTCTCGAGTTCAATAGAAAGATTCCCGACTTCAAGAGAAAGATTCCCGACTTCAAGAGAAAGACCCGAGTTTAATAGAAAGATTCTCGAGTTCAATAGAACGATTCCCGAGTTCAATAGAACGATGCTCGAGTTCAAGAGAAAGATTCCCGAGTTCAAGAGAAAGATTCTCGAGTTCAAGAGAAAGATTCTCGAGTTCAAGAGAAAGATTCCCGAGTTCAAGAGAAAGATTCCCGAGTTCAATAGAAAGATTCTCGAGTTCAATAGAAAGATTCTCGAGTTCAAGAGAAAGATTCCCGAGTTTAATAGAAAGATTCTCGAGTTCAATAGAAAGATTTCCGAGTTCAATAGAAAGATGCCCGAGTTCAAGAGAAAGATTATTGAGTTCAAGAGAAAGATTCTCGAGTTCAATAGAAAGATTCTCGAGTTCAATAGAAAGATTCCCGAGTTCAATAGAAAGATTCCACCGTTCAAGAGAAAGATTCCCGAGTTCAAGAGAAAGATTCTCGAGTTCAAGAGAAAGATTCTCGAGTTCAATAGAAAGATTCTCGAGTTCAAGAGAAAGATTCTCGAGTTCAATAGAACGATTCCCGAGTTCAATGGAAAGATTACAAAGTTCAATAGAAAGATTCCCGAGTTCAATAGTAAAATTCCCGAGTAAAAGAGAAAGATTCCCGAGTTCAATAAAAAGATTCTCGCGTTCAATAGAACGATTCCCGAGTTCAATAGAAAGATTCTCGAGTTCAATAGAAAGATTCCCGAGTTCAAGAAAAAGATTCCCGAGTTAATTAGATAGATTCCCGAGTTAAATAGAAAGATTCCCGAGTTCAATAGTAAAATTCCCGAGTAAAAGAGAAAGATTCCCGAGTTCAATAAAAAGATTCTCGCGTTCAATAGAACGATTCCCGAGTTCAATAGAAAGATTCTCGAGTTCAATAGAAAGATTCCCGAGTTCAAGAAAAAGATTCCCGAGTTAATTAGATAGATTCCCGAGTTAAATAGAAAGATTCCCGAGTTCAATAGAAAGATTCTCGAGTTCAATAGAAAGATTCTCGAGTTCAATAGAAAGATTCCCGAGTTCAATAGAAAGATTCCCGAGTTCAATAGAAAGATTCCCGAGTTCAATAGAAAGATTCCCGAGTTCAATAGAAAGATTCTCGAGTTCAATAGAAAGATTCCCGAGTTCAATAGAAAAATTCCCGAGTTCAATAGAAAGATTCCCGAGTTCAATAGAAAGATTCCCAAATTGAATAGAAATATTCTCGAATTCAATAGAAAGATTCCCGAGTTCAATAGAAAGATTCCCGAGTTCAATAGACAGATTCTCGAGTTCAATAGAAAGATTCCCGAGTTCAAGAGAAAGATTCCCGAGTTCAATAAAAAGATTCTCGAGTTCAATAGAAAGATTCCCGACTTCAAGAGAAAGATTCCCGACTTCAAGAGAAAGATTCCCGACTTCAAGAGAAAGATTCTCGAGTTCAAAAGAACGATTCCCGAGTTCAAGAGAAAGATTCCCGAGTTCAAGAGAAAGATTCCCGAGTTCAAGAGAAAGATTCTCGAGTTCAAGAGAAAGATTCCCGAGTTCAAGAGAAAGATTCCCGAGTTCAAGAGAAAGATTCCCGACTTCAATAGAAAGATTCCCGAGTTTAATAGAAAGATTCTCGAGTTCAATAGAAAGATTTCCGAGTTCAATAGAAAGATTCCCGAGTTCTATAGAAAGATTCTCGAGTTAAAGAGAAAGATTCTCGAGTTCAAGAGAAAGATTCTTGAGTTCAATAGAAAGATTCTCGAGTTCAATAGAAAGATTCCCGAGTTCAATAGAAAGATTCCCGAGTTCAAGAGAAAGATTCTCGAGTTCAAGAGAAAGATTCTCGAGTTCAAGAGAAAGATTCTCGAGTTCAATAGAAAGATTCTCGAGTTCAAGAGAAAGATTCTCGAGTTCAATAGAACGATTCCCGAGTTCAAGAGAAAGATTCTCGAGTTCAAGAGAAAGATTCTCGAGTTCAATAGAAAGATTCGCGAGTTCAAGAGAAAGATTCTCGAGTTCAATAGAACGATTCCCGAGTTCAATAGAAAGATTACAAAGTTCAATAGAAAGATTCCCGAGTTCAATAGTAAGATTCCTTAGTAAAAGAGAAAGATTCCCGAGTTCAATAAAAAGATTCTCGCGTTCAATAGAACGATTCCCAAGTTCAATAGAAAGATTCTCGAGTTCAATAGAAAGATTCCCGAGTTCAAGAAAAAGATTCCCGAGTTCATTAGATAGATTCCCAAATTGAATAGAAAGATTCCCGAGTTTAATAGAAAGATTCCCGAGTTCAATAGAAAGATTCCCGAGTTCAATAGAAAGATTCTCGAGTTCAATAGAAAGATTCCCGAGTTCAATAGAAAGATTCCCGAGTTCAAAAGAAAGATTCCCGAGTTCAATAGAAAGATTCTCGAGTTCAATAGAAAGATTCCCGTGTTCAATAGAAAGATTCCCGAGTTCAATAGAAAGATTCCCAAATTGAATAGAAAGATTCTCGAATTCAATAGAAAGATTCTCGAGTTCAATAGAACGATTCCCGAGTTCAATAGAACGATTCCCGAGTTCAATAGAACGATGCTCGAGTTCAAGAGAAAGATTCCCGAGTTCAAGAGAAAGATTCTCGAGTTCAAGAGAAAGATTCCCGAGTTCAAGAGAAAGATTCCCGAGTTCAAGAGAAAGATTCCCGAGTTAAATAGAAAGATTCTCGAGTTCAATAGAAAGATTCTCGAGTTCAAGAGAAAGATTCCCGACTTCAATAGAAAGATTCCCGAGTTTAATAGAAAGATTCTCGAGTTCAATAGAAAGATTTCCGAGTTCAATAGAAAGATTCCCGAGTTCAATAGAAAGATGCCCGAGTTCAAGAGAAAGATGCCCGAGTTCAAGAGAAAGATTCTCGAGTTCAATAGAAAGATTCTCGAGTTCAAGAGAAAGATTCCTGAGTTCAATAGAAAGATTCCCGAGTTCAAGAGAAAGATTCTCGAGTTCAAGAGAAAGATTCTCGAGTTCAAGAGAAAGATTCTCGAGTTCAATAGAAAGATTCTCGAGTTCAAGAGAAAGATTTTCGAGTTCAATAGAACGATTCCCGAGTTCAATAGAAAGATTACAAAGTTCAATAGAAAGATTCCCGAGTTCAATAGTAAGATACCCGAGTAAAAGAGAAAGATTCCCGAGTTCAATAAAAAGATTCTCGCGTTCAATAGAACGATTCCCGAGTTCAATAGAAAGATTCTCGAGTTCAATAGAAAGATTCCCGAGTTCAAGAAAAAGATTCCCGAGTTAATTAGATAGATTCCCGAGTTAAATAGAAAGATTCCCGAGTTCAATAGAAAGATTCTCGAGTTCAATAGAAAGATTCCCGAGTTCAAGAGAAAGATTCCCGAGTTCAATAGAAAGATTCCCGAGTTTAATAGAAAGATTCTCGAGTTCAATAGAAAGATTTCCGAGTTCAATAGAAAGATTCCCGAGTTCAATAGAAAGATTCTCGAGTTAAAGAGAAAGATTCTCGAGTTCAAGAGAAAGATTCTCGAGTTCAATAGAAAGATTCTCGAGTTCAATAGAAAGATTACAAAGTTCAATAGAAAGATTCCCGAGTTCAATAGTAAGATTCCCGAGTAAAAGAGAAAGATTCCCGAGTTCAATAAAAAGATTCTCGCGTTCAATAGAACGATTCCCAAGTTCAATAGAAAGATTCTCGAGTTCAATAGAAAGATTCCCGAGTTCAAGAAAAAGATTCCCGAGTTCATTAGATAGATTCCCAAATTGAATAGAAAGATTCCCGAGTTGAATAGAAAGATTCCCGAGTTCAATAGAAAGATTCCCGAGTTCAATAGAAAGATTCTCGAGTTCAATCGAAAGATTCCCGAGTTCAATAGAAAGATTCCCGAGTTCAATAGAAAGATTCCCGAGTTCAATAGAAAGATTCTCGAGTTCAATAGAAAGATTCCCGAGTTCAATAGAAAGATTCCCAAATTGAATAGAAAGATTCTCGCATTCAATAGAAAGATTCTCGAGTTCAATAGAACGATTCCCGAGTTCAATAGAACGATGCTCGAGTTCAAGAGAAAGATTCCCGAGTTCAAGAGAAAGATTCTCGAGTTCAAGAGAAAGATTCCCGACTTCAATAGAAAGATTCCCGAGTTTAATAGAAAGATTCTCGAGTTCAATAGAAAGATTTCCGAGTTCAATAGAAAGATTCCCGAGTTCAATAGAAAGATGCCCGAGTTCAATAGAAAGATTCCCGTATTCAAGAGAAAGATTCTCGAGTTCAAGAGAAAGATTCTCGAGTTCAAGAGAAAGATTCTCGAGTTCAATAGAACGATTCCCGAGTTCAAGAGAAAGATTCCCGAGTTCAATAGAAAGATTCCCGAGTTCAATAGAAAGAGACCTGAGTTATAGAGAAAGATTCCCGAGTACAATAAAAAGATTCCTGAGTTCAAGAGAAAGATTCCCGAGTTCAATAGAAAGATTCCCGAGTTCAATAGAAAGATTCCCGAGTTCAATAGAAAGATTCCCAAATTGAATAGAAAGATTCTCGAATTAACTAGAAAGATTCCCGAGTTCAATAGAAAGATTCCCGAGTTCAATAGAAAGATTCCCGAGTTCAAGAGAAAGATTCTCGAGTTTAATAGAAAGATTCCCGAGTTCAAGAGAAAGATTCCCGAGTTCAATAGAAAGATTCTCGAGTTCAAGAGAAAGATTCCCGAGTTCAAGAGAAAGATTCCCGAGTTCAAGAGAAAGATTCCCGAGTTCAAGAGAAAGATTCCCGAGTTCAATAGAAAGATTCTCGAGTTCAATAGAAAGATTCTCGAGTTCAAGAGAAAGATTCCCGACTTCAATAGAAAGATTCCCGAGTTTAATAGAAAGATTCTCGAGTTCAATAGAAAGATTTCCGAGTTCAATAGAAAGATTCCCGAGTTCAATAGAAAGATGCCCGAGTTCAAGAGAAAGATGCCCGAGTTCAAGAGAAAGATTCTCGAGTTCAATAGAAAGATTCTCGAGTTCAAGAGAAAGATTCCCGAGTTCAATAGAAAGATTCCCGAGTTCAAGAGAAAGATTCCCGAGTTCAAGAGAAAGATTCCCGAGTTCAATAGAAAGATTCCCGAGTTCAAAAGAAAGATTCCCGAGTTCAATAGAAAGATTCTCGAGTTCAATAGAAAGATTCCCGAGTTCAATAGAAAGATTCCCGAGTTCAATAGAAAGATTCCCAAATTGAATAGAAAGATTCTCGAATTCAATAGAAAGATTCTCGAGTTCAATAGAACGATTCCCGAGTTCAATAGAACGATTCCCGAGTTCAATAGAACGATGCTCGAGTTCAAGAGAAAGATTCCCGAGTTCAAGAGAAAGATTCTCGAGTTCAAGAGAAAGATTCCCGAGTTCAAGAGAAAGATTCCCGAGTTCAAGAGAAAGATTCCCGAGTTAAATAGAAAGATTCTCGAGTTAAATAGAAAGATTCTCGAGTTCAAGAGAAAGATTCCCGAGTTTAATAGAAAGATTCTCGAGTTCAATAGAAAGATTTCCGAGTTCAATAGAAAGATTTCCGAGTTCAATAGAAAGATTCCCGAGTTCAATAGAAAGATGCCCGAGTTCAAGAGAAAGATGCCCGAGTTCAAGAGAAAGATTCTCGAGTTCAAGAAAAAGATTCCCGAGTTAATTAGATAGATTCCCGAGTTAAATAGAAAGATTCCCGAGTTCAATAGAAAGATTCTCGAGTTCAATAGAAAGATTCTCGAGTTCAATAGAAAGATTCTCGAGTTCAATAGAAAGATTCCCGAGTTCAAGAGAAAGATTCCCGAGTTCAATAGAAAGATTCCCGAGTTTAATAGAAAGATTCTCGAGTTCAATAGAAAGATTTCCGAGTTCAATAGAAAGATTCCCGAGTTCAATAGAAAGATTCTCGAGTTAAAGAGAAAGATTCTCGAGTTCAAGAGAAAGATTCTCGAGTTCAATAGAAAGATTCTCGAGTTCAATAGAAAGATTCCCGAGTTCAATAGAAAGATTCCCGAGTTCAAGAGAAAGATTCTCGAGTTCAAGAGAAAGATTCTCGAGTTCAAGAGAAAGATTCTCGAGTTCAATAGAAAGATTCTCGTGTTCAAGAGAAAGATTCTCGAGTTCAATAGAACGATTCCCGAGTTCCATAGAATGATTACAAAGTTCAATAGAAAGATTCCCGAGTTCAATAGTAAGATTCCCGAGTAAAAGAGAAAGATTCCCGAGTTCAATAAAAAGATTCTCGCGTTCAATAGAACGATTCCCAAGTTCAATAGAAAGATTCTCGAGTTCAATAGAAAGATTCCCGAGTTCAAGAAAAAGATTCCCGAGTTCATTAGATAGATTCCCAAATTGAATAGAAAGATTCCCGAGTTCAATAGAAAGATTCCCGAGTTCAATAGAAAGATTCTCGAGTTCAATCGAAAGATTCCTTAGTTCAATAGAAAGATTCCCGAGTTCAATAGAAAGATTCCCGAGTTCAATAGAAAGATTCTCGAGTTCAATAGAAAGATTCCCAAATTGAATAGAAAGATTCTCGAATTCAATAGAAAGATTCTCGAGTTCAATAGAACGATTCCCGAGTTCAATAGAACGATGCTCGAGTTCAAGAGAAAGATTCCCGAGTTCAATAGAAAGATTCTCGAGTTCAAGAGAAAGATTCCCGAGTTCAAGAGAAAGATTCCCGAGTTCAAGAGAAAGATTCCCGAGTTCAAGAGAAAGATTCCCGAGTTCAATAGAAAGATTCTCGAGTTCAATAGAAAGATTCTCGAGTTCAAGAGAAAGATTCCCGACTTCAATAGAAAGATTCCCGAGTTTAATAGAAAGATTCTCGAGTTCAATAGAAAGATTTCCGAGTTCAATAGAAAGATTCCCGAGTTCAATAGAAAGATGCCCGAGTTCAAGAGAAAGATGCCCGAGTTCAAGAGAAAGATTCTCGAGTTCAATAGAAAGATTCTCGAGTTCAAGAGAAAGATTCCCGAGTTCAATAGAAAGATTCCCGAGTTCAAGAGAAAGATTCCCGAGTTCAAGAGAAAGATTCCCGAGTTCAATAGAAAGATTCCCGAGTTCAAAGGAAGATTCCCGAGTTCAATAGAAAGATTGTCGAGTTCAATAGAAAGATTCCCGAGTTCAATAGAAAGATTCCCGAGTTCAATAGAAAGATTCCCAAATTGAATAGAAAGATTCTCGAATTCAATAGAAAGATTCTCGAGTTCAATAGAACGATTCCCGAGTTCAATAGAACGATTCCCGAGTTCAATAGAACGATGCTCGAGTTCAAGAGAAAGATTCCCGAGTTCAAGAGAAAGATTCTCGAGTTCAAGAGAAAGATTCCCGAGTTCAAGAGAAAGATTCCCGAGTTCAATAGAAAGATTCCCGAGTTAAATAGAAAGATTCTCGAGTTCAATAGAAAGATTCTCGAGTTCAAGAGAAAGATTCCCGAGTTTAATAGAAAGATTCTCGAGTTCAATAGAAAGATTTCCGAGTTCAATAGAAAGATTTCCGAGTTCAATAGAAAGATTCCCGAGTTCAATAGAAAGATGCCCGAGTTCAAGAGAAAGATGCCCGAGTTCAAGAGAAAGATTCTCGAGTTCAAGAAAAAGATTCCCGAGTTAATTAGATAGATTCCCGAGTTAAATAGAAAGATTCCCGAGTTCAATAGAAAGATTCTCGAGTTCAATAGAAAGATTCTCGAGTTCAATAGAAAGATTCTCGAGTTCAATAGAAAGATTCTCGAGTTCAATAGAAAGATTCCCGAGTTCAAGAGAAAGATTCCCGAGTTCAATAGAAAGATTCCCGAGTTTAATAGAAAGATTCTCGAGTTCAATAGAAAGATTTCCGAGTTCAATAGAAAGATTCCCGAGTTCAATAGAAAGATTCTCGAGTTAAAGAGAAAGATTCTCGAGTTCAAGAGAAAGATTCTCGAGTTCAATAGAAAGATTCTCGAGTTCAATAGAAAGATTCCCGAGTTCAATAGAAAGATTCCCGAGTTCAAGAGAAAGATTCTCGAGTTCAAGAGAAAGATTCTCGAGTTCAATAGAAAGATTCTCGTGTTCAAGAGAAAGATTCTCGAGTTCAATAGAACGATTCCCGAGTTCCATAGAATGATTACAAAGTTCAATAGAAAGATTCCCGAGTTCAATAGTAAGATTCCCGAGTAAAAGAGAAAGATTCCCGAGTTCAATAAAAAGATTCTCGCGTTCAATAGAACGATTCCCAAGTTCAATAGAAAGATTCTCGAGTTCAATAGAAAGATTCCCGAGTTCAAGAAAAAGATTCCCGAGTTCATTAGATAGATTCCCAAATTGAATAGAAAGATTCCCGAGTTGAATAGAAAGATTCCCGAGTTCAATAGAAAGATTCCCGAGTTACATAGAAAGATTCTCGAGTTCAATAGAAAGATTCTCGAGTTCAATAGAAAGATTCCCGAGTTCAATAGAAAGATTCCCGAGGTCAATAGAAAGATTCCCGAGTTCAATAGAAAGATTCCCAAATTGAATAGAAATATTCTCGAATTCAATAGAAAGATTCCCAAGTTCAAGAAAAAGATTCCCGAGTTAATTAGATAGATTCCCGAGTAAAATAGAAAGATTCCCGAGGTCAATAGAAAGATTCTCGAGTTCAATAGAAAGATTCTCGAGTTCAATAGAAAGATTCCCGAGTTCAATAGAAAGATTCCCGAGTTCAATAGAAAGATTCCCGAGTTCAATAGAAAGATTCCCGAGTTCAATAGAAAGATTCTTGAGTTCAATAGAAAGATTCCCGAGTTCAATAGAAAGATTCCCGAGTTCAATAGAAAGATTCCCAAATTGAATAGAAATATTCTCGAATTCAATAGAAAGATTCCCAAGTTCAATAGAAAGATTCCCGAGTTCAATAGACAGATTCTCGAGTTCAATAGAAAGATTCCCGAGTTCAAGAGAAAGATTCCCGAGTTCAATAAAAAGATTCTCGAGTTCAATAGAAAGATTCCCGACTTCAAGAGAAAGATTCCCGACTTCAAGAGAAAGATTCCCGAGTTTAATAGAAAAATTCTCGAGTTCAAAAGAACGATTCCCGAGTTCAAGAGAAAGATTCCCGAGTTCAAGAGATAGATTCCCGAGTTCAAGAGAAAGATTCCCGAGTTCAAGAGAAAGATCTCCGAGTTCAAGAGAAAGATTCCCGAGTTCAAGAGAAAGATTCTCGAGTTCAATAGAAAGATTCTCGAGTTCAATAGAAAGATTCTCGAGTTCAATAGAAAGATTCTCGAGTTTAAGAGAAAGATTCCCGACTTCAACAGAAAGATTCCCGAGTTTAATAGAAAGATTCTCGAGTTCAATAGAAAGATTTCCGAGTTCAATAGAAAGATTCCCGAGTTCAATAGAAAGATTCTCGAGTTCAAGAGAAAGATTCTCGTGTTCAAGAGAAAGATTCTCGAGTTCAATAGAAAGAATCTCGAGTTCAATAGAAAGATTCCCGAGTTCAATAGAAAGATTCCCGAGTTCAAGAGAAAGATTCTCGAGTTCAAGAGAAAGATTCTCGAGTTCAAGAGAAAGATTCTCGAGTTCAAGAGAAAGATTCTCGAGTTCAATAGAACGATTCCCGAGTTCAATAGAAAGATTACAAAGTTCAATAGAAAGATTCCCGAGTTCAATAGTAAGATTCCCGAGTAAAAGAGAAAGATTCCCGAGTTCAATAAAAAGATTCTCGCGTTCAATAGAACGTTTCCCAAGTTCAATAGAAAGATTCTCGAGTTCAATAGAAAGATTCCCGAGTTCAAGAAAAAGATTCCCGAGTTCATTAGATAGATTCCCAAATTGAATAGAAAGATTCCCGAGTTGAATAGAAAGATTCCCGAGTTCCATAGAAAGATTCCCGAGTTCAATAGAAAGATTCTCGAGTTCAATAGAAAGATTCCCGAGTTCAATAGAAAGATTCCCTAGTTCAATAGAAAGATTCCCGAGTTCAATAGAAAGATTCCCGAGTTCAATAGAAAGATTCTCGAGTTCAATAGAAAGATTCCCGAGTTCAATAGAAAGATTCCCGAGTTCAATAGAAAGATTCCCAAATTGAATAGAAAGATTCTCGAATTCAATAGAAAGATTCCCGAGTTCAATAGAAAGATTCCCGAGTTCAAGAGAAAGATTCTCGAGTTCAATAGCTAGATTCCCGAGTTCAAGAGAAAGATTCCCGAGTTCCAGAGAAAGATTCCCGAGTTCAAGAGAAAGATTCCCGAGTTCAATAGAAAGATGCCCGAGTTCAAGAGAAAGATTCTAGCGTTCAAGATAAAGATTCTCGAGTTCAATAGAAAGATTCTCGAGTTCAAGAGAAAGATTCCCGAGTTCAATAGAACGATTCCCGAGTTCAATAGAAAGATTCTCGAGTTCAATAGAAAGATTCTCGAGTTCAATAGAAAGATTCTCGAGTTCAATAGAAAGATTCTCGAGTTCAATAGAAAGATTCTCGAGTTCAATAGAAAGATTCCCGAGTTCAATAGAAAGATTCCCGAGTTCAATAGAAAGATTCCCAAATTGCATAGAAAGATTCTCGAATTCAATAGAAAGATTCCCGAGTTCAATAGAAAGATTCCCGAGTTCAAGAGAAAGATTCTCGAGTTCAATAGAAAGATTCCCGAGTTCAAGAGAAAGATTCCCGAGTTCAAGAGAAAGATTCCCGAGTTCAAGAGAAAGATTCCCGAGTTCAATAGAAAGATGCCTGAGTTCAAGAGAAAGATTCTCGCGTTCAAGATAAAGATTCTCGAGTTCAATAGAAAGATTCTCGAGTTCAATAGAAAGATTCTCGAGTTCAAGAGAAAGATTCCCGAGTTCAATAGAACGATTCCCGAGTTCAATAGAAAGATTCTCGAGTTCAATAGAAAGATTCTCGAGTTCAATAGAAAGATTCTCGAGTTCAATAGAAAGATTCTCGAGTTCAAGAGAAAGATTCCCGCGTTCAATAGAACGATTCCCGAGTTATAGAGAAAGATTCCCGAGTTCAATAAAAAGAGTCTCGAGTTCAATAGAAAGATTCTCGTGTTCAATAGAAAGATTCTCGAGTTCAATAGAAAGATTCTCGAGTTCAATAGAAAGATTCCCGAGTTATAGAGAAAGATTCCCGAGTTTAATAGAAAGATTCCCAAGTTCCATAGAACGATTCCCGAGTTCAATAGAAAGATTCTCGAGTTCAATAGAAAGAGTCTCGAGTTCAATAGAAAGATTCCCGAGTTTAATAGAAAGAGTCTCGAGTTCAATAGAAAGATTCCCGAGTTCAATAGAAAGATTCCCGAATTCAATAGAAAGATTCCCGAGTTCAATAGAAAGATTCTCGAGTTCAAGAGAAAGATTCTCGAGTTCAAGAGAAAGATTCTCGGGTTCAATAGAAAGATTCTCGAGTTCAAGAGAAAGATTCTCGAGTTCAATAGAACGATTCCCGAGTTCAATAGAAAGATTACAAAGTTCAATAGAAAGATTCCCGAGTTCAATAGAAAGATTCCCGAGTTAAAGAGAAAGATTCCCGAGTTCAATAAAAAGATTCTCGAGTTCAATAGAAAGATTCTCGAGTTCAATAGAAAGATTCCCGAGTTCAATAGAAAGATTCCCGAGTTCAAGAGAAAGATTCCCGAGTTCATTAGATAGATTCCCACATTGAATAGAAAGATTCCCGAGTTCAATAGAAAGATTCCCGAGTTAAATAGAAAGATTCCCGAGTTCAATAGAAAGATTCCCGAGTTCAATAGAAAGATTTCCGAGTTCAATAGAAAGATTCCCGAGTTCAATAGAAAGATGCCCGAGTTCAAGAGAAAGATTCTCGAGTTAAGAGAAAGATTCTCGAGTTCAATAGAAAGATTCTCGAGTTCAATAGAAAGATTTCCGAGTTCAATAGAAAGATTCCCGAGTTCTATAGAAAGATGCCCGAGTTCAATAGAAAGATTTCCGAGTTCAAGAGAAAGATTCTCGAGTTCAATAGAAAGATTCTCGAGTTCAATAGAAAGATTCCCGAGTTCAACAGAAAGATTCCCGAGTTCAAGAGAAAGATTCCCGAGTTCAAGAGAAAGCTTCTCGAGTTCAAGAGAAAGATTCTCGAGTTCAATAGAAAGATTCTCGAGTTCAAGAGAAAGATTTCCGAGTTCAATAGAAAGATTCCGGAGTTCAATAGAAAGATGCCCGAGTTCAAGAGAAAGATTCTCGAGTTCAAGAGAAAGATTCTCGAGTTCAATAGAAAGATTCTCGAGTTCAATAGAAAGATTCCCGAGTTCAAGAGAAAGATTCTCGAGTTCAATAGAACGATTCCCGAGTTCAATAGAAAGATTACAAAGTTCAATAGAAAGATTCCCGAGTTCAATAGAAAGATTCCCGAGTTAAAGAAAGATTCCCGAGTTCAATAAAAAGATTCTCGAGTTCAATAGAACGATTCCCGAGTTCAATAGAAAGATTCTCGAGTTCAATAGAAAGATTCCCGAGTTCAATAGAAAGATTCCCGAGTTCAAGAGAAAGATTCCCGAGTTCATTAGATAGATTCCCACATTGAATAGAAAGATTCCCGAGTTCAATAGAAAGATTCCCGAGTTAAATAGAAAGACTCCCGAGTTAAATAGAAAGATTCCCGAGTTCAATAGAAAGATTCCCGAGTTCAATAGAAAGATTCCCGAGTTCAATAGAAAGATTTCCGAGTTCAATAGAAAGATTCCCGAGTTCAATAGAAAGATGCCCGAGTTCAAGAGAAAGATTCTCGAGTTCAAGAGAAAGATTCTCGAGTTCAATAGAAAGATTCTCGAGTTCAATAGAAAGATTCTCGAGTTCAAGAGAAAGATTCTCGAGTTCAATAGAAAGATTCTCGAGTTCAATAGAAAGATTCCCGAGTTCAATAGAAAGATTCCCGAGTTCAAGAGAAAGATTCCCGAGTTCAAGAGAAATATTCTCGAGTTCAAGAGAAAGATTCTCGAGTTCAATAGAAAGATTCTCGAGTTCAAGAGAAAGATTCTCGAGTTCAATAGAACGATTCCCGAGTTCAATAGAAAGATTACAAAGTTCAATAGAAAGATTCCCGAGTTCAATAGTAAGATTCCCGAGTTAAAGAGAAAGATTCCCGAGTTCAATAAAAAGATTGTCGCGTGAACTAGAACGATTCCCGAGTTCAATAGAAAGATGCTCGAGTTCAATAGAAAGATTCCCGAGTTCAAGAGAAAGATTCCCGGGTTCATTAGATGGATTCCCAAATTGAATAGAAAGATTCCCGAGTTCAATAGAAAGATTCCCGAGTTCAATAGAAAGATTCCCGAGTTCAATAGAAAGATTCTCGAGTTCAATAGAAAGATTCCCGAGTTCAATAGAAAGATTCCCGAGTTCAATAGAAAGATTCCCGAGTTCAATAGAAAGATTCTCGAGTTCAATAGAAAGATTCCCGAGTTCAATAGAAAGATTCCCGTGTTCATAGAAAGATTCCCAAATTGAATAGAAAGATTCTCGAATTCAATAGATAGATTCCCGAGTTCAATAGAAAGATTCCCGAGTTCAAGAGAAGGATTCTCGAGTTCAATAGAAAGATTCCCGAGTTCAAGAGAAAGATTCCCGAGTTCAAGAGAAAGATGCCCGAGTTCAAGAGAAAGATTCTCGCGTTCAAGATAAAGATTCTCGAGTTAAAGAGAAAGATTCTCGAGTTCAAGAGAAAGATTCTCGAGTTCAAGAGAAAGATTCCCGAGTTAAACAGAAAGATTCTCGAGTTAAATAGAAAGATTCTCGAGTTCAATAGAAAGATTCTCGAGTTCAATAGAAAGATTCTCGAGTTCAAGAGAAAGATTCCCGCGTTCAATAGAACGATTCCCGAGTTCAATAGAAAGATTCCCGAGTTCAATAGAAAGATTCTCGAGTTCAATAGAAAGATTCCCGAGTTCAATAGAAAGATTCCCGAGTTATAGAGAAAGATTCCCGAGTTCAATAAAAAGAGTCTCGAGTTCAATAGAAAGAGTCTCGAGTTCAATAGAAAGATTCTCGAGTTCAATAGAAAGATTCCCGAGTTCAATAGAAAGATTCCCGAGTTATAGAGAAAGATTGACGAGTTTAATAGAAAGATACCCAAGTTCAAGAGAACGATTCCCGAGTTCAATAGAAAGATTCTCGAGTTCAATAGCAAGATTCCCGAGTTCAATAGAAAGATTCTCGAGTTATAGAGAAAGATTCCCGAGTTCAATAAAAAGATTCCCGAGTTCAAGAGAAAGATTCCCGAGTTCAAGAGAAAGATTCCCGAGTTCAATAGAAAGATTCCCGAGTTCAATAGAAAGATTCTCGAGTTTAATAGAACGATTCCCGAGTTCGAATAGAAAGATTCCCAAATCAATAGAAAGATTCCCGAGTTCAATAGAAAGATTCCCGAGTTCAAAAGAAAGATTCCCGAGTTCAATAGAAAGATTCCCGAGTTCAAGAGAAAGATTCTCTAGTTCAATAGAAAGATTCCCGAGTTCAATAGAAAGATTCCCGAGTTCAATAGAAAGATTCTCGAGTTATAGAGAAAGATTCCCGGGTTCAATAAAAAGATTCCCGAGTTCAATAGAAATATTCTCGAGTTCAATAGAAAGATTCCCGAGTTCAATAGAAAGATTCCCGAGTTCAATAGAAAGATTCCCGAGTTCAATAAAAAGATTCTCGAGTTCAATAAAAAGATTCTCGACTTCAATAGAGAATTCCCGACTTCAAGAGAAAGAATCTCGAGTTCAATAGAAAGATTCCCGAGTTCAATAGAAAGATTCCCGAGTTATAGAGAAAGATTCCCGAGTTCAATAGAAAGAGTCTCGAGTTCAATAGAAAGAGTCTCGAGTTCAATAGAAAGATTCTCGAGTTCAATAGAAAGATTCCCGAGTTCAATAGAAAGATTCCCGAGTTATAGAGAAAGATTGACGAGTTTAATAGAAAGATACCCAAGTTCAAGAGAACGATTCCCGAGTTCAATAGAAAGATTCTCGAGTTCAATAGCAAGATTCCCGAGTTCAATAGAAAGATTCTCGAGTTATAGAGAAAGATTCCCGAGTTCAATAAAAAGATTCCCGAGTTCAAGAGAAAGATTCCCGAGTTCAAGAGAAAGATTCCCGAGTTCAATAGAAAGATTCCCGAGTTCAATAGAAAGATTCCCGAGTTCAATAGAAAGATTCTCGAGTTCAATAGAACGATTCCCGAGTTCGAATAGAAAGATTCCCAAATCAATAGAAAGATTCCCGAGTTCAATAGAAAGATTCCCGAGTTCAAAAGAAAGATTCCCGAGTTCAATAGAAAGATTCCCGAGTGCAAGAGAAAGATTCTCTAGTTCAATAGAAAGATTCCCGAGTTCAATAGAAAGATTCCCGAGTTCAATAGAAAGATTCTCGAGTTCAATAGAAAGATTCCCGGGTTCAATAAAAAGATTCCCGAGTTCAATAGAAATATTCTCGAGTTCAATAGAAAGATTCCCGAGTTCAATAGAAAGATTCCCGAGTTCAATAGAAAGATTCCCGAGTTCAATAAAAAGATTCTCGAGTTCAATAAAAAGATTCTCGACTTCAATAGAGAATTCCCGACTTCAAGAGAAAGATTCCCGAGTTCAAGAGAAAGATTCTCGAGTTCAAGAGAAAGATTCTCGAGTTCAATAGAAAGATTCTCGAGTTCAAGAGAAAGATTTTCGAGTTCAATAGAACGATTCCCGAGTTCAATAGAAAGATTACAAAGTTCAATAGAAAGATTCCTGAGTTCAATAGTAAGATTCCCGAGTAAAAGAGAAAGATTCCCGAGTTCAATAAAAAGATTCTCGCGTTCAATAGAACGATTCCCGAGTTCAATAGAAAGATTCTCGAGTTCAATAGAAAGATTCCCGAGTTCAAGAAAAAGATTCCCGAGTTAATTAGATAGATTCCCGCGTTAAATAGAAAGATTCCCGAGTTCAATAGAAAGATTCTCGAGTTCAATAGAAAGATTCTCGAGTTCAATAGAAAGATTCCCGAGTTCAATAGAATGATTCCCGAGTTCAATAGAAAGATTCCCGAGTTCAATAGAAAGATTCCCGAGTTCAATAGAAAGATTCTCGAGTTCAATAGAAAGATTCCCGAGTTCAATAGAAAGATTCCCGAGTTCAATAGAAAGATTCCCAAATTGAGTAGAAATATTCTCGAATTCAATAGAAAGATTCCCGAGTTCAATAGAAAGATTCCCGAGTTCAACAGACAGATTCTCGAGTTCAATAGAAAGATTCCCGAGTTCAAGAGAAAGATTCCCGAGTTCAATAAAAAGATTCTCGAGTTCAATAGAAAGATTCCCGACTTCAAGAGAAAGATTCCCGACTTCAAGAGAAAGATTCCCGAGTTTAATAGAAAGATTCTCGAGTTCAAAAGAACGATTCCCGAGTTCAAGAGAAAGATTCCCGAGTTCAAGAGAAAGATTCCCGAGTTCAAGAGAAAGATTCTCGAGTTCAAGAGAAAGATTCCCGAGTTAAAGAGAAAGATTCCCGAGTTCAAGAGAAAGATTCTCGAGTTCAATAGAAAGATTCTCGAGTTCAATAAAAAGATTCTCGAGTTCAATAGAAAGATTCTCGAGTTCAAGAGAAAGATTCCCGACTTCAATAGAAAGATTCCCGAGTTTAATAGAAAGATTCTCGAGTTCAATAGAAAGATTTCCGAGTTCAATAGAAAGATTCCCGAGTTCAATAGAAAGATTCTCGAGTTCAAGAGAAAGATTCTCGAGTTCAAGAGAAAGATTCTCGAGTTCAATAGAAAGATTCTCGAGTTCAATAGAAAGATTCGCGAGTTCAATAGAAAGATTCCCGAATTCAAGAGAAAGATTCCCGAGTTCAAGAGATAGATTCTCGAGTTCAAGAGAAAGATTCTCGAGTTCAATAGAAAGATTCTCGAGTTCAAGAGAAAGATTCTCGAGTTCAATAGAACGATTCCCGAGTTCAATAGAAAGATTCTCGAGTTCAATAGAAAGATTCTCGAGTTCAAGAGAAAGATTCTCGAGTTCAATAGAACGATTCCCGAGTTCAATAGAAAGATTACAAAGTTCAATAGAAAGATTCCCGAGTTCAATAGTAAGATTCCCGAGTTAAAGAGAAAGATTCCCGAGTTCAATAAAAAGATTGTCGCGTGCAATAGAACGATTCCCGAGTTCAATAGAAAGATTCTCGAGTTCAATAGAAAGATTCCCGAGTTCAATAGAAAGATTCCCGAGTTCAATAGAAAGATTCCCGAGTTCGATAGAAAGATTCTCGAGTTCAATAGAAAGATTCCCGAGTTCGATAGAAAGATTCCCGAGTTCAATAGATAGATTCCCTAATTGAATAGAAAGATTCTCGAATTCAATAGAAAGATTCCCGAGTTCAATAGAAAGATTCCCGAGTTCAAGAGAAAGATTCTCGAGTTCAATAGCTAGATTCCCGAGTTCAAGAGAAAGATTCCCGAGTTCAAGAGAAAGATTACCGAGTTCAAGAGAAAGATTACCGAGTTCAATAGAAAGATGCCCGAGTTCAAGAGAGAGATTCTAGCGTTCAAGATAAAGATTCTCGAGTTCAATAGAAAGATTCTCGAGTTCAAGAGAAAGATTCCCGAGTTCAATAGAACGATTCCCGAGTTCAATAGAAAGATTCTCGAGTTCAATAGAAAGATTCCCGAGTTCAATAGAAAGATTCTCGAGTTCAATAGAAAGATTCTCGAGTTCAATAGAAAGATTCCCGAGTTCAATAGAAAGATTCCCGAGTTCAATAGAAAGATTCCCAAATTGCATAGAAAGATTCTCGAATTCAATAGAAAGATTTCCGAGTTCAAGAGAAAGATTCTCGAGTTCAATAGAAAGATTCCCGAGTTCAATAGAAAGATTCCCGAGTTCAAGAGAAAGATTCCCGAGTTCAAGAGAAAGATTCCCGAGTTCAAGAGAAAGATGCCCGAGTTCAAGAGAAAGATTCTCGCGTTCAAGATAAAGATTCTCGAGTTCAATAGAAAGATTCTCGAGTTCAAGAGAAAGATTCCCGAGTTCAATAGAACGATTCCCGAGTTCAATAGAAAGATTCTCGAGTTCAATAGAAAGATTCTCGAGTTCAAGAGAAAGATTCCCGCGTTCAATAGAACGATTCCCGAGTTATAGAGAAAGTTTTCCGAGTTCAATAAAAAGAGTCTCGAGTTCAATAGAAAGATTCTCGTGTTCAATAGAAAGATTCTCGTGTTCAATAGAAAGATTCTCGAGTTCAATAGAAAGATTCTCGAGTTCAATAGAAAGATTCTCCGAGTTATAGAGAAAGATTCCCGAGTTTAATAGAAAGATTCCCAAGTTCAATAGAACGATTCCCGAGTTCAATAGAAAGATTCTCGAGTTCAATAGAAAGATTCTCGAATTCAATAGAAAGATTCCCGAGTTATAGAGAACGATTCCCGAGTTCAATAAAAAGATTTCCGAGTTCAAGAGAAAGATTCCCGAGTTTAATAGAAAGATTCCCAAGTTCAATAGAACGATTCCCGAGTTCAATAGAAAGATTCCCGAGTTCAATAGAAAGATTCCCGAGTTATAGAGAAAGATTCCCGAGTTCAATAAAAAGATTCCCGAGTTCAATAGAAAGAGTCTCGAGTTCAATAGAAAGATTCCCGAGTTCAATAGAAAGATTCTCGAATTCAATAGAAAGATTCCCGAGTTCAAGAGAAAGATTCTCGAGTTCAAGAGAAAGATTCTCGAGTTCAAGAGAAAGATTCTCGAGTTCAATAGAAAGATTCTCGAGTTCAAGAGAAAGATTCTCGAGTTCAATAGAACGATTCCCGAGTTCAATAGAAAGATTACAAAGTTCAATAGAAAGATTCCCGAGTTCAATAGAAAGATTCCCGAGTTAAAAAGAAAGATTCCCGAGTTCAATAAAAAGATTCTCGAGTTCAATAGAACGATTCCCGAGTTCAATAGAAAGATTCTCGAGTTCAATAGAAAGATTCCCGAGTTCAATAGAAAGATTCCCGAGTTCAAGAGAAAGATTCCCGAGTTCATTAGATAGATTCCCACATTGAATAGAAAGATTCCCGAGTTCAATAGAAAGATTCCCGAGTTAAATAGAAAGATTCCCGAGTTCAATAGAAAGATTCCCGAGTTCAATAGAAAGATTTCCGAGTTCAATAGAAAGATTCCCGAGTTCAATAGAAAGATGCCCGAGTTCAATAGAAAGATTCTCGAGTTCAAGAGAAAGATTCTCGAGTTCAATAGAAAGATTCTCGGGTTCAATAGAAAGATTTCCGAGTTCAATAGAAAGATTCCCGAGTTCAATAGAAAGATGCCCGAGTTCAAGAGAAAGATTCTCGAGTTCAAGAGAAAGATTCTCGAGTTCAATAGAAAGATTCTCGAGTTCAATAGAAAGATTCCCGAGTTCAAGAGAAAGATTCTCGAGTTCAATAGAACGATTCCCGAGTTCAATAGAAAGATTACAAAGTTCAATAGAAAGATTCCCGAGTTCAATAGAAAGATTCCCGAGTTCAAGAAAGATTCCCCAGTTCAATAAAAAGATTCTCGAGTTCAATAGAACGATTCCCGAGTTCAATAGAAAGATTCTCGAGTTCAATAGAAAGATTCCCGAGTTCAATAGAAAGATTCCCGAGTTCAAGAGAAAGATTCCCGAGTTCATTAGATAGATTCCCACATTGAATAGAAAGATTCCCGAGTTCAATAGAAAGATTCCCGAGTTAAATAGAAAGATTCCCGAGTTCAATAGAAAGATTCCCGAGTTCAATAGAAAGATTTCCGAGTTCAATAGAAAGATTCATGAGTTCAATAGAAAGATGCCCGAGTTCAAGAGAAAGATTCTCGAGTTCAAGAGAAAGAATCTCGAGTTCAATAGAAAGATTCTCGAGTTCAATAGAAAGATTCTCGAGTTCAATAGAAAGATTCTCGAGTTCAAGAGAAAGATTCCCGCGTTCAATAGAACGATTCCCGAGTTCAATAGAAAGATTCTCGAGTTCAATAGAAAGATTTACGAGTTCAATAGAAAGATTCCCGAGTTCAATAGAAAGATGCCCGAGTTCAAGAGAAAGATTCTCGAGTTCAATAGAACGATTCCCGAGTTCAATAGAAAGATTACAAAGTTCAATAGAAAGATTCCCGAGTTCAATAGTAAGATTCCCGAGTTAAAGAGAAAGATTCCCGAGTTCAATAAAAAGATTGTCGCGTGCAATAGAACGATTCCCGAGTTCAATAGAAAGATGCTCGAGTTCAATAGAAAGATTCCCGAGTTCAAGAGAAAGATTCCCGGGTTCATTAGATAGATTCCCAAATCGAATAGAAAGATTCCCGAGTTCAATAGAAAGATTCCCGAGTTCAGTAGAAAGATTCCCGAGTTCAATAGAAAGATTCTCGAGTTCAATAGAAAGATTCCCGAGTTCAATAGAAAGATTCCCGAGTTCAATAGAAAGATTCCCGAGTTCAATAGAAAGATTCTCGAGTTCAATAGAAAGATTCTCGAGTTCAATAGAAAGATTCCCGAGTTCAATAGAAAGATTCCCGAGTTCAATAGAAAGATTCCCAAATTGAATAGAAAGATTCTCGAATTCAATAGAAAGATTCCCGAGTTCAATAGAAAGATTCCCGAGTTAAAGAGAAGGATTCTCGAGTTCAATAGAAAGATTCCCGAGTTCAAGAGAAAGATTCCCGAGTTCAAGAGAAAGATGCCCGAGTTCAAGAGAAAGATTCTCGCGTTCAAGATAAAGATTCTCGAGTTCAATAGAAAGATTCTCGAGTTCAAGAGAAAGATTCCCGAGTTCAATAGAACGATTCCCGAGTTCAATAGAAAGATTCTCGAGTTCAATAGAAAGATTCTCGAGTTCAATAGAAAGATTCTCGAGTTCAATAGAAAGATTCTCGAGTTCAAGAGAAAGATTCCCGCGTTCAATAGAACGATTCCCGAGTTCAATAGAAAGATTCCCGAGTTCAATAGAAAGATTCTCGAGTTCAAGAGAAAGATTCCCGCGTTCAATAGAACGATTCCCGAGTTCAATAGAAAGATTCCCGAGTTCAATAAAAAGAGTGTCGAGTTCAATAGAAAGAGTCTCGAGTTCAATAGAAAGATTCTCGAGTTCAATAGAAAGATTCTCGAGTTCAATAGAAAGATTGCCGAGTTTAATAGAAAGATACCCAAGTTCAAGAGAACGATTCCCGAGTTCAATAGAAAGATTCTCGAGTTCAATAGCAAGATTCCCGAGTTCAATAGAAAGATTCTCAAGTTATAGAGAAAGATTCCCGAGTTCAATAAAAAGATTCCCGAGTTCAAGAGAAAGATTCCCGAGTTCAATAGAAAGATTCCCGAGTTCAATAGAAAGATTCCCGAGTTCAATAGAAAGATTCCCGAGTTCAATAGAAAGATTCCCGAGTTCAAGAGAAAGATTCTCGAGTTCAATAGAAAGATTCTCATGTTCAATAGAAAGAATCTCGAGTTCAATAGAAAGATTCTCGAGTTATAGAGAAAGATTCCCGAGTTCAATAAAAAGATTCCCGAGTTCAATAGAAATATTCTCGAGTTCAATAGAAAGATTCCCGAGTTCAATAGAAAGATTCTCGAGTTCAATCGAAAGATTCCCGAGTTCAATAGAAAGATTCCCGAGTTCAATAGAAAGATTCCCGAGTTCAAAAAAAAGTTTCTCGAGTTCAATAAAAAGATTCTCGACTTCAATAGAAAATTCCCGACTTCAAGAGAAAGATTTCCGACTTCAAGAGAAAGATTCCCGACTTCAAGAGAAAGATTCCCGAGTTTAATAGAAAGATTCTTGAGTTCAATAGAAAGATTCTCGAGTTCAATAGAACGATTCCCGAGTTCAATAGAAAGATTCCCAAATTCAATAGAAAGATTCCCGAGTTCAATAGAAAGATTCTCGAGTTAAATAGAAAGATTTTCGAGTTCAATAGAAAGATTCTCGAGTTCAAGAGAAAAATTCCCGACTTCAATAGAAAGATTCACGAGTTTAATAGAAAGATTCTCGAGTTCAATAGAAAGATTCCCGAGTTCAATAGAAAGATTCCCGAGTTCAATAGAAAGATTCCCGTATTCAAGAGAAAGATTCTCGAGTTCAAGAGAAAGATTCTCGAGTTCAATAGAACGATTCCCGAGTTCAAGAGAAAGATTCCCGAGTTCAATAGAAAGATTCCCGAGTTCAATAGAAAGAGACCTGAGTTATAGAGAAAGATTCCCGAGTACAATAAAAAGATTCCTGAGTTCAAGAGAAAGATTCCCGAGTTCAATAGAAAGATTCCCGAGTTCAATAGAAAGATTCCCGAGTTCAATAGAAAGATTCCCAAATTGAATAGAAAGATTCTCGAATTCACTAGAAAGATTCCCGAGTTCAATAGAAAGATTCCCGAGTTCAATAGAAAGATTCCCGAGTTCAAGAGAAAGATTCTCGAGTTTAATAGAAAGATTCCCGAGTTCAAGAGAAAGATTCCCGAGTTCAATAAAAAGATTCTAAAGCTCAATAGAAAGATTCGTGACTTCAAGAGAAAGATTCCCGACTTCAAGAGAAAGATTGCCGAGTTCAATAGAAAGATTCTCGAGTTAAATAGAACGATTCCCGAGTTCAATAGAACGATGCTCGACTTCAAGAGAAAGATTCCCGAGTTCAAGAGAAAGATTCTCGAGTTCAAGAGAAAGATTCCCGAGTTCAAGAGAAAGATTCTCGAGTTAAATAGAAAGATTCCCAAATTCAATAGAAAGATTCCCGAGTTCAATAGAACGATTCCCGAGTTCAATAGAACGATGCTCGAGTTCAAGAGAAAGATTCTCGAGTTCAAGAGAAAGATTCTCGAGTTCAAGAGAAAGATTCCCGAGTTCAAGAGAAAGATTCCCGAGTTAAATAGAAAGATTCTCGAGTTAAATAGAAAGATTCCCAAATTCAATAGAAAGATTCCCAAATTCAATAGAACAATTCTCGAGTTCAATAGAAGCATTCCCGAGTTTAATAGAAAGATTCTCGAGTTCAAGAGAAAGATTCCCGAGTTCAAGAGAAAGATTCCCGAGTTCAAGAGAAAGATTCTCGAGTAAAATAGAAAGATTCCCAAATTCAATAGAAAGATTCCCAAATTCAATAGAAAAATTCTTGAGTTCAATAGAAAGATTCCCGAGTTCAATAGAAAGATTCCCGAGTTTAATAGAAAGATGCTCGAGTTCAATAGAAAGATTGCCGAGTTCAATAGAAAGACTCCCGAATTCAATAGAAAGATTCCCAAATTCAATAGAACAATTCCCGAGTTCAATAAAAAGATTCTCGAGTTCAATAGAAAGATTCTCGAGTTCAATAGAAAGATTCTCCAGTTCAATAGAAACATTCTCCAGTTCAATAGAAAGATTCTCCAGTTCAATAGAAAGATTCTCCAGTTCAATAAAAAGATTTTCGAGTTCAATAAAAAGATTCTCGAGTTCAATAGAAAGATTCTCGAGTTCAATAGAAAGATTCCCGAGTTCAATAAAAGATTCTCGAGTTCAATAGAAAGATTCCCGAGTTCAATAGAAAGATTCCCGAGTTCAATAAAAAGATTCTCGAGTTCAATAGAAAGATTCTCGAGTTCAATAGAAAGATTCCCGAGTTCAATAGAAAGATTCCCGAGGTGAAGAGAAAGATTCCCGACTTCAAGAGAAAGATTCCCGAGTTCAAGAGAAAGATTCCCGAGTTTAATAGAAAGATTCTCGAGTTCAATAGAAAGATTCCCGAGTTCAATAGAAAGATTCCCAAATTCAATAGAAAGATTCCCGAGTTCAATAGACAGATTCCCGAGTTCAATAGAAAGATTCCCAAATTGAATAGAAAGATTCTCGAATTCACTAGAAAGATTCCCGAGTTCAATAGAAAGATTCTCGAGTTCAAGAGAAAGATTCCTTCGTTCAATAGAACGATTCCCGAGTTCAATAGAAAGATTCCCGAGTTCAATAGAAAGATTCTCACGTTCAATAGAAAGATTTCCGAGTTCAATCGAAAGATTCCCGAGTTATAGAGAAAGATTCCCGAGTTCAATAAAAAGAGTCTCGAGTTCAATAGAAAGAGTCTCGAGTTCAATAGAAAGATTCTCGAGTTCAATAGAAAGATTCTAGAGTTCAATAGAAAGATTCCCGAGTTATAGAGAAAGATTGCCGAGTTTAATAGAAAGATACCCAAGTTCAAGAGAACGATTCCCGAGTTAAATAGAAAGATTCTCGAGTTCAATAGCAAGATTCCCGAGTTCAATAGAAAGATTCTCGAGTTATAGAGAAAGATTCCCGAGTTCAATAAAAAGATTCCCGAGTTCAAGAGAAAGATTCCCGAGTTCAATAGAAAGATTCTCGAGTTTAATAAAAAGATTCTCGAGTTCAATATAAAATTCCCGACTTCAAGAGAAAGATTCCCGACTTCAAGAGAAAGATCCCCGAGTTTAATAGAAAGATTCTCGAGTTCAATAGAAAGATTCTCGAGTTCAATAAAAAGATTGTCGCGTGCAATAGAACGATTCCCGAGTTCAATAGAAAGATGCTCGAGTTCAATAGAAAGATTCCTGAGTTCAAGAGAAAGATTCCCGGGTTCATTAGATAGATTCCCAAATTGAATAGAAAGATTCCCGAGTTCAATAGAAAGATTTCCGAGTTCAATAGAAAGATTCCCGAGTTCAATAGAAAGATTCCCGAGTTCAATAGAAAGATTCTCGAGTTCAATAGAAAGATTCCCGAGTTCAATAGAAAGATTCCCGAGTTCAATAGAAAGATTCCCGAGTTCAATAGAAAGATTCTCGAGTTCAATAGAAAGATTCTCGAGTTCAATAGAAAGATTCCCGAGTTCAATAGAAAGATTCCCGAGTTCAATAGAAAGATTCCCAAATTGAATAGAAAGATTCTCGAATTCAATAGAAAGATTCCCGAGTTCAATAGAAAGATTCCCGAGTTCAAGAGAACGATTCCCGAGTTCAAGAGAAAGATGCCCGAGTTCTAGAGAAAGATTCTCGCCTTCAAGATAAAGATTCTCGAGTTCAATAGAAAGATTCTCGAGTTCAAGAGAAAGATTCCCGAGTTCAATAGAACGATTCCCGAGTTCAATAGAAAGATTCTCGAGTTCAATAGAAAGATTCTCGAGTTCAATAGAAAGATTCTCGAGTTCAAGAGAAAGTTCCCGCGTTCAATAGAACGATTCCCGAGTTCAATAGAAAGATTCCCGAGTTCAATAGAAAGATTCTCGAGTTCAATAGAAAGATTCCCGAGTTCAATAGAAAGATTCCCGAGTTATAGAGAAAGATTCCCGAGTTCAATAAAAAGAGTCTCGAGTTCAATAGAAAGAGTCTCGAGTTCAATAGAAAGTCTCTCGAGTTCAATAGAAAGATTCTCGAGTTCAATAGAAAGATTCCCGAGTTATAGAGAAAGATTCCCGAGTTCAATAAAAAGATTCCCGAGTTCAAGAGAAAGATTCCCAAGTTCAATAGAAAGATTCCCGAGTTCAATAGAAAGATTCCCGAGTTCAATAAAAAGATTCTCGAGTTTAATAAAAAGATTCTCGAGTTCAATATAAAATTCCCGACTTCAAGAGAAAGATTCCCGACTTCAAGAGAAAGATTCCCGAGTTTAATAGAAAGATTCTCGAGTTCAATAGAAAGATTCTCGAGTTCAATAGAACGATTCCCGAGTTCAATAGAAAGATTCCCGAGTTCAATAGAAAGATTCTCACGTTCAATAGAAAGATTTCCGAGTTCAATCGAAAGATTCCCGAGTTATAGAGAAAGATTCCCGAGTTCAATAAAAAGAGTCTCGAGTTCAATAGAAAGAGTCTCGAGTTCAATAGAAAGATTCTCGAGTTCAATAGAAAGATTCTAGAGTTCAATAGAAAGATTCCCGAGTTATAGAGAAAGATTGCCGAGTTTAATAGAAAGATACCCAAGTTCAAGAGAACGATTCCCGAGTTAAATAGAAAGATTCTCGAGTTCAATAGCAAGATTCCCGAGTTCAATAGAAAGATTCTCGAGTTATAGAGAAAGATTCCCGAGTTCAATAAAAAGATTCCCGAGTTCAAGAGAAAGATTCCCGAGTTCAATAGAAAGATTCTCGAGTTTAATAAAAAGATTCTCGAGTTCAATATAAAATTCCCGACTTCAAGAGAAAGATTCCCGACTTCAAGAGAAAGATCCCCGAGTTTAATAGAAAGATTCTCGAGTTCAATAGAAAGATTCTCGAGTTCAATAAAAAGATTGTCGCGTGCAATAGAACGATTCCCGAGTTCAATAGAAAGATGCTCGAGTTCAATAGAAAGATTCCTGAGTTCAAGAGAAAGATTCCCGGGTTCATTAGATAGATTCCCAAATTGAATAGAAAGATTCCCGAGTTCAATAGAAAGATTCCCGAGTTCAATAGAAAGATTCCCGAGTTCAATAGAAAGATTCCCGAGTTCAATAGAAAGATTCTCGAGTTCAATAGAAAGATTCCCGAGTTCAATAGAAAGATTCCCGAGTTCAATAGAAAGATTCCCGAGTTCAATAGAAAGATTCTCGAGTTCAATAGAAAGATTCTCGAGTTCAATAGAAAGATTCCCGAGTTCAATAGAAAGATTCCCGAGTTCAATAGAAAGATTCCCAAATTGAATAGAAAGATTCTCGAATTCAATAGAAAGATTCCCGAGTTCAATAGAAAGATTCCCGAGTTCAAGAGAACGATTCCCGAGTTCAAGAGAAAGATGCCCGAGTTCTAGAGAAAGATTCTCGCCTTCAAGATAAAGATTCTCGAGTTCAATAGAAAGATTCTCGAGTTCAAGAGAAAGATTCCCGAGTTCAATAGAACGATTCCCGAGTTCAATAGAAAGATTCTCGAGTTCAATAGAAAGATTCTCGAGTTCAATAGAAAGATTCTCGAGTTCAAGAGAAAGTTCCCGCGTTCAATAGAACGATTCCCGAGTTCAATAGAAAGATTCCCGAGTTCAATAGAAAGATTCTCGAGTTCAATAGAAAGATTCCCGAGTTCAATAGAAAGATTCCCGAGTTATAGAGAAAGATTCCCGAGTTCAATAAAAAGAGTCTCGAGTTCAATAGAAAGAGTCTCGAGTTCAATAGAAAGTCTCTCGAGTTCAATAGAAAGATTCTCGAGTTCAATAGAAAGATTCCCGAGTTATAGAGAAAGATTCCCGAGTTCAATAAAAAGATTCCCGAGTTCAAGAGAAAGATTCCCAAGTTCAATAGAAAGATTCCCGAGTTCAATAGAAAGATTCCCGAGTTCAATAAAAAGATTCTCGAGTTTAATAAAAAGATTCTCGAGTTCAATATAAAATTCCCGACTTCAAGAGAAAGATTCCCGACTTCAAGAGAAAGATTCCCGAGTTTAATAGAAAGATTCTCGAGTTCAATAGAAAGATTCTCGAGTTCAATAGAACGATTCCCGAGTTCTAATAGAAAGATTCCCGAGTTCAATAGAAAGATTCCCGAGTTCAATAGAAAGATTCCCGAGTTCAATAGAAAGATTCCCGAGTTCAATAGAAAGATTCCCGAGTTCAATAGAAAGATTCCCGAGTTCAAGAGAAAGATTCTCGAGTTCAATAGAAAGATTCCCGAGTTCAATAGAAAGATTCCCGAGTTCAATAGAAAGATTCCCGAGTTCAATAGAAAGATTCCCGAGTTCAAGAGAAAGATTCTCGAGTTCAATAGAAAGATTCTCAAGTTCAATAGAAAGAATCTCGAGTTCAATAGAAAGATTCTCTAGTTATAGAGAAAGATTCCCGAGTTCAATAAAAAGATTCCCGAGTTCAATAGAAATATTCTCGAGTTCAATAGAAAGATTCCCGAGTTCAATAGAAAGATTCTCGAGTTCAATAGAAAGATTCCCGAGTTCAATAGAAAGATTCCCGAGTTCAATAAAAAGATTCTCGAGTTCAATAAAAAGATTCTCGACTTCAATAGAAAATTCCCGACTTCAAGAGAAAGATTTCCGACTTCAAGAGAAAGATTCCCGACTTCAAGAGAAAGATTCCCGAGTTTAATAGAAAGATTCTTGAGTTCAATAGAAAGATTCTCGAGTTCAATAGAACGATTCCCGAGTTCAATAGAAAGATTCCCAAATTCAATAGAACGATTCCCGAGTTCAATAGAAAGATTCTCGAGTTCAATAGAAAGATTCTCGAGTTCAATAGAAAGATTCTCGAGTTCAAGAGAAAGATTCCCGCGTTCAATAGAACGATTCCCGAGTTCAATAGAAAGATTCCCGAGTTCAATAGAAACATTCTCGAGTTCAATAGAAAGATTCCCGAGTTCAATAGAAAGATTCCCGAGTTCAATAGAAAGATTCCCGAGTTATAGAGAAAGATTCCCGAGTTCAATAAAAAGAGTCTCGAGTTCAATAGAAAGATTCTCGAGTTCAATAGAAAGATTCTCGAGTTATAGAGAAAGATTCCCGAGTTCAATAAAAAGATTCCCGAGTTCAAGAGAAAGATTCCCAAGTTCAATAGAAAGATTCCCGAGTTCAATAGAAAGATTCCCGAGTTCAATAAAAAGATTCTCGAGTTTAATAAAAAGATTCCCGAGTTCAATATTAAATTCCCGACTTCAAGAGAAAGATTCCCGACTTCAAGAGAAAGATTCCCGAGTTTAATAGAAAGATTCTCGAGTTCAATAGAAAGATTCTCGAGTTCAATAGAACGATTCCCGTGTTCTAATAGAAAGATTCCCAAATCAATAGAAAGATTCCCGAGTTCAATAGAAAGATTCCCGAGTTCAATAGAAAGATTCTCGAGTTCAATAGAAAGATTCTCGAGTTCAAGAGAAAGATTCTCGAGTTCAATAGAACGATTCCCGAGTTCAAGAGAAAGATTCCCGAGTTCAATAGAAAGATTCCCGAGTTCAATAAAAAGATTCTCGAGTTCAATAGAAAGATTCCCGAGTTCAATAGAAAGATTCCCAAATTGAATAGAAAGATTCTCGAATTCACTAGAAAGATTCCCGAGTTCAATAGAAAGATTTCTGAGTTCAATAGAAAGATTCCCGAGTTCAAGAGAAAGATTCTCGAGTTTATTAGAAAGATTCCCGAGTTCAAGAGAAAGATTCCCGAGTTCAATAAAAAGATTCTAAAGCTCAATAGAAAGATTCGTGACTTTAAGAGAAAGATTCCCGACTTCAAGAGAAAGATTGCCGAGTTTAATAGAAAGATTCTCGAGTTCAATAGAACGATTCCCGAGTTCAATAGAACGATGCTCGACTTCAAGAGAAAGATTCCCGAGTTCAAGAGAAAGATTCTCGAGTTCAAGAGAAAGATTCCCGAGTTCAAGAGAAAGATTCTCGAGTTAAATAGAAAGATTCCCAAATTCAATAGAAAGATTCCCGAGTTCAATAGAACGATTCCCGAGTTCAATAGAACGATGCTCGAGTTAAAGAGAAAGATTCTCGAGTTCAAGAGAAAGATTCTCGAGTTCAAGAGAAAGATTCCCGAGTTCAAGAGAAAGATTCCCGAGTTCAAGAGAAAGATTCTCGAGTTAAATAGAAAGATTCCCAAATTCAATAGAAAGATTCCCAAATTCAATAGAACAATTCTCGAGTTCAATAGAAGCATTCCCGAGTTTAATAGAAAGATTCTCGAGTTCAAGAGAAAGATTCCCGAGTTCAAGAGAAAGATTCCCGAGTTCAAGAGAAAGATTCTCGAGTAAAATAGAAAGATTCCCAAATTCAATAGAAAGATTCCCAAATTCAATAGAAAAATTCTCGAGTTCAATAGAAAAATTTTCGAGTTCAATAGAAAGATTCCCGAGTTTAATAGAAAGATTCTCGAGTTCAAGAGAAAGATTCCCAAATTGAATAGAAAGATTCTCGAATTCAATAAAAAGATTCTCGAGTTCAATAGAAAGATTCTCGAGTTCAATAGAAAGATTCTCCAGTTCAATAGAAACATTCTCTAGTTCAATAGAAAGATTCTCCAGTTCAATAAAAAGATTTTCGAGTTCAATAAAAAGATTCTCGAGTTCAATAGAAAGATTCTCGAGTTCAATAGAAAGATTCCCGAGTTCAATAAAAAGATTCTCGAGTTCAATAGAAAGATTCCCGAGTTCAATAGAAAGATTCCCGAGTTCAATAAAAAGATTATCGAGGTCAATAGAAAGATTCTCGAGTTCAATAGAAAGATTCCCGAGTTCAATAGAAAGATTCCCGAGGTGAAGAGAAAGATTCCCGACTTCAAGAGAAAGATTCCCGGGTTCAAGAGAAAGATTCCCGAGTTTAATAGAAAGATTCTCGAGTTCAATAGAAAGATTCCCGAGTTCAATGGAAAGATTCTCGAGTTCAATAGAACGATTCCCGAGTTCAATAGAAAGATTCCCAAATTCAATAGAAAGATTCCCGAGTTCAATAGAAAGATTCCCGAGTTCAATAGAAAGATTCCCAAATTGAATAGAAAGATTCTCGAATTCACTAGAAAGATTCCCGAGTTCAATAGAAAGATTCCCGAGTTCAAGAGAAAGATTTCCGAGTTCAATAAAAAGATTCTAAAGCTCAATAGAAAGATTCGTTACTTCAAGAGAAAGATTCCCGACTTCAAGAGAAAGATTGCCGAGTTTAATAGAAAGATTCTCGAGTTCAAGAGAAAGATTCCCGAGTTCAAGAGAAAGATTCTCGAGTTAAATAGAAAGATTCCCAAATTCAATAGAAAGATTCCCGAGTTCAATAGAACGATTCCCGAGTTCAATAGAACGATGCTCGAGTTCAAGAGAAAGATTCTCGAGTTCAAGAGAAAGATTCTCGAGTTCAAGAGAAAGATTCCCGAGTTCAAGAGAAAGATTCCCGAGTTCAAGAGAAAGATTCTCGAGTTAAATAGAAAGATTCCCAAATTCAATAGAAAGATTCCCAAATTCAATAGAACAATTCTCGAGTTCAATAGAAGCATTCCCGAGTTTAATAGAAAGATTCTCGAGTTCAAGAGAAAGATTCCCGAGTTCAAGAGAAAGATTCTCGAGTTTAAGAGAAAGATTCCCGAGTTCAAGAGAAAGATTCTCGAGTTAAATAGAAAGATTCCCAAATTCAATAGAAAGATTCCCGAGTTCAATAGAACGATTCCCGAGTTCAATAGAACGATGCTCGAGTTCAAGAGAAAGATTCTCGAGTTCAAGAGAAAGATTCTCGAGTTCAAGAGAAAGATTCCCGAGTTCAAGAGAAAGATTCCCGAGTTAAAGAGAAAGATTCTCGAGTTAAATAGAAAGATTCCCAAATTCAATAGAAAGATTCCCAAATTCAATAGAACAATTCTCGAGTTCAATAGAAGCATTCCCGAGTTTAATAGAAAGATTCTCGAGTTCAATAGAAAGATTCCCGAGTTCAATAGAAAGATTCCCGAGTTCAAGAGAAAGATTCTCGAGTAAAATAGAAAGATTCCCAAATTCAATAGAAAGATTCCCAAATTCAATAGAAAAATTCTCGAGTTCAATAGAAAAATTTTCGAGTTCAATAGAAAGATTCCCGAGTTTAATAGAAAGATTCTCGAGTTCAAGAGAAAGATTCCCAAATTGAATAGAAAGATTCTCGAATTCAATAAAAAGATTCTCGAGTTCAATAGAAAGATTCTCGAGTTCAATAGAAAGATTCTCCAGTTCAATAGAAAGATTCTCCAGTTCAATAGAAAGATTCTCCAGTTCAATATAAAGATTTTCGAGTTCAATAAAAAGATTCTCGAGTTCAATAGAAAGATTCTCGAGTTCAATAGAAAGATTCCCGAGTTCAATAAAAAGATTCTCGAGTTCAATAGAAAGATTCCCGAGTTCAATAGAAAGATTCCCGAGTTCAATAAAAAGATTATCGAGGTCAATAGAAAGATTCTCGAGTTCAATAGAAAGATTCCCGAGTTCAATAGAAAGATTCCCGAGGTGAAGAGAAAGATTCCCGACTTCAAGAGAAAGATTCCCGAGTTCAAGAGAAATATTCCCGAGTTTAATAGAAAGATTCTCGAGTTCAATAGAAAGATTCCCGAGTTCAATGGAAAGATTCTCGAGTTCAATAGAACGATTCCCGAGTTCAATAGAAAGATTCCCAAATTCAATAGAAAGATTCCCGAGTTCAATAGAAAGATTCCCGAGTTCAATAGAAAGATTCCCAAATTGAATAGAAAGATTCTCGAATTCACTAGAAAGATTCCCGAGTTCAATAGAAAGATTCCCGAGTTCAAGAGAAAGATTTCCGAGTTCAATAAAAAGATTCTAAAGCTCAATAGAAAGATTCTTGACTTCAAGAGAAAGATTCCCGACTTCAAGAGAAAGATTGCCGAGTTTAATAGAAAGATTCTTGAGTTCAAGAGAAAGATTCCCGAGTTCAAGAGAAAGATTCTCGAGTTAAATAGAAAGATTCCCAAATTCAATAGAAAGATTCCCGAGTTCAATAGAAAAATTCCCGAGTTCAATAGAACGATGCTCGAGTTCAAGAGAAAGATTCTCGAGTTCAAGAGAAAGATTCTCGAGTTCAAGAGAAAGATTCTCGAGTTCAAGAGAAAGATTCCCGAGTTCAAGAGAAAGATTCCCGAGTTCAAGAGAAAGATTCTCGAGTTAAATAGAAAGATTCCCAAATTCAATAGAAAGATTCCCAAATTCAATAGAACAATTCTCGAGTTCAATAGAAGCATTCCCGAGTTTAATAGAAAGATTCTCGAGTTCAAGAGAAAGATTCCCGAGTTCAAGAGAAAGATTCCCGAGTTCAAGAGAAAGATTCTCGAGTAAAATAAAAAGATACCCATATTCAATAGAAAGATTCCCAAATTCAATAGAAAGATTCCCGAGTTTAATAGAAAGATTCTCGAGTTCAAGAGAAAGATTCCCGAGTTCAAGAGAAAGATTCTCGAGTTAAATAGAAAGATTTCCAAATTCAATAGAAAGATTCCCAAATTCAATAGAAAAATTCTCGAGTTCAATAGAAAGATTCCCGAGTTCAATAGAAAAATTCTCGAGTTCAATAGAAAGATTCCCGAGTTCAATAGAAAGATTCCCGAGTTCAATAAAAAGATTCTCGAGTTCAATAGAAAGATTCTCGAGTTCAATAGAAAGATTCCCGAGTTCAATAGAAAGATTCCCGAGGTGAAGAGAAAGATTCCCGACTTCAAGAGAAAGATTCCGAGTTCAAGAGAAAGATTCCCGAGTTTAATAGAAAGATTCTCGAGTTCAATAGAAAGATTCCCGAGTTCAATGGAAAGATTCTCGAGTTCAATAGAACGATTCCCGAGTTCAATAGAAAGATTCCCAAATTCAATAGAAAGATTCCCGAGTTCAATAGACAGATTCCCGAGTTCAATAGAAAGATTACCAAATTGAATAGAAAGATTCTCGAATTCACTAGAAAGATTCCCGAGTTCAATAGAAAGATTCTCGAGTTCAAGAGAAAGATTCCTTCGTTCAATAGAACGATTCCCGAGTTCAATAGAAAGATTCCCGAGTTCAATAGAAAAATTCTCGAGTTCAATAGAAAGATTTCCGAGTTCAATAGAAAGATTCCCGAGTTATAGAGAAAGATTCCCGAGTTCAATAAAAAGAGTCTCGAGTTCAATAGAAAGAGTCTCGAGTTTAATAGAAAGATTCTCGAGTTCAATAGAAAGATTCTCGAGTTCAATAGAAAGATTCCCGAGTTATAGAGAAAGATTGCCGAGTTTAATAGAAAGATACCCAAGTTCAAGAGAACGATTCCCGAGTTAAATAGAAAGATTCTCGAGTTCAATAGCAAGATTCCCGAGTTCAATAGAAAGATTCCCGAGTTAAAGAGAAAGATTCCCGAGTTCAATAGAAAGATCTCCGAGTTCAATAGAAAGATTCCCGAGTTCAATAAAAAGATTCTCGAGTTTAATAAAAAGATTCTCGAGTTCAATATAAAATTCCCGACTTCAAGAGAAAGATTCCCGACTTCATGAGAAAGATTCCCGAGTTTAATAGAAAGATTCTCGAGTTCAATAGAAAGATTCTCGAGTTCAATAGAACGATTCCCGAGTTCTAATAGAAAGATTCCCAAATCAATAGAAAGATTCCCGAGCTCAATAGAAAGATTCCCGAGCTCAATAGAAAGATTCCCGAGTTCAATAGAAAGATTCCCGAGTTCAATAGTAAGATTCCCGAGTTAAAGAGAAAGATTCCCGAGTTCAATAAAAAGATTGTCGCGTGCAATAGAACGATTCCCGAGTTCAATAGAAAGATGCTCGAGTTCAATAGAAAGATTCCCGAGTTCAAGAGAAAGATTCCCGGGTTCATTAGATAGATTCCCAAATTGAATAGAAAAATTCCCGAGTTCAATAGAAAGATTCCCGAGTTCAATAGAAAGATTCCCGAGTTCAATAGAAAGATTCCCGAGTTCAATAGAAAGATTCTCGAGTTCAATAGAAAGATTCCCGAGTTCAATAGAAAGATTCCCGAGTTCAATAGAAAGATTCCCGAGTTCAATAGAAAGATTCTCGAGTTCAATAGAAAGATTCTCGAGTTCAATAGAAAGATTCCCGAGTTCAATAGAAAGATTCCCGAGTTCAATAGAAAGATTCCCAAATTGAATAGAAAGATTCTCGAATTCAATAGAAAGATTCCCGAGTTCAATAGAAAGATTCCCGAGTTCAAGAGAAGGATTCTCGAGTTCAATAGAAAGATTCCCGAGTTCAAGAGAAAGATTCCCGAGTTCAAGAGAAAGATGCCCGAGTTTAAGAGAAAGATTCTCGCGTTCAAGATAAAGATTCTCGAGTTCAATAGAAAGATTCTCGAGTTCAAGAGAAAGATTCCCGAGTTCAATAGAACGATTCCCAAGTTCAATAGAAAGATTCTCGAGTTCAATAGAAAGATTCTCGAGTTCAAGAGAAAGATTCCCGCGTTCAATAGAACGATTCCCGAGTTCAATAGAAAGATTCCCGAGTTCAATAGAAAGATTCTCGAGTTCAATAGAAAGATTTCCGAGTTCAATAGAAAGATTCCCGAGTTATAGAGAAAGATTCCCGAGTTCAATAAAAAGAGTCTCGAGTTCAATAGAAAGAGTCTCGAGTTCAATAGAAAGATTCTCGAGTTCAATAGAAAGATTCTCGAGTTCAATAGAAAGATTCCCGAGTTATAGAGAAAGATTCCCGTGTTCAATAAAAAGATTCCCGAGTTCAAGAGAAAGATTCCCAAGTTCAATAGAAAGATTCCCGAGTTCAATAGAAAGATTCCCGAGTTCAATAAAAAGATTCTCGAGTTTAATAAAAAGATTCTCGAGTTCAATATAAAATTCCCGACTTCAAGAGAAAGATTCCCGACTTCAAGAGAAAGATTCCCGAGTTTAATAGAAAGATTCTCGAGTTCAATAGAAAGATTCTCGAGTTCAATAGAACGATTCCCGAGTTCTAATAGAAAGATTCCCAAATCAATAGAAAGATTCCCGAGTTCAATAGAAAGATTCCCGAGTTCAATAGAAAGATTCCCGAGTTCAATAGAAAGATTCCCGAGTTTAATAGAAAGATTCTCGAGTTCAATAGAACGATTCCCGAGTTCAAGAGAACGATTCTCGAGTTCAAGAGAAAGATTCCCGAGTTCAAGAGAAAGATTCCCGAGTTCAAGAGAAAGATTCTCGAGTTCAAGAGAAAGATTCTCGAGTTCAAGAGAAAGATTCCCGAGTTCAAGAGAAAGATTCCCGAGTTCAAGAGAATTATTTCCGAGTTCAATAGAAAGATTCTCGAGTTCGATAGAAAGATTCCCGACTTCAAGAGAAAGATTCTCGAGTTCAATAGGAAGATTCCCCAGTTCAATAAAACGATTCGCGAGTTCAATAGAAAGATTCCCGAGTTCAATAGAACGATGCTCGAGTTCAAGTGAAAGATTCCCAAATTCAATAGAAAGTTTCCCGAGTTCAATAGAAAGATTCTCGAGTTCAATAGAAAGATTCCCAAATTGAATAGAAAGATTCCCGAGTTCAAGAGAAAGATTCTCGAGTTCAATAGAAAGATTCTCCAGTTCAAGAGAAAGATTCCCGAGTTCAATAGAAAGATTCCCGAGTTCAATAGAAAGATTCCCAAATTAAATAGAAAGATTCCCGAGTTCAAGAGAAAGATTCCCGAGTTCAATAAAAAGATTCTCGAGTTCAATAGAAAGATTCTCGAGTTCAATAGAAAGATTCCCGATTTCAAGAGAAAGATTCCCGAGTTCAAGAGAAAGATTCCCGAGTTCAATAGAAAGATTCCCTAATTTAATAGAAAGATTCCCGAGTTCAATAGAAAGATTCCCGAGTTCAATAGAAAGATTCCCGAATTCAATAGCACGATTCTCGAGTTCAATAGAAAGATTCCCGAGTTCAATAGAAAGATTCCCGAGTTCAATAGAAAGATTCCCTAATTCAATAGAACGATTCTCGAGTTCAATAGAAAGATTCCCAAATTGAGTAGAAAGATTGCTGAGTTCAATAGAAAGATTCCCGAGTTCAATAGAAAGATTCCCGAGTTCAATAGAAAGATTCTCGAGTTCAATAGAAAGATTCTCGAGTTCAATAGAAAGATTCCCGAGTTCAAGAGAAAGATTCCCGAGTTCAATAGAAAGATTCCCGAGTTCAATAGAAAGATTCCCGAGTTCAAGAGAATGATTCCCGAGTTCAAGAGAAAGATTCCCGAGTTCAATAGAAAGATTCCCGAGTTCAAGAGATAGATTCCCGAGTTCAATAGAAAGATTCCCGAGTTCAAGAGATAGATTCCCGAGTTCAATAGAAAGATTCTCGAGTTCAATAGAAAGATTCCCGACTTCAAGAGAAAGATTCCCGACTTCAAGAGAAAGATTCCCGAGTTAAATAGAAAGATTCTCGAGTTCAAGAGAAAGATTCCCGAGTTAAAGAGAAAGATTCTCGAGTTCAAGAGAAAGATTCCCGAGTTACAGAGAAAGATTCCCGAGTTCAAGAGAAAGATTCTCGAGTTCAAGAGAAAGATTCTCGAGTTCAAGAGAAAGATTCCCGAGTTCAAGAGAAAGATTCCCGAGTTCAAGAGAAAGATTCTCGAGTAAAATAGAAAGATTCCCAAATTCAATAGAAAGATTCCCAAATTCAATAGAAAAATTCTCGAGTTCAATAGAAAGATTCCCGAGTTCAATAGAAAAATTCTCGAGTTCAAGAGAAAGATTCCCGAGTTTAATAGAAAGATTCTCGAGTTCAATAGAAAGATTCCCGAGTTCAATAGAAAGTTTTCCGAATTCAATAGAAAGATTCCCAAATTCAATAGACAAATTCCCGAGTTCAATAAAAAGATTCTCGTGTTCAATAGAACGATTCCCGAGTTCAATAGAAAGATTCTCCAGTTCAATAGAAAGATTCTCCAGTTCAATAGAAAGATTCTCCAGTTCAATAAAAAGATTCTCGAGTTCAATAGAAAGATTCTCGAGTTCAATAGAAAGATTCCCGAGTTCAATAAAAAGATTCTCGAGTTCAATAGAAAGATTCCCGAGTTCAATAGAAAGATTCCCGAGTTCAATAAAAAGATTCTCGAGTTCAATAGAAAGATTCTCGAGTTCAATAGAAAGATTCCCGAGTTCAATAGAAAGATTCCCGAGGTGAAGAGAAAGATTCCCGACTTCAAGAGAAAGATTCCCGAGTTCAAGAGAAAGATTCCCGAGTGTAATAGAAAGATTCCCGAGTTCAATAGAACGATTCCCGAGTTCAATAGGAAGATTCCCAAATTCAATAGAAAGATTCCCGAGTTCAATAGAAAGATTCCCGAGTTCAATAGAAAGATTCCCGAGTTCAATAGAAAGATTCCCAAATTGAATAGAAAGATTCCCGAGTTCAAGAGAAAGATTCCCGAGTTCAATAGAAAGATTCTCGAGTTCAATAGAAAGATTCCCTAGTTCAATAGAACGATTCTCGACTTCAAGAGAAAGACTCCCGAGTTTAATAGAAAGATCCTCGAGTTCAATAGAAAGATTCTCGAGTTCAATAGAAAGATTCTCGAGTTCAAGAGAAAGATTCTCGAGTTCAATAGAACGATTCCCGAGTTCAATAGAACGATTCCCGAGTTCAATAGAAAGATTCCCGAGTTCAATAGAAAGATTCCCGAGTTCAATAAAAAGATTCTCGAGTTCAATAGAAAGATTCTCGAGTTCAATAGAAAGATTCCCGAGTTCAATAGAACGATTCCCGACTTCCAGAGAAAGACTCCCGAGTTTAATAGAAAGATCCTCGAGTTCAATAGAAAGATTCCCGAGTTCAATAGAACGATTCTCGAGTTCAATAGAAAGATTCCCGAGTTCAATAGAAAGATTCCCGAGTTAAAGAGAAAGATTCCCGAGTTCATTAGAAAGATTCCCAAATTGAATAGAAAGATTCCCGGGTTAAATAGAAAGATTCTCGAGTTCAATAGAAAGATTCTCGAGTTCAATATAAAGATTCCCGAGTTCAATAGAAAGATTCCCGAGTTCAATAGAAAGATTCCCAAATTGAATAGAAAGATTCTCGAGTTCAATTGAAAGATTCCCGAGTTCAATAGAAAGATTCCCGAGTTCAATAGAAAGATTCCCGAGTTCAATAGAAAGATTCCCGAGTTCAATAGAAAGATTCCCGAGTTCAAGAGAAAGATTCTCGAGTTCAAGAGAAAGATTCCCGAGTTCAAGAGAAAGATTCCCGAGTTCAAGAGAAAGATTCCCGAGTTCAATAGAAAGATTCTCGAGTTCAATAGAAAGATTCCCGAGTTCAAGAGAAAGATTCTCGAGTTCAAGAGAAAGATTCCCGAGTTCAAGAGAAAGATTTCCGAGTTCAATATTAAGATTCTCGAGTTCAATAGAAAGATTCCCGACTTCAAGAGAAAGATTCCCGACTTCAAGAGAAAGATTCCCGAGTTCAATAGAAAGATTCCTGAGTTCAATAGAAAGATTCCCGAGTTCAATAGAAAGATTCCCGAGTTCAAGAGGAAGATTCCCGTGTTCAAGAGAAAGATTCCCGAGTTCAATAGAAAGATTCCCGAGTTTAATAGAAAGATTCCCGAGTTTAATAGAAAGATTCCCGAGTTCAATAGAAAGATTCCCGACTTCAAGAGAAAGATTCCCGAGTTTAATAGAACGATTCCCGAGTTTAATAGAAAGATTCCCTAGTTCAATAGAAAGATTCCCGACTTCAAGAGAAAGATTCCCGAGTTTAATAGAAAGATTCTCGTGTTCAATAGAACGATTCAGGAGCAAATTTAGGGAGCAAAGTCTCGACCATAAGTTCAATAGAAAGATTCCCGACTTCAAGAGAAAGATTCCCGAGTTTAATAGAAAGATTCTCGAGTTCAATAGAACGATCCCCGAGTTCAATAGAAAGATTCCCGAGTTCAATAGAAAGATTCCCGACTTCAAGAGAAAGATTCCCGAGTTTAATAGAACGATTCCCGAGTTTAATAGAAAGATTCCCTAGTTCAATAGAAAGATTCCCGACTTCAAGAGAAAGATTCCCGAGTTTAATAGAAAGATTCTCGTGTTCAATAGAACGATTCCCGAGTTCAATAGAAAGATTCTCGAGTTCAATAGAAAGATTCTCGAGTTCAATAGAAAGATTCCCGAGTTCAATAGAAAGATTCTCGAGTTCAATAGAACGATTCCCCAGTTCAATAGAAAGATTCCCGAGTTCAATAGAAAGATTCCCGAGTTCAATGGAAAGATTCCCGAGTTCAATAGAACGATTCCCGAGTTCAAGAGAAAGATTCCCGAGTTCAAGAGAAAGATTCCCGAGTGTAATAGAACGATTCCCGTGTTCAAGAGAAAGATTCCCGAGTTTAATAGAAAGATTCCCGAGTTTTATAGAAAGATTCCCCAGTTTAATAGAAAGATTCCCGAGTTTAATAGAAAGATTTCCGAGTTCAATAGAAAGATTCCCGAGTTCAATAGAAAGATTCCCGAGTTCAATAGAAAGATTCCCGAGTTCAAGAGAAAGATTCCCGAGTTCAAGAGAAAGATTCCCGAGTTCAAGAGAAAGATTCTCTACTTCAAGAGAAAGATTCTCGAGTTCAATAGAAAGATTCCCGAGTTCAATAGAAAGATTCCCGAGTTCAATAGAAAGATTCCCGAGTTCAAGAGAAAGATTCCCGAGTTCAAGAGAAAGATTCTCGAGTTCAAGAGAAAGATTCTCGAGTTCAAGAGAAAGATTCCCGAGTTCAACAAAAACTACATTGGTAAAAACATTGTGAAAATAAAACTTAAGTTGTCTCATAACGACAGCCTCTATGGTTTGTTCTTGAGCTTTTAGTGAATAACCAAAAGTGCCAGGGAGCAAAGTCTCGACCATACATGAGGATGCATAGCTGTTGTGATGCCCATCTTGGCTAAGATGGAGTTGAAACAAAGATGGAGTTGTGGACTGGTTTCTTTACGCAAATCTACTTCGTCGTCAGTTCCTCACGAATAATTGTGTGCACAGTTTCCACCTTGACATCAAACCGTGCACTATTTGTCTCTATAAACGCACAACGGGCCTTATCCATGAAATTCTTTATTTGGCCAATCAACTCTGGTGTTCACTTCCAAACTAACCTATTTTAGCCCAAGTCTTTATTTATCCTTCTTTCCCTCCAGTCAATTTTATCAAATTTTACTCCTTCCACACTCTTCACCATCTCTCGCAGACTCCCTATCTTCCTTGAATCTCTTATGCCACGTAAAAACTGATGCTTGATTCATGCAAGATGGTCCAAAAGCAGTCTGAAGCATTCCATACGTTTTTGTAGAATTTTTTCCAAGTTTAAAAAAGAATTTTGAAATTCACTAGCTGTTACAATCAGGCTTTAGTAGCGTGTATTCCAATTACTGCTATAGCTGTTGATTTGAATCTGAAATCATAAAAATTGGTCGTTCATCTCATAAGATATATATCCACATAAATTACCATATATGTGAAAGATGAGAACAGTACTGTGCAAGATCCAATTATTTATTGATCCTCATCTAAAAAATTCAGAAACATATTTCATTCATCCCCGTTACATTTATTTTAACGTCAGTTTCATATGTTGACATGTGTTGGACGCCTTTCAGAACTTCACTTCCAAACTAAACTCTCTCAGCCCAAGTCTTTATTTATCCTTCTTTCCCTCCAGTCAATTTTATCAATTCATACCATGTTTTTCTCGTCTTTCCCTTCGAACTGAACCTGCTACCTCAACTGTGCTACATCTGCTAACACAAATACCCCCATCCACTCTTTCAATGTGACCATACCAACGAAGTTTCCTGTTCTTAACACATCTTCCTATACTGTCCAAATTTAATCTTCCACTGAGATCAATAGAGCTAAGCCTACCAATCAGGCTGATATTATATATCCATATATTTCTTTCCATGCAAGGCATTTGCTCAACTCTTACTGGCCAGGTTTTACTTAATGCATTGTCACATTGACTGCATATATCTAACAGATTCTTTTCTTGTCGATAATGGTAATTGAAAATTTTTTCTAAATTTTCACCGTTAGGAATTCATGTTTCTATCGCCTAAGTATCACTTAAGGATTGCGCATTCATTTTTATAAAACCATAACTACAATGAAAATATCCGTTATTTTTATCAAAATCTGTAAAAGTGAAATTCTGTGTGTGTGTGTGTGTGTGTGTGTGTGTGTGTGTGTGTGTGTGTGTGTGTGTGTCTGTCTTGGTCTGTGTCTGTGTGTCTGTGTGTCTCTTGGTCTGTGTGTCTGTGTCTGTGTGTGTCTGTGTGTGTCTTGGTCTGTGTGTCTGTGTCTGTCTGTGTGTGTCTTGGTCTGTGTGTGTGTGTGTGTCTGTGTACATTTCCCTACCAAACTACTCTGTAAATTTTAAGTCTACAGACTCGAGATTTGACACAAGAGGTATTGAGATTTGAGAAAATCTTTTTAATCATTTTTCGTCTAGAAATTTGGCTGCCAAAGGTCAAAGTTCAACGATTTGACCTTTGAAAACTCTACCAAACTCCTCCACCAATTTTAGGTCTAAACACTTGAAATTTTAGATGTAGGTTACTTTGACATAGATAAAATTTTTAATTTGATTTGAGCCCCAAACAATAAATGTTAAGGGGTCAAAATGGAGATCAAATTTAAAAAAAAATTGGCCTCGGCGGTCTCTACCAAATTACTCAGCCAATTTTAGGTCTAAACATTTGATATTTTGATAAAGGGCATTCAGACATGCAGTAAGCTTTTTAATCGGGTTTTGGCCGAAAATTAGGCTACCAGGGGGTTAAAGTTAAAAAGATTTGACATTGCAGTCTCTAACAAACTATTCAGCCAATTTTAGGTCTAAACATTTGAAATTTTACATAAAGGATATTCAGACAAGCAGCAAGAATTTTAATGAGTTTTGGGACGAAAATTTGGCCACCAAGACATAAAATTGAAAGAGTTGACCTTTGAAGATGCTACCAAGCTCCTCCGCCAATTTTGGGTCTAAGCACTTGAAATTTTAGATGTAGGTTACCTGCACATGAGTCAAACTTTTTAATGTATATATATATGCACATAAAGTTATGAACCCTATATAGAGCTCGAGAAAAGCCAGGCTGAACTAAGAAATATTTCCAAATTTTCACCAGCTCTGGATAAATAGTATCACTGCCTTGTGAATACCTTGGAACAGGTCAAACCAGAAGGGGTTAACCCTTGCAAAAATCTGGTTTGGAGTCCGGATAGGCCGATGCAGAAGCGCTGCAACAGCTTTCTAGTAACTCCTTCAGCTATGCTGGCTCCGACCGTATTGGCTTGCCTTTTGGATGGATTTTGTGCGCAACGCTGAGAGAGGGACCCTCATAATACGTAAACCTAGGTCTCTTTATCACCTAACCAGGCCTGCATCAAGAGAGCCAATTCCAGATTCGAACTGTATAATCACAGCGGATGCAGCAGTGCCGCAATAAATGCAGAATGCTATTGTCTTATTAGACAAAAGATTGCTGTCAAATGGTGATGCCTTGCTGGTTAGTAATGTCACAACTAGCAACCATTTATTCATTCATTTCTAATTCTTGCAATCAAACCAGCACCTCCCCCACCTTCCATATCCATTATCAAAAAAAAAAAATATATATATATCAAAGATGGGAAGAACACAGATTCTTGTCTGCGAATTTCGATAAGACAATAAAATTAAACAAAACAAAGTTTGTGGAATTGGTTTTGTCTTGACAACAAATAAGACGAAAATAGAAATACTAAAATCAGGAATTAGTTTGAGAGAATTAGTAGAATGACAAAAATAAATAAATAAAACGAAAAAATACAAAACAAAGACAAAAACAAAAGCAAGCAAAAATGTTATTTAAGATCGATCTGGTTCTAGGTTATTGGGAGCCTCCGCTACCAAATTATTCAGAATCAATGTTTGATATAGCAGCTTTAATCAAAGACTCCTGCAAAACTGTGATTTCCACCCCCTCTCTACTACATGTCAATTTTAATGCCTCCCCGAGATCCTAAACTAATAACTGCCAATTACTATGGCTGTGAGTGATAAAATAGTTTAATAATAGTCCCATTCCCGGCGCTGCCAGGGAGGTTTCATACTTTCACTTGCAGAGAAGAGGGGTGACAAGCTTTGCTCAGTCATAACATATGCTTAAATATATTTTTATTCATCCAGATTTCATCTATATTTATTAATTTATCTATTGCAGTTTATTATCCGCATCTTTCTTAGTTATTGTCTCACGACGTTTCGGCCAACTATTCCTCTGGCCTTCATCAAGTGGTAACCACTAATCAACTAAAGTCCACCAAATTTTGGGTCTAAGCACTTGAAATTTTAGGTGTAGGTTACTTGCATATGGATCAAACTTTTAATTTAATGTTAAGAGGTCAAAATTTGGGTCAAAAGTAAAAGTATTTTATCTCTAGGGTCTCTACCAAATTACTCAGCCAATTCTTGGTCTAAATATTTGAAAGTTTGCATAAAGGGTATTCAAACATGCAGAAAACATTTTAAGTCATTTGCGGACAGGAATATGGCCGCCAAGAGGTCTAAACCCTTGAAATTCGAGATGTAGGTTTCCTGGACATGGACACTAACTTTTTAATATACATATATATATATATATATATATATATATATATATAATAAAATAAAAGTTACAATTAAATAACCAAAATGACCCAAGATGGTAAAATTAAAGTATATTATAAATATTACAGAATTGATATTTATAAAATTATTTCAGCCAGATGTAAAAGCTCGATGAAACCAAATAGGAAATAGAGCTTATAATATAAGGAAACAGTTAATGAAATATGTTAAAAAACACTTTGAAATGAGTTAAAAACATATTTAATCTGAAAAGGAAACACTAGATAAATGGATAGTCCTTAATCCGCGGAGTTTCGAAGAAATACTTTCCTTCTCATCAGAGGGTAGGAATTAGCAAAATGCGGGATCGGATTTTGCATGCAGAAGTATTTGGTGAAACGACAAGTAAGTCAAAGATCTTACTTGAAAACAAAAAAAGAGAAGCAGAGGGAATATGGTGAAGAAAAAGGTGATTACACATGAATGGATAGTCTGGTGGAAGATAAAAAATCCAGTGACGGTAAAATCCAAAGGTAAAACTTCAAGAAAATTAAAAGAATTTCCATTTGTAAAAGTAAAACCCGCTTCACTTTTTTGTTTTTTTTTTGGAGATATATATATATATATATATATATATATATATATATATATATATATATATATAACCAGCAGTTCAGCGCGGCTTTGCTCGATCCCTATGTACTGTTCATAATTTTATATATATATATATATATATATATATATATATACTAGCAGAAGTACCCGTCGTTGACTGGGTTCAAAAACAGCCTACAGAAAATGGACTCTGATTTATGAAAGTATCATGGGTTATGAAAAGGAAGGATTGTAAATTTGGGTTGAATTTGGGGGTATCCAAGCCAAAGCAAAATATGATGAAAGTAAAAATAAAATAGATAAACTCCATAATTTATTATACCATACCTGTTAACACTGAAACACTTATCACAATATTCTGTGGATCTATATTAAAAAACCTTGTTAAACTTTGTGACATATTTCCATTCTATGGAACTCAGGCGCGAACGAACACCCCATAATTTTATTATACCATAATAAACATTAACATAATTATCAAAGTATCCTTACGAAGATAGATATGAAAAGTCTTTATTAAAGTTTGTGCCTATTCCATTCTATGGAGGCCAGGCGCGAACGCAGACCCTACAATTTTATTATACCATCCCTATTTAAGTTGAAACATACTTATCAAAGTATTATTATGTACATATATATCAAAAACACTTGTAAACGTTTTTTTTTTTTGTAATTTTTCAATTTTTTATTTTCATACTTTGTGGACCAGGCGCGTACGCAGACTCCACAATTTTAATGAATCATCATTATGCCAGTTCAAACATACTCCTTCCTGTGTCTCGATACATCTATCATTATATGTGATCAGTTTTTTATAATAGTCAACCATATAGAAGTCTATTCGTGACCAGACACACACACAGACGTTCAGCTTTATATTATAGATATAAGGGTAAGACTGTATAACAAAAAAAAAACAAAAAAAAAAAACAAGAACAGTATTAAGGCTCTCAAAATTCATATTGGAATTGTCTACAAGGACTTGTTGCAGAGACATAAAGGGCGTTTGGGAATGATCAATCCGTGCCGAAAATGATGAGGTTTCTTTCCAGAAACGTCCTCACGCTGCTCTGTTTGGAATGAAAAAAAAAAACTTTCAGTTGCAGCATCTTCTTTTAATAAGAACCAAACTATTTCCAACATCATGGAAAAGGAAATAAAACGAGAAAATTTCCCTTTAGTTTTGTTATTACGACGTGCAATCTTGAGACGCAGGCATTTTCTTTAACGTTCTCAAGAACAATGTCAGCTTTGCAACGTGTGCTTCGATGATAATGCATTGCATCACAGGATATCACTCGATTCTGTGGCCCTCATTTTCAATAGCTCCTTCTGGTCTTTAGAAATAACACGTCTTTGGTCCTTCCTAGCCAGCGATTCTACACAGTTCCCAACCAATCATTGCCTCGTTGTTATGTCATCTTTTGCATTCGTATCAATAGACCCGTCACTTATCAAGGCCGAAAGCCACTCGAGGGATAACTTAATAAAATGGGTGTACAGCCACGTAAAAAAAAAGAAACCGTGACGCGTGTCAGTCTTATACAACTTGTGCGTTCCTTACAATCTAATGAGAGTTCTTTTTTTTCATGCCGCCGTTTATAAAGTCTAAAAGCAACTCGAGGATAAGAGTTAACGAGACGCATGACCAGTTAAATGATGAAGAATATTATGAGAGGATTTTTTATATTAATCAGTCGCCATTTATAAAAGCTGAAAGCAACTCGAGGATGAATGTCAACGAGATGGAAGAATTGTCAGTTGAATGTTTAAGAATATCATGAAAGCATTTTTAATAATAATAATAAACTAACACTTACTGAGGATAAAAGCCACCTAAGGATAAGGGTTAATGAGATGGACAGATTGTCAGTTGAATTGTGATTATTCTTGTGCGAGTATTGAAAATGATGAATAAAAAAGACGAGACTGGTTTCTGAAAAGTGTTTCGTAAAGAAGTGAGCGTTGATATTAATAGGTCACCGCATATGAATGAGGAAAGCCACTCGAGGATGAGTTGATGAGATGGATGAATTTTTCCAAATTAGAAACCATGTAGTCGATCATCGGGAATCTCGTTACATTATTTAGACTATACGGACTACTATTCTTATCTTGAGTGTTTATTATTTGGGTTACATGTGTGATGTTGCTAGTCTCAGTCTTTTTTACAAATACTATTGGCCCTGTCGGTGGGGCATTAGGATACGCCGACTGCCCCCCTGATGAGGGTAAAAGTCCCTCAATGGGGGTCCTGGATATGACCCTAAACTATATCCAGTGGTGAGGCCCCAGCTTGCGAGCTTTGGGGAGTGTGGAGCCACCCTTTAATTACCATTGCTCCCAGGTCCACTCTGACCCGGAGTGGTAATACCTGTTAAGGTTCCAACTATTGGTTAAATAGAAACCGACGTGAAAACAACAAATATATTCTATTAAAAAAAATTTTTCTTCAAAATCTTTGGATTCGGCATTAAATAACCCGAAAAGAGTTGATATGCCGTAAAACAAAAACAACCAACCAACAAATACTATTATGTCATGCGTTCTTCAGAACTGTCTGATCTATTCCCTGTTTCCATTTGTTTCAGCTCGTTTAGCCGTTGTTCTAGTGGTTTCCACCAATTCCCTGATTTAATACCTCGATTTATAAGGTTGGTGCAAAGATAATATCGGTTTTTGACGTTCAATCTATTATATATATAAAAGTGAACGTGTCTGTGTGTGTATGTGTCTGTGTACAGTTTCCTACGCAACAACTCTGTCAATTTTAAGTCTACAGACTCAAAATTTGATATACAGGGTACTGAGATTTGGGAAAATCTTTGTGATCGGTTTTCTGCCAGAAATTTGGCTGTTAAGAGGTAAAAGTTCAACGATTTGACCTTTGAGAACTCTACCAAACTCCTCCAACAACTTTGGGTATAAACACTTGAAATTTTCCAATGTTCCTTGGACATGGATCTAACTTAATAACTTGATTTGGGCCGAAAACAATAAATGTTAAAGGGGTCATAATAGGGGTAAAAGTTACAAAAATTGACCGCTTTTTTCTTGCTCAACATATACCTCCAAACACCCGGGCAACGCCGGGCTGAAATGCTAGTTATATATAAAAAAGACATTATGTTTGTACAAACCTAAAAATACAGCTCCATATAATAAATGACTAACATCCTTCATTCCTTACTGCTAGTCTCAGTCTTTTCTACAAATACTATTATGTCATGTATTCTTCAGAACCGTCTGATCTATTCCTTGCTTCCTTTGTTTCAGCTTGTTTGACTCGTTATTCTAGTGGTCTTCATCAATTCTGTTTTCATGCCTCGTTGTAATAGAACTTCCACCCTTTCCCAAAATGAGATCAATTACTCACTTCTTCTTGCACCAGAAAGAGACCTATGCAGACAATGCAAGAAACAATTTCACTACCGATTTCGATTGAACTGGAAACCTGCTTTCCTAATTAGGATCGCTGGGCTTTGAAATAAACTTCCAAGTGTGGTGTTACATCCCTGGTCCAGGTTTAAATGCGCAGCAGTAATTCTAACATCAGCACACGAACTTAGGGTTACCACCTGCACCCGGCTTAAAGAAGAGTACGGGGATCTGCCACCAGATAGGGCTACGCGATTGGTCCATAATCCAGGCGAGTGTGAGCGAATTTCATCGCCTATCGAATTTCCCTGAGATTAATCCAAACAGTGAAAAGCGAGCATGCAAAAAGGCGGTAAAAAAATAGAAAAAAGTTCAATACGAAATAATGAGGAGCTCGGAAACAGAAATATAATTTGTATGTATTATTTATCCCCTTTTTTTTCGTATAAAGCAAATAAACAAACAAAAAAAAAAATAATCCAGGATTGCAATTACACAAAAGTCTCTTTGACGAGGAAATAGAGGAGGAGAAACTCACGAACCTTTCATGGTTAACTCAGAGTCACCTGTATAATGTTTTTTTTTATTCTTTTTTTTTCCTTTTTTTAGCCGCTCATTTCACGAGCCAAGCAAAACGAAAAGATCGCATTTCCTCGCTGAAAGCGCCAACTCAGACGCCCTCCTTTTCTTTTCCTTCTTTTTCCTCTTTCTCCCGCCTCGAGTAGCTGCTACTGCTGCTGTATGCCCTACGGCTTTCGCATGGTCTCGCCTGGATTCTATAAATAACCTGCCCCTAGCAGTGTCGCGGTCGCTCTGCAATGGACTTACGTCCGCGATCTGGAGTCTCAGTTTTCTTTCCCCGGCGCCGGACCATGACAGTGGCAATAAAGGCACCAACAATTTTATGTAAATTTTGAATTGTGCTCGGCTACTCTATACAGTTCTCTGTAAATTTCAACTAAAGCATGCTTGTTTTATTTCTTGCCAAACAACTTGAATTGAATTTTTAAAATAATCAGCAAGGGGAATAATTCATATTTCATATGAATTTCTATCACAGATTTCTTACATAGCAATTGAAGCACGATCATTATATTTATTTTTACCAAATTGAATTTGTCTTGGAGACGTCATTTATAGGCTGCAACCTAATTTCTATAAATATTTGTATCCTTATAAATAATGAAACAGTTCTAACGTATTCATTAATAATTTATTCAATTCACTTTAGAATTTATCAAGAATCTTGAAAATAAAACAACTTTTGTTTTGACTGTTTATCTATATAAGATAAAAGAAAGACATTTTAAGAATAAAAAAAAAACATTTTGTGTTTAAATATTCAGATTTTCAATTTATCTGCAAACATCAGCCTGTGTGCTTTTGTTTCTCCATTTTCTGATTAAAATCTGTCGTGACGTTAACGAATGTTTAGTGTCCACGATTTTTAACGATTGTGCGTGCGCGTATATTCAAACTTTAACCCAGACACGCGGATTTAGATTCCCTTTAAGAAAAAAAAAATAGAACAGAAGAAAATCTAGCATTTGGATGACGTCAGTATCAGGTAGGATAGTTGGGACTGGGGAAGAAAATGTAGTGGTTATCTTAAGGAAAGAAGCAACTGGATGAGGAAGTTGTATTACATAGAAATACATAGAGATAATCTCGAATTAAAGAGAATATAGTAGCCAAATGTCCAATTTATCTTCGTTTACCTTGGTTAGGTAGAGTAAGTGAGAAATTTGCCAAACAAATAAGTTCAGCAGTTCATGGATGTTATTTTGCTGCCAATGTGCGTGTTGTTTTCTCTACGAGAACTTTATTTCCGTCTTCTCGAAAAGACGTTTTACCCCCCCCCCACCATAAAAGTAATGTTATTTACAATTTTAAATGTGGTTGCGGTGCCAACTACTTGTTGGGTCGAACGACATTAACGTTAGATGGAAGAATTCAACAAAATGTACCCAGTAAAATTAGGAATGGAACCTACCGTGCAACTGATGTCGTTACTAACACATATGGGTCCTCAATTACTGATCATTTACTTAAAAACCCGTCTTGTGCAGCAAACTTTAGCACGGACTCTTTTACTATTATTAGTCGTGCTCATTCTTTATACCATCTCAAGATCTTGGAGATCATTCACGTTCGACTCAGAAAACCTTCTCTTTGCAAGCAAAGGGAATGCCTCCTGGGTTTGAACGTGATTAATCTCTAGGGTATGCGTCCATAACGTTGTTTTATTTTAATCGTTTTCCCACTTTTTTTTTCTCCCCGTAAATTGAATAAAACGCTATTTTAATCGCTTTTTCATTCTTTATTTTAAAAATTCCCTCGATACAGCTTCAAGAAGCGAGGGTCGAAACCGGTCAGCTGGCTCCCCATTCTTTTTCTTTCCTCTCCTGTTCCCCTTTCATTCCCACCTTTTTGGAGAGAAGATATATATATATTTATATATATATACAAATTTACTTTTAATCATGAATCATAAAAGTCTTCCCTTCCTAATTGCAATAGAGATAACCATACTTATTTGCCTTTGTATTTCAAATATACTCTTTCTGCAATTACATTCTTAAATAAAAATCTCACCTGTCTTTATTCATGTATGTATGTATATATGCCGACCTAAAACTTTCGACAAAGGCGACGGATATTCATGAGATCGGTACTGTTTTAAAGCTCAACCGTTCGGTAGACAAATATCGAAAAATTGGCTAAAAACATTAATTCCTTTATCCTTAACTGCCCACTTTTCTACAGGGAGGGATCGCTTTTTACGCCGATCTTTTGGAAAGTCATCCCCTCTTTTTGATTGACTAGCCTTAATTTAAACCTTCGCCATTTCTGATTTGACGATGAACGTAACAACAAAGACGCCACGTTTTTTTTTTCACGTTCTTATCCTCCTTGCCGGTATGGGTTCGAGCCTGGCAGCCTACTATACTTTTTTTTTTGCTCAACACACACGTCAAGACACACAGGCAACGCCAGGTACCCAGGCTAGTCATCAATAACCATTGATTTCTGAAATTATCATTAATTCATTTGGGCTATCTTAATCGTTAACCTAACAAGTAATCGGATAAATTTGACACATTACAGTCAAACCCTAACACTCCACAACTTGACACTGTTGTCAAACCCTAACACTCCACAACTTGACACTGTTGTCAAACCCTAACACTCCACAACTTGACAATGTTGTCAAACCCTAACACTCCACAACTTGAAACTTTTGTCAAACCCTCACACACCACAACTGTGAGGAAAACTTATATAGACATATTTCATCTTTTGACGTCATCAGTTCTAAGTTTGTAACTATATCGTTATTATCTCATTCCTTTTCATGCAACACATGTCCTCAACTTTCAACAGCCAAGTTTTATTTTCATACATCATAATTATTGCTTAGTTGATTTCTGACGACCATGGATAAAATTTAATCTAAATCTGAAATATTTGAAATTTCAAATTGGAGGTTGTGCCAATATTATACTTTAAAATGCTTAAACGAATTGAAATTTGTGGAATATTTATTTTTTTTTAATGCTTACAGACAAGGCATGAAACTACTTGATGGACAGAGCTATTAAAAATATTAGTTCAACGTAAAAGTATTGAAAACAGTGAATGTTGGATGGAATTTATTCTGACCCTGAAAACAGCAATGCATCCGTTTTTGGTAAAAGAAACATCGCTCATGGAATGTGAGGACTAAAGGAAGCGAATGTTATACAGCTGCCAAAAGTAAACCTAAGATTCATTTCCTGCATTTTTTTTTTAATTAATGAATTGCTGGGAAACAATTTTTTTACTTGTAGAATGTTGTCGAGATTTCTACAACAGATTTAGATCATGGTTTGCATTATTGATTCAGAAAATGTCAGCCGTTTCTCTCTACCAGATAAGGTTTTTGTGCAAAGCTGATTTGAGAAAAAAAAATCAGATCTTGTGACAAGATCGATTATATTTTTGTGGCATTATCAGCTGATTTATTCCAACACATATTCTAAATATGTTTTTAAGATAAAAAAAACTGTTTCGCCAACAACATAAATTGATCACCTGATAGAAACATCGATTACTGGATGGAGAAAGTTAAGTACACGTAAATTGTATGTTGCTTCAACATTGTTCAAACTTTACGGCTTGAACGTCCGTTTATTTGAACTCCTGCAATGCTCAGCGGCAGCGAGGTCTCTCCTCAGATTCCAACAGTAGTCAGCCATCATGAATGCGTATCAGGGACCCTGATACATGGTCTTCGTCTCCAAGCTCCTGATGGTATCCCTCCTCCGGCTTGTAACTAATTAAACCCAGGAAACCAATCCATATGTGAAAAAAAGTGCATTTTGACGCTCTTGTTGCAGCAGTCCGCATGCTGCACACACGCGTACATATGAACAAAAACGTAAAAAAAAAAAAACGACATGTGGCCACAGCTCAAAACTTGATCTGCTTGAGCAAAACTAATGTGATTTTTGGATTCAGCGAATCAGATTCGTCCTAAATCAGCTGAAAAAAAAACGCAGACAACAAATGTGTTGTTAACCAATGACCTTTTGTTAAAATCTAAAAATTCAGATGTCCATCTCCTTCTGATTAATTGTCCACTGTCCGCTGACTTACATGATCTTTCAATTGCATTTCCAAAATTGCTAATGATACTACGTTTTAATAATATTTTTTCATCAGTAATTTATGTTAATTATAAGTCTATAACTAGCAATAGGTGCCCGGCGTTGCCCGGGCGTTTGAAGGTGTATGCGGCGAAAAAAAAAAAAAAAAAAACGGTAATATTTTTAACTTTGACCCCTATTATGACCCCTTAATATTTATTGTTTTCGGCTCAAATAAAGTTATTAAGTTAGATCCATGTCCAAGAAACCTATATCTAAAATTTCACGTGTTTAGACCCAAAATTGTAGGAGGAGTTTGGTAGAGTTCTCAAAGGTCAAATCGTTGAACTTTGACCGCTTAATCGCCAAATTTCTGTCCGAAATCCCATCACATAGATTTTCCCAAATCTCAGTACCCTGTATATCAAATTTAGAATCCGTAGGCTTAAAATTGACAGTTATTGCGTAGGGAAAAGTACACAGACACACACACAGGCACTTTCACTTTTATATATATACAGATGATACCCATCTGCATTCCCTGCATAACTTCTATCATCATCATCATCGTCGTCATATTTAGTTTAATCTCATTTTACATACTGACATGAACTCTCTGTTAGAAACAGACTTCTTTCCATTTTTGGAGAATATAATACCTGGGATGATGACCACCTGAAATGTGACACAACAGATATGTATTTGTTTTGTCCGAAGTTCGGTTAAAAATCTAATTTGCAAGGAATGAACAAAATTTATTCCCCTTTTTTCTACACGAGAGCTTATTTATGGTGGTTTAAAAATGATTTAGTATTCATTAGTGTATGTTTTATACGAGGCATGAAAAATTAAGTTCTAAACAAAAAATAAAAAAATAAAATATTAAAGAATCGTTTTTGGCATCGGAAAAATGGGCAAAAATGTGTCCGATTTTCATGCTTCCAAACGTTCAGATTTTTATGATTCCCGATTCCGATAAATCTTCCCAACATAAGCTTCCTCCCTGTGAGACCTTATGTGGGTTGTGATCCTTTTTTATGGTTATACCGGCCTTTCTATGCATAACGGAAATTACACCAGTTCTCAATATATATATATATATATATATATATATATATATATATATATATATAAAATGAAAATTACAGTAAAATTTGCCAAAATGATCCAAGATGGTAAAATTAAAGCATATTATAAATGTTAAAGAATTAATATTTATAAAGTTATCTCAGCCAGATATAAAAGCTCGATAAAACACAAATAGGACATAGAGCTCATAATACGAGCAAACAGTTAATAAAACATGTTAAAAACACTTTGAAATGAGTTAAAAACATATTTAATCTGAAAAGGAAACACTAGATAAGTGGATAGTCCTTAATCCGCGGAGTTTCGAAGAAATACTTTCCTTCTCATCAGAGGATAGGAATTAGCAAAATGCGGGATCGGATTTTGCATGCAGAAGTATTTGATGAAATAACAAGTAAGTAAAGAATCTTACTTGAAAACAAAAAAAAGTGAAACAGAGGGAATATGGTGAAGATAAAGGTGATTACACATGAATGGAGAGTCTGGTGGAAGATAAATAATCCAGTGACGGTAAAATCCAAATCGTCACTGGATTATTTATCTTCCACCAGACTCTCCATTCATGTGTAATCACCTTTTTCTTTATCATATTCCCTCTGTTTCAATTTTTTTGTTTTCAAGTAAGACCTTTTACTTACTTGTTGTTTCATCAAATACTTTTGCATGCAAAATCCGATCCAGCATTTTTATAAAAGAGCAGATTTTACTGGTAACAATTAATTAAAGAAATGTTTGCAGTCGTGAAGGATTTCTGTTTCTCAGGTTTAGAACACCATTTTTTACATTAATGAAAATATAATTTTAAAGAATTGGCTGTAAAAAAAAATGTCAAAATCACAGTGGGGTGTAGGCACAGATTACCCCAGTCTAAGAGAATTTCCCCACCCCTCATAACCCAGAACATAAGTTTAACATTACCGAAATCTAATTTGTAAAACAGACGTAATTCCTTTTCTGAAAAACATCAATCTTGTATCGCAGCGGCCGACGTGATTGATCGATTTTGATTGGTTTACAACTGAGAACTGCAGCAATGCAAATTACGACCTCGATTTCAAAACTTGGCATAAGCGCCACCTAGGGTGACAAATCATCTTTTCCAGACTACCAATCACTGAAGGGGGCGTAACTCTTTAAGGAAATCATAATAGTTAGTTAAATAACCGACTTTTCCAGAAGTGCCTGTCGAGGTTTCCGACTGAAAGTTTTGATAAACGAATGATGTAATTGTTTCCATTCTTTAACTTCCGATTCTTCATCCGTTTTGCACCAAATTCCAAGTCAAATAACTCATCAACATAAAAAGATGAATTTTTATTTAATGATTGGTTTTATCTAAGAAATAAATTTTAGTCAGCCGGGTTCTTGACTTTCGCCATTGACAGATTTCATCCAACAAAATCACTTTGCCAGCTAATCTTGAGACTACACCTTTATGGGATTTACGGATGGAATAATAACTAAAACGCGTACCTGCTACTGTGTTGGACTATCGCAAGAGGTCAGCTTTCGTTTGAGACTCGGTCAATTCTTTGGATAGAGTCGGTGCAACAACTCTGGAGTTAATGTTGAAATAAGAAAAGTATTTAAAACAGTAGAGAGACAAGTTACTTGCTAGGGAGAGAGAGAGGGGATTGGAAAGGAGAGCGAGAGAAATGAACTAGCAGGGATATACGAGGTTGGTCGGGATTGAATGATGATTATATATAATGTATCATATAATTATATAAGCTTGAATTAAAGTTTAAAATGCAAAAGGCTAGTACCATAGTTCAAATGTACTCTAAACAAAAATGCGCCTTTGTCATATCGAAGAAGCTACTGTTGCTTTTATATTCCTGACCTTACTGCTTGTGCGGTGATAATGGCTTGAATTTAAGTTTACTGCTTAATGTCGATACAATTAAAGTACAGAAAACACCAGAGAGCCAGGTTACTTGCGTGAGAAAGAGAGAGAGAAAAACATAGACAAACTAGCAGGGAAACCCGAAGTTGCCCAGGATTCAATGATGATTAACGAATGTTTCACATTCCCAAATTTTCATTAACATCAAAATCGATGAAATCACACATTTTTCAATCAGATCGATTGTCTGCTTCTTCTAATAAGGGACTAGTCATGGTGAAAGCTTCACATGCCTCTAGCAGTTACTTACTCTGCAATACATTATACATAACAATGCATTATGATAGTTTATATTGCACTGTAGAGAATCAACTTATTTTAAAATTAATTTCGTATATAAATGTTTGAATGTAAGTTTTAAATTCAAAAGTCAAGTATCATGGTTTAATTGTACTTTTAACTGCTACTGTGTTGGACTATCGCAAGAGACACGGTAAATTCTTTGGATAGAGTCGGTGCAACAACTCTGGTGTTAAACTTAGTGAAGTATAGAAAACATTAGAGAGACAAGTTACTTGCGATGAAGAGGGAGAGAGACGAAGAGGGGGGGAATGAACTAACAGGGAGGTTGCTCGGAATTGAATGATTACATATATATATATATATATATATAATGAATGAATGACAAAAATCTATATATCAAAATTCATGATGTGGACCATCCTATAATTTATTCCTTTAATTCAGTTGACATTTATAATTCTTGATAGTATCTGCTTCGTAGCACAAAATCCAGAATTGTAAATATCAACCGAATTAAAAGAATAAATTATAATGAACTTTGGAATATAGACTTTTGTCATTCATTCACTATATTGCTCTGTAATTATATTGAGCTTCTTAAATAAGGATTGGTATAAATTATATGGAAATAAAGTATCTTTCCACAGCTTGAATTAAAGTTTAAAATGAAAAAGTCAAATACCATGCTTCAATTTTGCTGTAAACAAAAACGCGCCCCTGTCATCTCGAAGAGCCTACTGTTGCTTTTATATTCCTGACCTTACTGCTTGTGCGGTGATAATGGCTTGAATTTAGGTTTAAAATGCAAAAGTTAAGTATCATGTTGCAATTATTGTTCAAATTAAAAAATTCATTACAATTGTCATAACAAAGGATATACTGTTGATTTTATATGTTAAGCCTTTCAGCTTGTGTGATAAAACTTCTAAATTGCACTTATGGTGTTAGGTTTTGTAAGGCGTTAACTTTGGTCAAAATCCTCTGTTCAATCTTTTATCGGATATTTTCGATTATTGATTATTATCGATGACATTCTAATCCACAACTTAAGAACACTGCCAGCCACATAAAGTACCTTCATATAAATTTTCATAAAAATCAGCCCAGCGGTTTTCGAGTCTATAGGGAATGAATTCAAGTACACAAAGTTCTCTTGCTTACTATGACAGAATGTAATATCAACTTATAGAAATACTGGAAAAATTGCAAATAATTTTCTAATAACATTTATTCGAAAAAGAAAATGAAAAATAAATCGTCCCGTATTTTAAAAAAATCAGCAGAGATAAAAAAAGAAAAGGGAAAATCAAGGTTTACGTTCCAAATGTCAAATTAACTTGAATTGCTTTTTTTTAAATTTATTTTTTTTTACATTTTTTGGGTTCAATGAGGAATAAAAATAAAAAGGAAAAATGAAAGTTTCTCTCTTCGTTTTCAAATGTCATATTAATTTTTTCTTTTAAAGTTTATAAAATGATTTTTAAATTTCTTAGGTTTAATGGGGAAATAAAGTTATATTCGATTTTATAAGTGAAAATTATTGAAGATGTCTACTGCCGTTGAAAAAAAAAAGACATATTGATTATATACAAGAGTAAAGATATTAGATCAGGGTGTATAAAAATAATGTTAAAAACGGTATTTTTACACAAGGCTAGTATAGCTGGAAAGTGGAAACTTCCAATAGAAGTTAAGGTACGATTACGAATGTAATAATTGCTTTTACAATCATTTGGTAGAGTTTAGTAATCCTATCTTATTAGCGATATTTAGTTCTTATATGCAGCGAGATTATCCTGAGGTGATTTGAAAAAATGCAAAATGTAACACATGAAAAATGTTAGCGAAATGAATGTCAGAGGTGTGGGTAAACGTATCGTTTTAACTGTGACTGTGATTGCTTTGATTATTTCAAGGTTGAGACAAAAATTTAGATATTAACAAAATGTCTGAAAGATGTTCTTTTTCTTTTCAAAAGTCATATTAATTTTAATGTTTTATTTTAAATAAATAAATAAACGAACTAAGTTTTACATTAACAAAGAAAAAAGAAAATAAAGTTTCCTTTTATAATTGGAAATAATTGAAAATTTCTACTGCCTTTGAAAGATCAAAAAATATTGGTTATATACAAGTGCAAACATACTGAAGTTAGGTGTGTAACCCCCCCCCCTCCAGAATTTTCTATATGAAACAATTAAAAATTTCTTAGGTTTAATGGGGAAATAAAGTTATCTTCAATTTTATAAGTGAAAATAATTGAAGATTTCTACTGCCGTTGAGAAAAACGCATATTAGTTATATACAAGTGTAAATAATGTTTTAAAACAGTATTTACTATATACGGTTAGACTCAGATAAAGAGAGGAAAATTCCAATAAAATTAAGGTACGATTTCGAATTTAATAATCGTTTTTACAATCATTTAGTAGAATTTAGTAATTCGAGCTTCTTAGAGATTTAGTTATTCTATGTAAGGATATTATCCTAAGCTGATTAGAAAACTAAATCCAAATCTTATACACGAAAAAGCAAACATGACATTAAACGAATATAAAATCCGTGGAATTCATAAAGATCTTAATGGCACGATTCGTATGGGTTCCTTTGATAACAAACATGAGGTGTCCATTCAGCATTTTATGAGTCTGTCCGTCAACTGTCCACCATTTATATCAGTATCACTTTTTGATTCTACAACGATGAGATCAAAAATCATAAGAAAATCTCGAGTGCAATTAATGTTTGAAGATGTTAAGATGAACATTTGATTAATGGCGGATCAAAATGAGCAACGATCAATTTTTAATAAACCTTATAATAATTATGTCCGACCTTGCACAGTTGACCTTTTGTCGGGAAAATAATTAAATGAAGTTTAACCTCAACTGAAATCGACACAAATCTTTCAAAATGTCCGAAATTTGTGATAAAGGGAGATAATCTATAATATACATCTCACCTGTCTGTTAAATTGTATGTATGTATGTATGTATGTATGTTTGTATGTCTGCCTAAAACTTTCGACAGAAGCGACGGATTTTCGCGAGATTGGTATCGTTTTGAAGCCTGACCACCCAGACGACAAATATCGAAAACTTGTCTAGAAACATTCATTCCCTCATTCTGAAATAGGCACTTTTCTGCAGGGAGGGATCGCTTTTTTCGTCGATATTTTCGAAAGTCATCCTCTCTTTTCGATTGACTAGCCTTAATTTAAACATTCGTCACGTCCGGTTTGGTGATGGGTGCAACAGCAACGGCGTCACGTTTTTTTTTACGTCTTTTCCTTTTTCGCGTTACGGGTTCGAGCCTGCCTGCTGACTACGTTGCCCGGGTATTTGGACGCGTGTGTTGAGCAAAAGAAAACTTTTGCTCAACACACGCGTCCAAATACCCGGGCAACGCCGACACCCAGGCCTGCTTGTATCTATTACAAAAACAAAATGATGTATGGAAATTGTCATCTAGAGAATCACTCCTGGTAAGAAGTCTGAGTTAACATAGCATTCTTTTTTTGAATAATGTTGACAAGAATTTAAACGCATACAAAACAAAGGTTCTATCTTTTCAACACACGCTTTCATCTGCACTTGACCTTAATATATATGAATGGTTCTTGAAGCTCACTACTTTGCCATTTGCCAGAAACGTTGTAAAATGACACTCAAAATGGGAACAGTAGACTGAAGATTCCACACAATACAAATAACCATAATTTAACTATAATTTTTCGCTGGAAAAATGTGTGGATCATTCTACCGCTCCAGTAGATATCTCAATGGTCATGCAATTCTCTACAAATATAAAAAAAACAAGGTACGTCCAAGGGTGGAGTACTGTTGCCACATATGGGCAGGAGCTACTAGAAATACCTTATCCTTTCTCGACAGAATTCAAAATAGAGTTCGTAGACTTGTAGATGATGCCTTTCCCTCTTTTCTGCAACATCTTTGCCCAAAAAAGAGACGTTGCGAGCATTTCTCTGCGCTATTATATATTTTTTTATAGCAAGTGCTCATCTGGGCACCAATCTAAACCGCCCCCTTTATTAATCTTTTACAAAAACACTATTAGCTACAACCACTATCAACAATCTCCCCCATTCTGTATCTGTGCCTAATTCTAAGCGCATATTCCATGAACAGAGTTTCTTTCCTAGAACTGTCGGCAGGTGGAACACTGTTCCATTGGCCTGCTTGCCGACCGATTAAAATATCATATGCTTCAAGTCCAATGTAAACAAGTTCATAATAATCCAAAATCTATTCAATCCACCTCATCAACTATTACTAAACTACCACCTTAGATTCATTAACCCCTATCCTGGAGGGAAACTAATAAATTTATAGCCGTCAATGCCTGAATCAGGCAGATCACCACTTGAATTAATGCTAGCTATAAAAGAAAAAGAAATTATAGCTCAATTCCTAAAAATGTTTTTTTTTAGTAGCTGGCCACGACGGCATTCCAATTATAGTGCTGTTTCTAACTTCAAACTCCCTGGCCTAACATTTGCGGGCAATATGAACTGGAACAGATACATAGAAGACATTGCAAAAGCTGCTGCAAAAAGGTGCTTTCTCTCTATCGAGCTTGAAGACTACACACGCCTGAGAGTACCCTGTACCTTTACAAGGCCACCATTCACCCATGCATGGAGTATTGTTGCCACATCTGGGCTGGTGCATCTACCACTAGTCTCTCCCTCTTAGATAAAGTCCAAAAAACAGTTGTCAATCTAATCGGTCCCACTTTATCAACTAAGCTCCAGCCTCTGTCTCATCGCCGCAATGTTGCATCACTGTGCCTGTTTTACAAATATTTTAATGGATTGTGTTCTGATGAACTCGTTTCACTTGTACCCCCTCGACGTACATATCCCTGACAAACCCGCTTAGCAATAAGATCTCACCCCTTCACTATTGTTGTCCCTAAATGCCAGATAGCTTTCTATTCTAATAGTTTATTTCCTTGAACAGCTAGACCTTGGAATTCACGTTCAGCTGCCTGCTTCCCTGGCTGTACTAATATGCATAAATTTAAATGTAACATAAACAAATATCTTGTTAATCTTTCCTAGACATGGCCCCAAATGGTAGCCCCCTATGTCCAAGTGGCGATATGATTTGTTAAAGGTGAACATGAATAAAACAAAAACAAAAACAAAAACAAAAACGAAAAGGAAAAAGCTTCGACCAGAACTAGTTCTCATACTTACAAAGCTGTTTAAACGTTGTCTTAAAGATATTTACTTCCCTGGAAAATGTCATCAGTATGCCCCCTATTTTAGAATTCAGGTGATCGGTCATCTCCCTCTCAGTACAGACCAATAAGTCTCCTGTGCGCCATTAGTAAGTTACTGGAATCCGTCAGCAATTTTCATTTCATCATTTCAGGTGTACGATGTAACTTGATCATTGCGGTACTTTGCAACCGTGCTTAAATAATAACGTTATTATTAGGAAATCTATTCTTAACATGAAGGGAAGGTATTTTTTTAAACTATTCTGTACTTTCACCTAACAATTTAATAAATAAATGTACCGTTAAACTTAAATTTAAAAATGTTAAAAACTATCAAAATTAGCATCATTATTTTATTTTAAAACATGCTTTTAACAAATAAAAAAAAGTTGGAGTGCAATGTAAAAAAACCCCCCCAAAAACCCAACAGTTTACTAAGTAATTCACTTAACTGATATAGGAATTTCATTTATTTATTTTGTGTAAATAAGCTTTATTCAAAAGAAAACATCTTTCTTCCATCTTGTTTAGGATCTTATTCCATGTTTTAAACTCACTCATGTATATAATATAGATCTCGTATATATTTGCTTACCCCCCCCCTAAAAAAATAGAAAAAAGATATTATTTAATCCTAAATTTACACATGGTCGGAATTGAGATATTTTTGTTTTTCGGAGAAGGAAGACTGCATTATCCGTTGGTTATCAATATTCAAGGGAGATAACTTGGATTTGGTTCAAGAGAGATACGGCTTAATCGCGTTGACATACCGATTCTCGTAAGATCACCGAAGTTAAGCAAAGTTGACCTTAGTTAGTATCAGATGGGTGACCATTTCGGAATTTTAGGCGCTGTATGTACTCTTTCGCTTATCTCGGCATTTGTTTCCTGTCGTCCTGTTTATACACTTCACGTGCCACTGGTATTTAACAATGTCGACTCAGGAGAAGTGTGGTTGGAGATTGCGCACCCCTATGTGGATATCCATAGTCTGTCAAAGACTGAAGAAGACTGGTTCAAGAGAGATAACTGCTAAGTTATTATGGAACAACTCGGTGTTAAAATCGTATCATTTAACGTAACCTCCTTTATTTAAAAAAAAGATTACCATTCACTGAACAAAGTAGGAGATGGTAGAGCGGTAGCTCTAGATATATCTAAGGCTTTTGACAGGGTATGGCACGATGGTCTTCTCAGGAAAATCAGATCATATGGCACCACTGGGAGAATACATAACATAATTAAATCAGTCTTAAACAAGAGAAGAATCCAGGTTGTCATCGACGATCGTACATCTAAACAATATGATATAAATGTGGGAGTACCTCAGGGATCTATCCCTGACCATTATTATTCCTACTATTCATAAATGACCTCTCTGATAAAATTGTCTCTGAGATGGGTATATTTGCTGACGACACCACGCTCTATAACAGGCACTAGGGTAAAAAACAAATGAACACATATCAAAGGAAACGGCAGAAACACTGGAGGAAGGCGTCCAATCTGTAGTGGAATTGAGACAAAAATGGATGGTCACATTCAATGCTGCCAAGACTAAGCTTGTTTCCTTCAATAACTACAAGAAGCCTTCTCTACTAATAACCAAAAACACATTACCGAGAAAGTACTTCCGTCAAACTTTTTGACTTAACATTCACAGGAAACATGAGTTGGAACAGATACATTGAGAGCATTGCCAAGGCTGCTGCGAAGAAGGTGGACTCTCTCTACCGTGCTAGAAAGCTACTTACGCCTGAAAGTATCCTGCACCTCTATAAGGCCACCATTCGCCCATGTATGGGGTACAGTTGTCATATTTGGGTTAGTGTATCTGCTACTAGCCTCTCGCTCCTGGAGAGGGTTCAAAAGAGTCGCCAACATGATAGGTCTTGAACTTCAGCCTCTGTCCCATTGACGAAATGTATCCCTCTGCCTGTTCTACAAGTATTTTAATGGTGAATGCTCTGACGAACTACAAACACCTGTACCCCCTCGAAATAAATACCCCCGACAAACCCGACAAGCAGCTAAATCCCACCCCTACACAGTAGAGATTCCTATGTGTAAGAAAGCCCTCTACTCCAATATTTTCTTCCCCAAAACTGCTAGATTTTGGAACTCTCTTCCTGGATTCTGCTTCCCGAACTGTACTGACATGCAGAAGTTTAAGTTTAATGTGAACAAACATCTTGCTGCTCATCTCCCTTCATAATATCCCTGCAACTTATGCCCCCGATATCAGCCCCCTATTTCAAAGTGGCACTGTGTCTTGTTTGGGGATGAAAATGGAATTAAAAAAAGAAAGATTATTAATATTAAAAAAAGAACAGGCTTTATCGTTAATAAGTTTTTTATCGCCAAAATGCTTGGCTTGTTTTAGTCCGAGACTTTTTTGTGGAGAAAACAGAACGTCTGTAAAGCGAATTCTAAACTTACAGGTCCTGGATATGATCTTAAATTATATCCGATGGTGAGGTCCCAGCTTACGGGCTTTGGGGAGTGTGAAGCAATCTTTTAATTTCCATTGCTCCCAGGTCCACTCTGATCCGGAATGGTAGTACTTGTTAGGGTCCCAACTATGGGTTAAAAAGAAACCGACTTGAAAATTACAAATATATTCTATTAAAAAATTTTTTCTTCAAAATCTTTAGATTCGGCATTAACCTGAAAAAGGTTGATATGCTGTAAAACAAAAACAACCAACCAATCTAAACTAACACAAGGTTGGGATTTAAACATTTTTTATTTATCAGAAAAGGAAAAGTGTTATCTGTCTGCTATTAATTTTCAAGGGAGATAACTTTGATCTGGTTCAAGGGAGATTACTGTCTGGTTATTCGGAGATAAATCATTGTTAAATATGTATGTTTAAACTAAACTGATTTTATTTTTTAAAAATTGAACAAATTGAAAATATATAAGATTATTAATAGAAAGTGTATTAAAAAAATGATAGTTTATCTTTTATGAGTTTTATATCGCCAAAAATCTTAGCTTGTTTTATTTTGAGAGTTCTTTTGTGAAAAAAAATCTCATTAATAACAGAAGGAGAAGAATACGCGCTTTCGATGACGCCATTATTGAATTAATTCCAATGTCTCCGAAGCTAAAACATTATTATCAGACTTAACTGAGTTTATGAATAAATTGATGAGTTGAATTTGAATTAGATGTCGTGAATAAAAATAGAACAAGATTTGCTTTATTGTTTTAAATAACGTGAAATAGAATTTATAAAGAGTTAGTTTAATGTGCTGAAATCTATTGATGGTAATATTTCAACCATTCATCCATCCATCCAGTACGGCTGCAGTCGAGATTGAACTCACTGCACGAGTTTTGTAGTGTAATTCAAATCTTGTCGGTAGCTGAATACTTTATGCTTCGCCAGCGCTATCAAGGGTATTTTTGACGCCATCACAAGACGGGGTGCCCTACCATGGCTTAAGTGAGTCCCATCTACCCTGGAGAGAAAGACAGACCGCGCCAGTTTCTCAACCTGGTATTTTACTTCGAGTCTATGAATAAATTGATGAGATTAATTTGAATTAGATGTCGTGCATAAAAATAGAACAAGATTTGTTTTATTGTTTTAAATAACGTGAAGTAGAATTTGTAAAGATTTACTGTACTATGATGAAGCCTGTTGTTGATAGTATTTCAAGCTGTAGCAAATTAGTTGGGCTAATAATGGGTCGAGCATGAACTAATTCTATTTATGGCGTAATCTATAATATAAAAGCAAAATGTGTTTGTGTGTGCGCGCTTTTGTTGTATGTACGGCAAAGGCTTTTATCGAGGGGGTGATGAGGGGGCACTATTTCTAGAACTTTTTATATGCTCCCTAAATTATAATATCTCCGATTTACAAAATGAGGTCGTCCATATCTTTTATTTAAGCAACTTTTACCCGCTATTTTCGCACGAGTTCTTGCTCTCCGCGTGTTTGTTTGGCTTTAAAGTATAAAAGCGAAACTAAAAAAAAAAAAATCGAAAGCGAACTGTGTTCCCGGCCTTTTGGCACGTCCAGAAGCAATGATCTCTGATCAATGCAGGGAAAACCCGTCATATCAGACAATTGCTATTCATTTGGACACACCCCTTTTATGGGGAGCTGGTCCCCACCAACAAACAAACAAATACGCAGAAAGCGTAAAGTTTAACGGGCTCTGCGAGTTTTCACTTCTCTATGGCGTAATGTGTGACCTAGAAAACCAGACGTTTTTAAGCGTTTGATTCCAACCATTCTCACATCATCTGCACTCTTAGCGTAGCGGTAAGTTGTCGCGTTTTCTTTACCGAATTTACCTCAAGGCTTCGGGTTCGAACCTACCAAAACTTTTTCCCCTACACACACACTGAAAAACACTCGGGCAACGCCGGGCACCCCCGCTAGTCAATAAATCTCACCTGTCTGTTTAGATGTATTTATGTATGTTTGCCTAAAACTTTCGACAGAGGCGACGAATTTTTACGAGATCGATATCATTTTGAAGTCGACCCTTCGGACGACAAATATCGAAAAATTGGCTAAAAGCATTAATTCCTTCACCCTTAACTGTGCACATTTTACAAGGAGGGGTCGCTTTTTTCGCCGATATTTTCGAAAATCTTCCTCTCTTTTCGATTGATTAGCCTTAATTTAAAACTACGCCACTTCCGGTTTGGCGATGGACGCATCAGCAAACACGTCACGTTTTTTCACGTTCTTTTCCTCCTTTGCGTTACGGGTTCCAGCCTGCCTGCCTGTTTACTGCCACTTTTTTTTTTTTTTTTTTTTTTTTTGCCCAACACACACCTCCAAATACCCGGGCAACGCCGGGCACCCAGTCCAGTGGTTCAAATAAAAGAAATAGATAACCGATGAATTGGTAAACATTTACGACTATTTAATAAAATTAAAATTGAATTTCTTTCAAAAGATAACTACATTTCAAAAATATGTATGTATGTATGTATGTATGTCATTTAACAGAAAGAGAAAAAATAATGAACAAAATGTGTTTTAACTCAGTTTTCGTCTTTATTAGACTTAAACTGAGATAAAACACATTTTGTTCAGTCAAGGAAAACAGGAGTTACGGCCATATTTTTACTACGTGCCACGCGTGAAACACCCGTGTCAAGATACTTTTGAATGAGATGAATAAAGCTGCGATCAAATCAAACGTCGGAGAATATTTTCCTTGAAAAGCGAAGAAAAGGAAATCAGAAAAAAAAGAGATCAAAATAGATTCTGCAGACATTGAATTGGTCAAGTATATTTCTACCTCCAATTTTAGAGAGCACAATAGACCCTTGGGCTAGGCAAAAAAAAATCGTTTCTTTTTTTTTCTTTTTGAAATCATTTCCGTCATTTCTGATACTGCATCTCTTTCGTTCTGTTCATGGAACAAGTCAGCGGAAACATTTTCTGGTACCAACCAACTATCGCAACTTCGAATGCAAAGCTTTTTTCTTATAACTGCACGCCTGTGGAATTGTCTTCCGTTTTCCTGCTTTCCGGCTGACTACAATATGGTTGTCTTCAAGTCTAACGTTAATAAGTTCTTGATGAGCCGTTCCATATAAGTTATCAAATTTAACAAATTTTCATTACTAATGATTATTATATTGTCCAATTTCTACTGTACACTCTTTAACTCTTATCCTTGAGTGGCCTCTTGGCCTTGATAATGTGTTGATACCTATGGAAAAAAAAGAAAAAGTCCAATGTGAACAAGTTCTAATTGGATCGTCCCCTAAGTAATCCAAGTTACAAAATTCCCACTGTTTACTATGCTAAAATCACAATGACTAATGTATACCTATTAACCCTTATCCTTGAGTGGCCTCTGGGCCTTGATAAGTGGTGACACCCATGTAAAAAAAAAAGAATAATAAAAAAAAGATTTGGGTCGTCTGGAAGAAAAAAGTTTACAACTATTTTTAGAATAAAGAAAAAAAAAACGAAGTCTCAGCTATTTAATTGACAGTTATAGCTCTTTAAGCTAAACGGAATATAGAATCCTCCTTCCAACATGATTTTGGTCGATTCTCAATGCGCAATTTCGGAAAATACACATACATTTCCTTCGATTTTAATATTTCTGGAAAAATATATTGAGTTTATTCAAAAGCTTCTCCTTAACATGGACGAAGTCGGAGACATTTTAACTCGCGTTGAGAGCTTGACATAACGATGTCCTACGTTTATCACATTTTAGTCTGCAATAATGTTGTTGGCCTGTCGTGTTTCAGTTTGCAACAGTATTTCTATTAGTCTGTCATGCTCTTTTTGAAATAGCCTTTTCGTTGGTTTGTCACGATTAAGTTTTAAAAAAAAACACCATTTTTATGAAGATATTTGTTTGAAACAGCATTCATAACGTCTAAGTTTGAAATATTTTCGTTAGTCTGTCATGTGTAAGTTTGAAATATTTTCGTTAGTCTGTCATGTGTAAGTTTGAAATATTTTTGTTAGTTTTTCATGTGTAAGTTTGAAATATTTTCGTTAGTCTGTCATGTGTAAGTTTGTAAATAGCATGCATCGTTTACCTATCACATTTTTGTTGGTCTGTCACGCTTATACCCAAAAACATTTTAGTTGAACTGTAAGCTACAAATAATAGAAAATGTATTTATCGAAGATTACGACTAATAAAGACCAAATGGAAATCCTCGCGAGATTTTTTCCATCAAATAATAAGCCAAAAGACTGTATAGGTATAGGCTCCTTCAGTCTTTGACAGACTATGGTTACTCACGGAGGGATGCTTGCACATGAAATGCTTGTGGCAGGAGGTGCGCAATATCCACTTACACCCCTCCTCTCCTACGTCGACACTGTCACATACCAGTGGCAAGTGAAGTGTATATACAGGACGACTGGAAAGAAATGCCGAGATAAGCGAAAAGTACATACAGCGCCTGGTACTAACCAGGCTCAACATTGGTTAACGTCGGTGATCTGACCATAACCGGTGTGTCAACCCGATTATGTTGTATATACGCAAAAGAATATATATATATACATATATATATATATATATATATGTGTGTGTGTGTGTTATTTGTTTTTGCGATACGTTTTGAATGAATTCAATTATATACCAAAGTGCATTTTTGCCTAAATGCGAGTTGAAAATAATTTACTGTTATACCTTCACATGGGGAGCATTATATAACATTTTTTTAAAAATATAATTATCCACTGACACGTGTTTCGTCGTCCACAACTCATCAGAGTGGCTGAATCTAGCGAGATTCGAAATCGGGACCCCACGGTAATCTCGTTAGATTCAGCCACTCTGATGAGTCGTAGACGACAAAACACGTGTCAGTGGATAATTATGTTTTACTGTTTTAACAAAAACTAAGACTTCAAAAAATGGGTTGATAGCAACAAAAAGTGTATTTCATTGACAGTTACAATTGTTTCAATACCATTTCGACAAATTCAAACATTATGTCGTTTGAAAATTTTCACAAGAACAGCCTTTCTTCAGACGTATTAAATAAAAAAAAAATTAACAATGAAACATTAAGGAAAAAAAGCATTTCCTTTATGAGGAAAAGAAAACAAGTGGGTACACTTTACTTCTGTCGCATCCTTTGTAATTATATATATACTAGCAAACGTACTCGTCGTTGACTGGGTTGAAAAACAGCCTACAGAAAATGGACTCTGATTTATGAAAATATGATAGGTTATGAAAAGGAATGGTTGTAAAGAGATAGCTTCGAATTTGGGGGTATCAAAACCAAAGCAAAATATGATAAAAGTAAAAATAAAATAGATAAACCCCATAATTTATTATACCATACCTGTTCACACTGAAACGCTTATCACAATATTCTGTGGATCTATATTAAAAAACCTTGTTAAACTTTGTGACATATTTCCATTCTATGGAGGTCAGGCGCGAATGAAAACCCAAAATTTTATTACAACATATTTCTTCAAACTGAAACATAATTATCAAAGTATACTGACGCAGATAGATATGATAAGTCATTATTAAAGTTTGGGCCTATTTCCATTCTATGGAGGCCAGGCGCGAACGCAGACCCCATAATTTTTTTATACGATCCCTATTTCAGTTAAAACATACTTATCAAAGTATTTTTATGCACATCTATATCAAAAACACTTGTAAACGTTTTTTTTTGTAATTTTTAAATTTTTTATTTCCATACTTTGTGGACCAGGCGCGTAGGCAGACCCCACAATTTTAATGAATCATCATTATGCCAGATCAAACATACCCATTCCTGTGTCTCGATACATCTTCTATCATTATATGTGATCAGTTTTTTATAATAGTCAACCATATAGGAGCCTATTCGTGACAAGAGACACACACACAGGCGTTCAACTTTATATATACGTTTTATTTTTTATTACCGTATCTTTCTGTTAAGTTACATTATTGTTTCGGCTAAAAAACCCAAACTAAAACATTATCAACATACCAAACGCCCCCCCCCCCCCGCCTTCCCTCCTAGTTCCCTTCCTCTCTTCCTCTTCAGCCCTCTTCGCACCCCCCTGACCTCATTCACTCTTCCACTCTTTCATCCCAAAATAGCAAACATTTCTGTAAAAGTCTGAGGACGCTACAAACGGCAAAAAAAAACCGGCCGTGTAGCCGAAACAATAGATAACATGCTACTTAGCACCTTCTCTATTTTTCTGATGAGAAGCATTAGGCTTCGAAATGCCCTGGCATAAAGAGTCCCTTCTATCCCTCAATTTTTTCCTGTATTCCATTATTCAATAAATGATCCGTTCTATATCTACCAATATATAGCTTTGTGTCTTCATTTCATACTCTTGTTGTCCTATTATATATATAAAGTCTGAGGAAGCTAAAAACGGCCGGGTAGCTGAAACAATAATGTAACTTAACAGAAAGATACGGTAATAAAACATAAAACGCATATTTGCTCTACAACAGTATTGAGCACTTTCTTCAGTTTTTATTAATTACTATTTCTACTAATATATATATATATATATATAAAAAGAAATATATGTGGTAATAAAACAATGATAAATACATTATTATATCTTTTTTGCTATTATTGCAGCTTCAGGTGTATGATCTTAACCTATTGTTTCAATAGACCGGATTAAAAATTATCCGTTCATATCGTCAGATGATTCACGTTAAAATGAAATTAAAAAGGAAATATAGTTTTAAAAACCAAGAGAATGGAAGTAAGAAAGTGAAAGGTGAGAAGAGAAAAGCGGGAAAATAAAAGAGGGGTCAAAGAAATAAAATAATAAAAATTAAATTTAAAAAATTTCAAAATTATAAAAGATACGAAAAGGCAAGACTGCTAATTTTCGAGAACTCCGACGACCCCAAATGCGAACAACAAAACAAAACAAAACAAAAAAGGCCTTAATTAAAGAAATGAAAAGAATTTATCTAAAAATTGAAATTAAATCTAATTTTCCGGAATCATCAGTACATGGAAGAAAGGATTGCTACCGGTCAGCAGTTTCGAACCCAGCTACAAGTGTTAGCTAATTAACATTGTTAAAAGTTTATTAGTTATTATCGATGTATCAGTTTTTTTCCATCTGTTTTACTATCTATTCAATGATATTCTTAAAATAGTTTATATTGGGAGTTATTTATTGTTTATAGAATAAAGTGTAACAATGGGTGTAAACTAAAGATGTTTATATAAATTAGCTAGGTTAAATATAAACAAAATAACCTTGAACATGGCGTGCGTGACAGAAGAGGTCATGTTATGGAGACATGTCTTTTAATTGGTTACGTCACCAGAACTGAGGTGAAGAGGTCGGGAGTTTTAGTCAGTCGGAGAGTTGGAGTTTGATCACGAGAGTGAACAGACGGGAGAGTTGGGGCTTGGTCACGGGAGTGAACAGACACACAGAAAGCGAGGCTGGGTAGAACAAGCATGCAGACAAGAAATGCAGACTCTATGAAGACCATTTGAGACAACTGAAAAAATGTTATATTTAAAAAATATAAAATGTTTTTCTGTTCCTTTCAAAGAAGGATTGGTTGGTTGGTTGGTTGTTTTTTTTTTACGGCATATCAACCCTTTTCAGGCTATATTAAGTCGATTTCTATTTAACCCATAGTTGGGACCCTAACAGGTACTACCACTTCGGGTCAGAGTGGACCTGGGAGCAATGGCAATTAAAGGGTGGCTCCACACTCCCCAAAGCCCGCAAGCTGGGGCCTCACCATCGGATATAATTTAAGGTCATATCCAGGAACTTCAAAGAAGGAAGAACAGATGTCTCAATTGGTAATGGTGTTGCTCATTTCATGTTTCATCACGGAGCTCAGCAGTTAAGATAGAAGAACTCTTGAAGAAAGAAAGATATGAAGCATATTGTAGAATAATCAAAAGAACTGTGTTAGTCAATAACACACAACAACAACAACAACAATAATAATAATAGCAGCAACACTTACCAAGGGTCCAGCTTATGCACAATACAGACATCAGATTGAGCTGGACTGAGGGCTTGTATTTATGTACAAGCATATCCAATCAGGTGATTCAGCCAATCACAATCCAAGGAATAGACTGGCCCATGTGTGCACAATGGAATCTCCCATTGTGCCATAAATAGTTCTCCTCTTTCATGAGAAGTAACTTTAGTCTTTGTCAAGTTATCCACAACTTGAACGCTGACCGAAAGTCCACTACACAATCCAACACATATATTATTCTTCTTATAAAAAAACGATACCTTACGTAAATATGAATTGTAAAATATACCCGTGTGATAACTCTGTGAGACAACCTGACTCAGTTTATACGCCGATATCATATCCCCTGGCTAAACAACATACATACAATTAATACGTTTATCTGGTATAAAAAAAATTATCTCAATACAATATAAGTGTTTTAATGTCTCATCGACTATATATATTATATGAAACGTTTTATCCCCGCCTATACAACACAAGGACACTTTTGACTCGATTTTTATGCCAATACCTCCAGACCACCATCAACTGCAACGCAAATTAAATGATAGATGTGATTTTTTAGTTGAATATCTAAACATTTACATACTTTTAACGGGCATAAGATATTTAAATACTTAGATATCTAAATACAAATAATATAAATAAATACGTCCCGTCAATAAAAGGAGCAACGCATTTATATGCAAAAAGGAAGGGAAGGCAACGCCCTCATCATTTAGGCAAGCGAAATTAATCACAAGAAAAACTTAATATTGCTAAAAACAAAGCAACAACAGATCTTATATATATATATATATATATATATATATATATATGACACAATCTCGATGACACACCGGTTCTCGCCAGATCACCGGTTAAGCAGCGTTTAGCCTGGGCATTACTAGATCGGTAATCATTTTGGAAGGCTTGGTGCAGTATGTATCACGCCGATTCTTAGAAATTTCGGTATTATTATACAAACACCGTGACAGCGAATTAGTAAAATCTTTTACGTAGTATTCTGTTACGTTTCGGTGTGCTGAACACGAATCTGAAAACTGGGTTAGGGTTAGGGTTAGGGTTAGGGTACATTTTTTCTACTAATTCGCTGTCACGGTATTTGTATAAATTTACCGAAATTTCTAGGTTGGTTTCTGGGGTACATTAGTTCACTGCGTCTAGAAGAAGGGAAAAAACTCTTATGTAAAAACCTGCGGTATACTATGTACTTTGTCTTGCACCGACAAGGATTAGTAGTAAAACCATAAAATGTGGTTGCTTCTACACAAGGCCTTCACTATTATAAAAAATAATCTGTGTTGATTTCCGAGCAAATTAATTGTTCATTCGTCAAAATCGATTGGAGAGCCCGTCATTATATATATATATATATATATATATATATATATATATATATATATATATATGGTGTCCCAATAAAATGCATACACCCTTTAAATTACATTAAAACCAACATAAAAATACTGTGAAAATATAGAAACCGACTAATAATCAAAAGTTTTCCATTTTTTGGTCATCGTTGTCCATGAACAGCTGACAACGCTCACTGATTGAATCCGAAACGTTCCTAATCGTTCAATTGGTTTGTTATTACACCCTCTTTCAATGACTGCTTTTAATTACTTATTCATTATGGCTGATTTTGTGATGTGAACGTTGTACTTAACACGCCTCCCGCGTGAGCGTGGACAGTAGTCGATACTTTCTCTTCGACCTACCCATATTTTGGCAGGTGACATAAGCTCTTACGTCATACTTATAGTGGAGATGTGCTCAGTTCTGCTGGAAGTGTTATTCCTTATTTTTAAACATCTCTTGGAAACATGGCATAGTGTACTTACATAGCAAGTTGAGGTAATTTAAATAGTGTACACATTTTATTCGGACACCCTTTAGTTATTAGTTCGTGTTTTACTTAAGTTTGAATGTAAGTCCGGGCAACCTGAATGAATTGTTGCTAGTACCAATCTCCTTGTCAAGAAAAAAGGTAAGCAATGAGTAATTCCTTTTATAATCTCTTGTAATATACATGAAAGGTGGCCTCTGATTGGTAAAACCAGAAAAGAAGTTAAATGCTTACACCAATCAGCGTCGAGCTTACAAATCAAGCGTATGTTCAAAATGTTTATAGCAGCTCGTTGTAGTACAGCCAATACATAGCTGAGTGAAGGATGTTTGGCCATTGTTGTCCCGGTGAAGATTCTAATATGAATCGAAATATCGAATATAATTTATATAAACCTCTGTCTGCGGTCCTGGTCTTTTTCGCCATCTTGAATATATTCTTGTTATCTCTTTGAAAAGGGAAGGTATTTTTCCCGAAATTAATTCGAATGAGATGGAAGCAGAGATCACATCAGACGTCGAAGACAAGATTCTTTTTCAAAAACAGGAAAAACGAAATCTAGAAACAAGCACATCGATTTTGGTCAAGTCCTTTCCATTTCTAGAGAGCCGAAAGTGCCCTCGGCTTAGTCGTACAATCGGTTCCTTTCTTTCGAAATTGTTTCCGTCCTCTTTTATGCAACTCTTACTTTCTTTGGGCAAATCTGTGGAATGGTTTCTGCTTCTCACAAACCAACTAACGACCGCAATTTCAAATGGAACTATATACTGAGGACGAGGAAAAATAGTGCGTCGTCTTAAAACAATAGTTTAATTTTTATCTTTATGATGTTAATTTTACCCCGTTTCTATTGACTATTATAGCTCTGTAAACGCAGTCGGTATACCTAGAATTCCGTTACGGTCACGATTTATGCCGACGGTTTACATTCCCTTACTTTTTCTTATTGTTGCAATATTTTCGATATAATTAAAACGGGATAAGTAAAGATAATTGGCAATAAGAACTGACCAATGGAATGGCGCCTCGTTCTGATGGTAACCAACCAGGAATCGGAATCACTCAACAAACCATACTATTTTAGAATACCAACACGATAAGGAATTTTGCTCTTCGTATGTGAGATATTTACATTTCAATTTGTTGTGTTAGAATTTGAATAACAAGACACTTTGATGTAGAGCGCTACTATCAGGGACATAAGCTACAGGGGTCCTTTGTGGGGAGTTGGGCAGCAAGATGTCAATTCACGTTACACTTGAGCTTCTGCATGTCAGTACAGTTGGGGAAGCAGGAACCCGGAAGGGAATTCCAGAATCTAGCTGTTCTGGGGAAGAAACTACTAGAGTAGAAGGCTCTCTTATATCTAGGGATCTCTACGGTGAAGGGGCGGGATTTTGCTGCTTGATTTTGTCGGTGGTATTTACGTCGAGAGGGTACAAGTGCTTGCAGTTCGTCGGAGCATTCACCGTTAAAGTATTTGTAGAACAGGCAGAGGGATGCTACATTACGTCGATGGGACAGAGGCTAAAGCTTGGATGACAGTTTAGGACCTATCAGGTTGGCGACTCTCTTCTGAACCTAGAAGGGAGAGACTAGCAGCAGATGCACCAGCCCAAATGTGACAAGAATACTCCATACATGGGCGAATGGTGACCTTATAGAGGTACAGGATACTTTCGGGCGTTAGTAGCTTTCTAGCACGGTAGATAGAACCTACCTTTCTCGCAGCGGTCCTGGCAATGCTCTCAATGTAATTTTCCCAACTCATGTTTCCTGTGAACGTTAGGCCGAGGAATTTAAAAGATGTGCTTTCAGATATAGAGTCTTTGGCCATTGCTTTACATATATTTAAACAGACAGGTGAGATTTATATTATAAATTATATAAAAAAAAATCCACTGTTCACATTCTGTGTATGAAATGTAAAATTCAAAGATTTAACGGTTTAAATACAAAACAATTGCAAAAACCGTTTCAATAAGCTTATGAAGAAGTATATATATATATATATATATATATATATATATATATATATATGATTGCAACGTCTTGTCAGACGAGTGCCACTCCCTCAGTTATTTAAAATCCATGAGCCCAAATGTCTGAGTGAGTATCTATACAAATATGATGTTACAGAGTCTTAGCTTTCTCAACTCAAACATACCTGTAGTTTTGTTTGTTTTTCGTTTCTTTCCACTTGTGATTTCGGTCCTTTTCCCACTGCTCTTGGTTTTAAAAATTTCCATATATAAATTTATTTATTGAATGAATGAGATCCTGTGCTTGTTTTTAGTCTTTAAACCGTTAAAATTTTAATTTTGTATGTGTTGCGATGTTGGTATTTGAACAATTGACAAGGGAGAACGCAGTGACAGTTAAATAAATATGTATTAACATAATACACGAAAAAGGATAAAATCGTACAATATCTTTGCTCAACTGTTGGACTAGTGGGTGACGACCATACTCTCTGCGTGTCCATCTCAACCTGAATCAACCCGGAAGTGACGTCATGGGATAATTCATGATTCCAGGCAGTAGGGGTGCGTTTCCAACAACCGGTCTTCGTTTCCCGGTCGTGACGTCATAGGATAATTCATGATTCAAGGCAGTAGAGGTGCGTTTCCAACAAATACTTACACAAATTAGTTGCCAATCGGCAACTCTATTTTTCATCTCAGGACTTACCATTTATAAAAATGAAAATAAACAAATACACTGTTTTACAAACCATTTGAATATGCAAACATTTCATCGTTTTTGCATACTGAAATGAATCTTCTATGCGAAGGTATTTGCATTTTTCCTGCTCTTCTAAGTCCTTCATATCTGTATCTTCAATCAAGCAATATGTTTGTTGGCACATTTGTCCAAACCAAACTTCATTCCAATATCTCTAGAGAATGTATTTACAACCCGCAAAAGCTTACTTAAGTCAACATCTGAGCTAGCATTTAACTTGCCGTCATCTCTTTAGTGTTAAGCCATGTTTTGTTTCAGAAGTGTTTCTAATGAGTAGTTATTCTATACAAGTCCTGGAGATGACAAATTCTCAGTGGACAGCTGGTCTGTACAGGTTCCGGACTTCATAATTTTGCAGGCAAAGAGCAAAATATCATTCTCCTGCTGACACGAAAAAATATGTGCAAGGTTTAATTTTTATGGAGCAATTCTGATTTCTGATTGGTTGATAGCAGGACGTGAATTAATTTGATTGGTCAATTCCCAGCAGCAACGTTCATAAATAGAATCTCTCAACTCTGAGGGAGCATACCCCATTACTCTCCTAGCGGCCTCGGCTGCATGGAGACAGGGTAGTACATGTCAAGGATTCGTCAATTGACACTCAGCCCAACAGGTGAGGGGCCGGGAACCGGCCCAGCACCTGTTGGACTGAGGTACACCGCCTGGGTAATACCTAGGAGGTCCACCCTCCCAGGCCTTGCCACCGGGCTTTCCGGTGGGGCAAGTTTATTGCTTGCTGCCTAAGGCGCCCCGACCGGGGAATGCCGAAGGGGTTACTCAGGCAATTTTTAAAATTGCAGGAGTGCCCCTCCTTTAAGGGAGCCTGCGGGTATCCCACTTTCCAGGCCTTGTGCTAAATAATGCTGATGTGGGCAGCATTTAAATAAATACCCCATTACCAGTAAAAATTATTGCAACATGAGGAGCAGGTGGTTGACTCTTTTGTTAGGGGTTTGGTTATTTTTCGCGATTTCGATACAATTATCGATTCTGATTCTTTATAAATGTCTATATATTTAATTATAAAGACGTTATTTGCCCCGATTATCGTAAATACACTTGTTAAATGAGTAGGTATTTTATTAGACGTAAAAATAAACACTTGTTTGAGGAGTGACACTAGTTTTACTATGAGGTTTTAAATAAAAAAAAAGAGTATTATTTTATCCTTACTAGCAGCAGTAAAAAAAAACTTTGTTTAAATTAAATCGAATACAAAAAGATAAATAAAAGAATCGTTTTTGGCATCGAAAAATATGCACAAATGTTTTTGATTTCGATCCGATTCCGATACCCTCAAACGTTCCTGATTCCGATTCCGATTAATCGTCCCAACACTACTTTTGGCGACATTAGCTCAGATTTTAAGCTGCCCGCCTTTTATTGGCTAGCTTATTGAACGGGTCTACCGCCACCCTCACTCTTTATCTGTGGCTAAACCTAAACGTAGATTCCATGGGCAAAGCTTCTTTCTTAGAACTGCCCCCCTTCTTCCGTTTGCCTGCTTTCCAGCTAACTACAATATGGTCGTCTTCAAGTCCAACGTAAACAAGTTCTTGATGAGCCGTTCCCCTTAAGTAATCCAAGTTACCAAATTTAAACTACTAAGGATTACTATATTCGTCATATCGAATACTATACACTTTTTAACCCTTATCCTCGAGTGATCTCTCGGCCTTGATAAGTGGTGACTCCTATATAAAAAATAAAGGGGATGGGATATCGTCTTGGAAGATTCCCCTTCTGATCTTGATGTGGGGTTTTTACAGTTCCGTTAGTGTGGCTTAATTGCAGTGGGTCTGAGCTAGCATTCAACTTGGCGTCATCTCTTTAGTTGTAAGCCATGTTTTGTTTAGAAGCGTTTCCGATGGGTAATTTGGTTGTTTGTCACAATTATAAATGTAGTCACTTTAATTACTCGACGTTATCTATAATAGAAATCTCATCAATCTGTTTAAATGTATCTATGTATGTATTTTTGTATGTACGCGTACCACTTTTGAAAGAGGCGAGGGATTTTAACGAGATCAGTATCCTTTTGAAGCTCGACCCTTCGGACGACAACTATCGAAAAAAAATATCTAAAAACATTGATTCCTTCACCCTCAACTGGACACTTTTCTACAGGAAAGGGTCGCTTTTTTTTCGCCGATATTTTCGAAAGTCATCCCCTCTTTTTGATTGACTAGCCTTAATTTAAACATTCGTTACTTCCGGTTTTGCGATGGACGCAACAGCAAAGACGCCACGTTTTTTTTTCACGTTCCTTTCCTCCTTCCCGGTGCGAGTTCGAGCCTTCCTACCTACTACCACCTTTTTTTTTTTTGCTCAGCACACACCTCCAAAAACCCGGGCAACGCCGGGCACCCAAGCTAGTCTTATATAAATCAAGACATAGCAGTAACAACCTATGCGGCACAGTGTCATAATTATTAAAAATAATTTTTAATGCTCAAATAAAGTAAATTTCTCCTTTTTTGCTTGAAGATATGTTACCACGTACAATTTAATAATGCGTGAACACATAAGTAATGGCTTAAAATAATGTTAATAAAATAAAGAATAAATGATTAACATTTTACTTACCTATTTTCCAAAGTAAATTGTCCACATGAAAATAAAGAAAAGACGAAAATTATTTCATTGTAAAATTACATATATTATAATTTATGACTATATGTACAATGCAATGTAACAAAATATGCATTTAAACATGACAAGACTTAAAACATATGGGAAATAAAGAGTCATGAATTAAACGATCATTAAAAACGCTTTTTTCTCGTACACTTTAGAATTCAAACAAATGTTAAATTTCGGTTGTGACTGAAAAGATGCATTTTAAACATATTTGTATAGTACTAAACTTTGAGGACTTGTATTTGTTTATACACTTGGATGAGAAGTGGTGGAAGGAATGAGATAGAAATAAACGCATTTATCGTTTATATATTATTGCTATATATAAGTGAGAATGCACATGTCTCAGTTTTTTTTCCGTTTTTTACTTCAAGTTTTTAAGGAATTGACCGTTACGTTTAATACAGGAAAACTCCGGTACATCTTTTCGTATATATATTATAAAAAAACCTATTTAATTCTTACAAACACTAGTGTTTCATGCTTTTGAAATCTTTTTTTTTTTTTACACGGTGGTCACCACTTATCAAGGCCCGGAAGCCACTCAGGGATAAGGGTTATTGCAAGTACAGTACGTCAGTGTGGAGATTTGATGAAGTGTTTACTTAAGGGGGCGGTTCATTAGGGATTTGTAAACGTTGGACTTGAACACATCCAAGTTGTAGTCAGGTGGGAAGCAGGCAGACGGAACAGAGCTCCACAGGCGTGCAGTTCTAAGAAAGAAGCTTTGTTCATGGAATCCACGTTTTGATTTAGGCACAGATAAAGAGTGGGGGAAATTTTTCACAGTGGATTCAGGTAGACGGGTGTTTTTCGTGAAAGATTGGCGAGTGGGGACCTGAGATTGGAGTTCAGACGAGCGCCTGCCATGGAAATAACGATAAAACAAGGATAGGCTCGCAACGTCTCTTCTGTGGGAGAGAGGTGTCAGGGTAGAGAAAAGGGATTCCCCCACTATGCCACAAAATCTATTTTGTACTCTGTCAAAAAAATCATCAATGAATTAAGTGCTCGTGAGGTTCCAACCCCGCCACAAAACCAATTCTTAGTCCATTTGATGGAACGTAACCTCCAGGCCACCATAGACTGCCGATATGAGAATTAATGGATATTAACTACTATAAAATCCAATTACTGGCACAACATTAAACCAGTCAATAGTGTTCTAACGGCCAGAAATCATGACAATCACACAAGGCCAGTTGACCGCCTTTTTCCCAGACGACGCTCAACTTTAAAAACTTTTACTTAAAGGGGGCGAATCTATAATAGAAATTTCATCGGTCTGTTTAAATGTGTGTGTGTATGTATGTGTGTATGTATGTATGTATATATGCCTAAAACTTTAGGCGACAAATTCTCACGAGATCAGTATTGTTTTGAAGCTCGACCCTTCCGACGACAAATATCGAAAAACAAGCTAAAATATTAATTCCTTCACCCTCAATTGGGCACTTTTCTACAGGGAGGGGTCGTTTTTTTTCGCCGATTTTTTCGAAAGTCATCCCCTATTTTTGATTGACTAGCGTTAACTTAAACATATGTCACTTTCGGTTTGGTGATGGGCGTAACATCAAAGATATCATGTTTTTTTTACGTTCTTTTTCCGCTTCGCTTTATGGGTTCGAGTCTGTCTGCCTACTACGACCCTTTTTTTTTTTTTTGCTCAACACACACCTCCAAACACTCGGGCAACGTCGGGTTCCAGGCTAGTCATTAATAAATATTGCTTAATTGAAACAAGTTTATATTCCAAGCTAAGATATTCGTATATAGAGAGTATTAACTTTGTTGTTACGCACGAATTTAGTAGCGTGGAATATATACTAACTCGAATATATACTCCCATGAATTTGTTTTTTAGTGTATGTATACCAATGCTCGTATTAAACACCCCTTTTTCTATTCCTTAAAAAAAAATACAACTTTGTTATATATGGGTTGTGCAATTCCATTCATCTGCAAAAAGATCTAGCTAATTTGCATATTATTTTAAACATTTTAATTAATTCCCTATTAGTATTGTCGTTTTTTGTTTGTTGGGATAATCATATTTAGTTAATTATTACGTGTAATTATATTCATGCAGATATTCTACATGATTTATACTTGCGTGACATTTGCGTAAAAAGGTTATAGTAAACACAAAACATATATATATATATATATATATGTTGTTTTGAAAAAAGAATAACCGAATGAATTTATAAAATGGTGATCAACGTTGCCCGGGTGTTTGGGTGGTGTATGTTGAGCAAAAAATAAAAAAGTGGTAGTCGGAAGGCAGACTCGAACCCGTACCGCGAAGGAGGAAAAGAACGGGGGAAAACCCGACGTCTTTACTCCTTATGACCACCGTCAAACCGGAAGTAACGTAGGTTTAAGTTAATGCTAGACAATCGATAACTTTCGAAAATATTGGCGAAAAAAGCGAGCCCTCCCTGTAGAAACGTGGCCAGTTGAGGGTGACAAAATGAATGTTTTTAGCCAATTTTCGGTTTTTGTCGTCTGAAGGGTCGAGCTTCAACACGATACTAATCTTGTGAAAATCCGTTGCCTCTGTCGGAAGTTTTAGACAGACATGCATACATACATTTATATTTTCGACCCATACTGATAAAAAAGCTTGTCCTATCTCTGAATACCCTTTATGTAAAATTTAAAATATTTAGACCAGAAATTTTCTGAGTAAATTGGTAGAGACCGCAGAGGTCACATTTTTAAAACTTTGACCCCTATTATGGCCCCTTATCGTTTGTTTTCGGCTCAAATCCAGTTATTAAGTTGGATCCATGCCCAAGTAACCTATATCTAAAATTTCATGTGTTTATATCCAAAATTGATTGAGGAGTTTGGTACCCTGCATATCAAATTTCGAGTCTGTACTCTGAAAATTGACAGAGTTATTGTGTATGGAAATGTACACAGACAGACAGGCACTATATATATATATATATATATATATATATATATATATATATATATATATATATATATATATATATATATACAAGCATGGGTGCCCGGCGTTGCCCGGATGTTTGGAGGTGTATGCTGAGCAAAAAACAAAAAAAACAAAAAAAAAAAAACGGTCAATTTTTTAAACTTTCACCCCTATTATAACCCTTAACATTTATTATTTTGGGCTCTAATAAAGTTATTAAGTTATATCCATGTCCAAGGCACATATATCTAAAATTTCAAGTGTGTAGATCCCAAATTGTCAGAGGAGTTTAGTAGAGTTCTCAAAAGTCAAATCGTTAATGGTTGGAATGGGTCGAAAATAGTAATAATAGACAAACTACCGTCTGACCCCTTAACAGCCAAATGTCTGGCCGAAAACCGATCACATAGATTTTCCCAAATCTCAGTACCCTGTATATCAAATTTCGAGTCTGTAGACTAAAAATTGACAGAGTTAGTGCGTAGGGAAATGTAGACAGACAGACAGACAAGCAGACACACAGACACGTTCACTTTATATATATATATATATATATATATATATATATTTGCTTAAAACATTTTGTCTACTAAATTTCTTTGTCAGTTTTTGGTTTACGTGAAATTATATTCATGCAGATATTCTACATGATTTATACTTGCATAATATTTGCGTAAAATTTATAGTATACAAAAACTATTTCTCTATATATATATTTGTATGCGTACATAGTTTTGTTTAAAATGTGTTGCGAACTAAACTCCTCTGTCAGTTTTTTGTCTACGTACATAAAGCTTACTATATAGGGTATTCGGATTTGTAAAAAGGTTGTAGTAAACAAAAAATTTATATATATATATATATATATATATATATATATATATATATATATATATATATATATGCTTTAAAAAATTTGCCTACCAAACTCCTTTGTCGGTTTTTTGGTTTAAAAACATGAAACTTCATACGTAGCGTATCTGAACATATGCGAAACTTTATATTTGGATTTTAGCCGAGTAAAGTCGGTACAAAAGTGTGAAAATTTAAAAAAAAAATTTTTTTCTCAAGTGAAGGTCGAACAACGGCATTAGAAATATACAATGATGTATCGAACGCCACATATAATTGATTGGGTTCATAAAAGAATTGCAGTACATCTGGCGTTAGATGTAGCATTGCATGGAGAGGTTCCCTAAGCGACGTATGTTGTTGTAGGTGCACAAAACTAACAATTTTCTTTGACAAAAAAAAAATAACAATTGGACTTGGTTTAAAACCTATTTTTACAATTTTCTTTGATAATAAAAGTTTTGGACAAAAAAAAATCTTGAAATGAATGAACCTTGTACGATAAAAAAACGATACATAATTTGTATTAAAAACAAAACCTTTGTTTACTAAACAAAATCGTTCAAACATTGCAAAAATATATTATTATAGTAAACTCCCTATTTTTAATTTTAAGTTTCGTGTACCTCCAACCGTATACGTCGCTTACGAAAACTCTTTTTGCAATGATGCATGTAACAATACAATTCTTTTTAAAAAATCCCGCCAATTTCTTATTTTGACATTTTTTTAATTAAAAAATCTTTTTTTTTATTTTGAACTTCATTGTTTTTAATTAAAAAATCTTATTTTTTTATTTTGAACTTCATTGTTTTTAATTAAAAAATCTTTTTTTTTATTTTGAACTTCATTGTTTTTAATTAAAAAATCTTATTTTTTATTTTGAACTTCATTGTTTTTAATTAAAAAATCTTATTTTTTATTTTGAACTTCATTGTTTTTAATTAAAAAATCTTATTTTTTATTTTGAACTTCATTGTTTTTAATTAAAAAATCTTTTTTTTTTATTTTGAACTTTATTGTTTTTAATTAAAAAATCTGATTTTTTATTTTGAACTTCATTGTTTTTAATTAAAAAATCTGATTTTTTATTTTGAACTTCATTGTTTTTAATTAAAAAATCTGATTTTTTATTTTGAACTTCATTGTTTTTAATTAAAAAATCTTTTTTTTTATTTTGAACTTCATTGTTTTTAATTAAAAAATCTGATTTTTTTTTTGAACTTCATTGTCTTACATTAATAAATAAATAGTGTTGTTAGTCTTCATGCTTCTCATCTTACATCTAGTTAATTTCTTGTTGTTTTTTTACAGTTTAACAAGAGGAGGAAAACAACAATTATTTAAAATAATGTTTTTTACATTTTCTTTACTCATGTTCACCCCTTACAAAGCATATCGCCACTTGGATGTAAGGAGCTACTGTTTGGGGATATGTCTAGGAAAGATTAACAAGATATTTGTTTATATTACATTTAAACTTCTGCGTATCAGTACAACCATGGAAGCAGGCAGCAGGAAGGGAATTCCAA